>NC_137087.1:2895182-3385182 GCF_951640355.1 Cnephaeus nilssonii | reverse complement strand
CAGCTGACTGCAGAGCCCTCTGAACAGGAGGGCCGGGAGGTGAACGAGGAACCAGACAGCCGCCGACTCTCTGCTTGGGTCACAGAGAAAGAGAGGAAGGGAAAGATTTGATTTTTTCTTCTTTTCATTTTAGAGATTCCAATTCTATTTGAATGTTAAGTCCCTGTTCCTTTACCGTCTGCAAATTTAATTTAGGAACACTCCAAAGCAATGGTTCCTAACCGATTCGCTTTCCTCCCCGTGGCTGACGAGGCCCGAGGACGCCTGCCTCACCTCACCCACCTCTGCACCCCAGCTGAACTCAGCAAAGGACTGGGGCTGCCATTTATCAGGCGTGATGGAGCCAGGCACTTTTTTGTGCACCAGTTTCCTTATCTATATTTTATTTAGAAAGTAACAGCTTTGTTCAGGTTTAATTCTCGTACAGTAAATGCACATATTTAAGTGTACAATGTATGTTTGACACACGTGTACCCATGACGCCACAGCCATGGTGAAAGCAGTGAACAGGAGACACCAGTGTCCTCCCTGCCCACCCTGCCCCACACCCCTGCGGCCTGTTTCTCAAAATACAGGTTATTTTAAAAAATATATATTTTATTGATTTTTTACAGAGAGGAAGGAAGAGGGATAGAGAGTTAGAAACATTGATGAGGGAGAAACATCGATCTGCTGCCTCCTGCACACCCCCTACTGGGATGTGCCTGCAACCAAGGTACATGCCCTTGACTGGATTTGAACCTGGGACCCTTCAGTCCTCAGGTTGATGCTCTATCCACTGAGCCAAACCGGTTAGGGCTACAGGTTATTTTTATTTTCTAGAGTTTTATGTCAATGGAATCATACAGTGTGCTCTTTACCTATTTTGCTATGCTATTGCCCTCCAGATGGTTATTTTGAGATTCATGCACATTGCAATGTATAGCAATAGTTAGCAATAGTTCTTTTTTTTATAATAAATCTTTATTGTTCAGATTATTACAGGTGTTCCTCTCCCCCCCTTCCCCATAGCTCCCCTCCACCTGATTCCCCACCCCACCCCATGCCTTTACCCCCGCCACTGTCCTTATCCATAGGTGTAAGATTTTTGTCCAATCTCTTCCTGCACCCCTCAGACCCCCTTCCCCCTGAGAATTGTCTGTCCCCTCCCTTTCTATGTCCCTGATTCTATTATATTCACCAGCCCATTCCTTTCTTCAGATTTTTTATTCACTTGATTTTTAGATTCACTTGTTGGTAGGTAGGTATTTGATGTCTTTTTGTTGTTCATAATTTTTACCTTTACCTTTTTCTTCTTCCTCTTCTTAAAGAATACCCTTCATCATTTCATGTAATCCTGGTTTGGTGGTGATGAACTCCTTTAGCTTTTTCTTGTCTGTGAAGCTCTTTATCTGACCTTCAATTCTGAATGATAGCTTTGCTGGGTAGAGTAATCTTGGTTGTAGGTTCTTGCTGTTCATCACTTTGAATATTTCTTGCCACTCCCTTCTGGCCTGCATAGTTTCTGTTGAGAAATCAGCTGACAGTCGTATGGGTACTCCTTTGTAGGTAACTAACTGTTTTTCTCTTGCTGCTTTTAATATTCCCTCTTTGTCTTTTGCCCTTGGCATTTTAATTATGATGTGTCTTGGTGTGGTCCTCTTTGGATTCCTCTTGTTTGGGGTTCTGTGCGCTTCCTGAACTTGCAAGTCTATTTCTTTCACCAGGTGGGGGAAGTTTTCAGTCATTATTTCTTCAAATAGGCTTTCAGTATCTTGCTCTCTCTCTTCTGGCACCCCAAAAATTCGGATATTGGTACGCTTAAAGCCATCCCGGAGGCTCCTTATGCTATCCTCACACTTTTGGATTCTTCTTTCTTTCCGCCTCTCTGGTTGGGTGTTTTTTTCTTCCTCATATTCCAGATCTTTGGTTTGACTCTTCGGGTGCGGTGGTCTACTCTGTATATTCTTTATTTCAGACAGTGTGTGCATAATTTCTGACTGGTCCTTTTCCATTTTTTGGGTATTCTCATTTAGGTCCTTGAAGGTCTTTTCAAGTTTCTCAGCGGTTTTTAGAAGATTCTTGAGTAACCTTATAAATGTGGTTCTGAACACTGAGTCGTCCAGTAGTTTACTTTCCTCCATCTCTCCTATTCGTGACATGCTTCAGTGTCTCCACATTTTGGCTGCCTCCCTGTGTTGATGGAGTGGCTCTGTGTGGTCAGTGACCTATAGGGGCCGGTAGCTCAGCTTCCCCAATCACCCTAGGTGATCGCTCTTGGTACACCCCTTTGTGGGATGAGTGCAAAGTCTTGGTGTAGTTAAGCCTTGATTGCTGTTTGTACACTGGGAGGAATTGACCTCCAGGCCAATTGGCTGTGAGGACCCGCCGTGTCTATAATGGAAGAACTGCTGTGCTGGAGACACGCTTATGGGGCAGGACTTGCTTCAGTGGGGCTTTGGTGCTCACTGAGTCCGCCTCCTGAATGTGTCACTTATGGATGTGAGGAGTTGAAATCTGGTGTCTCACACTGACCACTAGGTACACTGGCTTCTGGGTCTCCAATGGGGTGCAGTTCAGCTGCTGTCTGAGGCTACCCTGCAGGAGCTACAGCGAGAACTGCCGTCCTCTCCTCCCTGCTTGGAGCTTGGCGGCATTGGAGCTGTCTGTATCGGGTTGAAAGTTTACTAGCTTAAACTGCAATAGAGAAGGCCATTCATATGCAAAAGCCGCTGCTAGGAGCTTGGGTGTGTTTGTAGATTGTGCGGGGCAGAGTCTCAGGGCGTCACTAGGCTAGGCCATGGCAAACAGCGATGGCTGGCAGTGAGCTGCCTCCAACCGCATTCCCGCGTCTCACGCCCCAGCACAGCCAACAATTGTACCTCCACGCAGCTCTGCTAGCAAGCCACCCTCACTCTCCGACCCGATGGCAGACAGCCCAGTCTCTCCCCAGAAACTGGATTTCAGAGAGATTGGGGGCTTGTCTCTCTTCGGATTGAAGAAAGCAATGCCCGCCTCCAGCTGGGCTCCACCGCCAGCTCGTAACGCGCGCGCGCGCTCCCCTGTACCTCAGTTTTTCAGCGTTTGTGCCCTGCTTGCTCCCCTCTCTTTCGGTCTAGTTGTAGAGCTTCCACTCAGCCAGCTTTCCCGTGGTTCTGGGTGATGACGTTCTGTCTTTTAGTTGTAGTTTTGGAAATTGCTGTGGACGGCAGCAGCCCAGATGTTTACCTACGCTGCCATCTTCCCAATTCAGTTCTTTTCTTTTTATTGATGAATAGTATTCAAATGTATGGATACACCACAATTTGAATATGCATTTACCAATAATGGGCAAGTGAGTTGGTCCAGATTTTAAAAAAAATGTATTTTTATTGATTTCAGAGAGAAAGGGAGAGGGAGAAGGAGAGAGAGATAGAAACACCAAAGATGAGAGAGAATCATTGATCGGCTGCCTCCTGCACTCCCCCACACTGGAGATCGAGCCCACACCCTAGACATGTGCCCTTGACCAGAATCGAACCTGGGACCCTTCAGTCCACAGGCTGACACTCTATCCACCGAGCCAAACTGGCTAGGGCTGGTCTAGATTTTTGATGATTACAAAAAAGGCTGCTATGAATATTCCTGTGAAAGTCTTTGTACGGATACCTGCTTTCATTTTTGGGTACATATTTACGCGTGGACTTGCTGGATCAGATGGTAGATATGTTTGACTTTTTAAGAAATCCTCAAGTTCTCTGAGAAGTCCCGTTGCTCTGGCCTTCTCCTGTCGGGGTGAGGGCTGGTATTGGCCACTGGAGTGGTGTGTCTGGCGCCACGTGAGCGATGCCAAGCATCTGCCTGGGCTTAGTTGCCGTCTGTATTTGCATCTTCCTTAGGGGGGAGCTGAGGTCATGGATTTACGCTATAAAGTTCACTTAGGTAGTTTAATGGCACCCCCCACATTTTGATATGTTGTGTATTCATTGTTATCAGTTCAAAGCACTTTCTGTGTTAGTTTTGATTTCTTCTGACCCATGGGCTACTGTGCGGTGTGTTATTTAGTTTCCCCATATTTGGGGCTTTTCTCTTACTGATTTGCAATTTAGCTCCATTGTAGTCAGAGAACAGTTTCTACTCTCTGGACCTTTCACATCCACTGAGACTCATTTGCAGGCCAATACACGGCTGTTCTGGACCATGCTTCCCGTGCACTGGAAGCATGGTCCAGAGGTCTGTGCTTGCCCTGTGAGTGCCAGGCAGGCAATGGAGTTGATGGTGTTTGTGTCCTCCGCACCCTTGATGGTTTTCGTCTACTCGTTCTCTCAGTTATTGAGAGAGAGGCACCAAAATACTCAACTTTAGTGTGACTGCCTAGCTCTCCTTGCAGTTTTACCAGTTGCTGTTTAATATATGTTTAGGCTTTGTTCTGAGAGGCATAAATGTTTAGGATTTTATGTCCCATTGATTAATCGATCTGTTATTATGAAGTGACTTTTTACTCTGAAATGCACTTTATCTGATATTACTGCAGCGCTTACAGATTTGATTAGCACTTTTAACTGATTTGTTTCTTTATGTTAAAGTATGTTTCTTTTTAAAATATATATATCTTTATTGATTTCAGAGAGGAAGGGAGAGGGAGAGAAAGATAGAAACATCAATGATGAGAGAGAAACATTGATCGGCTGCTTCCTGCCCACCCCACACTGGGGATCGAGCCCACTACCCAGCCATGTGTCCTGACCAGGAATCAAACCGTGACCTCCTGGTTCATAGGTCGACGCTCAACCACTGAGCCACGCCGGCCGGGCTAAAGCAGGCTTCTTGCTGGCCTTTCATACTTGGGTCTAGATATGTTGTCCTTTCTAACAATCTGCTTTTAGTTGAAGTTCTTAGATACTTTCGCCCAGTGGGAATACCGTTATTGCTGACGCGGTGGGGTCCTGGAAGCCACGCGAAGGAACCGTTTCAAGCAGGAGGAGGGATCCAGGCTGCTGCAGGGGATGTGATCGCCTGGGGCTGCGGGAGGGGAGGGCTGGGGGACTGAGTCCCTGGGCCCTTCACCTTGTGCTCTTCCACTTGCAGGCCCGAGGCGGCTCAGAGACGCGATGGCTCTTCAGTGTCACTTAATCAGGGCAGAGGCAGGGTTTGAACTTCGGTGTGAGTGACTCCAAACGCAAGAAACAGCCTATGCCACACTGCCCCCTTACCCGTGCCCCCTTACCTGTGCCCCACGCTGGGCACCAACACTGCCCCCTTACCTGTGCCCCACGCTGGGCACCAACACTGCCCCCTTACCTGTGCCCCACGCTGGGCATCAACACTGCCCCCTTACCTGTGCCCCCTACCTGGGCACACCCTGGATGCTAAACGCCTGATTCCCAGCAATGTTTGAAATTTGTCATAATTTGGAAGCGGTAATAAGTTGTTGTGGAAAGTTTTATTAGAAAACATTTATTTTTCATTATTATATTTACTAGTAGCCTGGTGCATGAAATTCGTGCACATTAAAAGGGAATTAATTAGAGGAAATATTTTAATATCACTATTCACCCTTTCTCTACAATAGAAGTGTCAGAAATGAAAGAAAATTAGTAAAATGTATATTAAAATAATATATAAATTAATAAATAAACAATCACAACATGATATAACAACAACAAAAACATGATATAAAAACAACAAAAACATGATGTAAAAACAACACTGATACAAACAATGACTGATAAATTGATTAAACTTATTCTAATATCTCCATGTATACCACATTAAGAGTAAAAACATTTTCAGAGTGCTTGACTAATTTCCCTTGAGATAAAGTATTTACAACTTTAACTTTAACGTTACAAGCTCTTCAAACTCAAGAGAAAGCAACATATAACTGACCATATGCGAAAATGGGTTCAGGTAGGAATATTCTTACTCTGTCTAGAGTTTGTCCTTGTGATTTATTAATGGTCATTGCAAATGCTGGCATCACGGGAAACTGTCTTTGAATTCATTTAAATGGGAGGCCAGTGTCAGACGGGGACAAATCAATTCTTGGAATCAGAACAATTTCTCCTTCTGCAGATCCTGTTAATACTTCAGCTTCAATTATGTTAGGTCGCAATCTTTTGATAATAAATCTGGTACCATTACAAAGACCCCATTTACCATTAAGATTTCTCAGTAGCATGATGATTGCACCCACTTTCAATTTTAATTTATGACACAGCATTCCCAAAGGAGTAATGATATTAAGAAATTCAATGGGAAATTTTCCTTTTTGGAATCATCCATTGAATCAATGGAATCATCACTCTAATATGTGTGAAAATCTCCATAGAGTATATCCAAAATTTCTTCATTTAATTTATGAATGTGCTCATTTTTAGGACAAAGAATCACACGTTTAGATATATTTTTAATATATATATATATATATATATATATATATATATATATATATATATATATATATTGGAAATAGATGTAGTATTTCCAAAGGTAGCTTCACTAATAGATCCATTACAAATCATTTCACAGGGGAGTTCAATAATATCCATTCCTAAATGAAAACTGCTACCAGGTTTGCCATCTCCAATATTTACTAACCATTTACTATAAGCAGAATCCTCTGATCTCATATTTGTTTTAAGAGACAACTTTCTGAAACATTCCCAAACATCACAGTACTTTAAACTCGTTTGTACTATGGCTGATTGCATAGCATGCGACACAATACTGAGACATTGTTGAAAATCCTCTCTGATAAGGAGGAATTTCCCACCAAATGCAACATTTAAATTCATAATTTCTCTTAGTAATCTGTCTATGGTTTTTATAGCATGAATGATGCCATGGTGCATTCATCAATAATGAGAAGTTGGGCCTTTTTAATGGTTTTAGCAACTTCACTCTTTATATCGAGTCTAGAAATAGAAGTTTCATTTAATGGAATTGGTAATTTATATTGGGAATGAAAGGTTCTTCCACCGATAAGTAAATTTGCAGCAATTCCTGTAGATGCTGTGGGTAAAACAGTACCACCACGACCTCTAATATAATGTACTAAAACTTTATAAAGATATGTTTTTCCACTACCACCTGGACCATCTAAGAAAAAGCATTTGGGGTGTACAGTTTGATTTCCGATGGCTGAAGTTATAGTCTGAAAGGCTGCCAACTGTTCATCATTCAGAGAATTTAGCAAAACCTCTGCCTGTTGTGGCTCGTACGATTCATTACATGTATTTGTATCCATTAATGAAGGATGGTCTGGAAGTTTGAAATGTGAACATTTCATTCCATGCAATGTGAATACCTCCTGAATTTCCTTAAGGGCATGCATTGTTTCCATGTCTCCATCCCAGTCTCTCCCAGTCTCTGTCTCTGTTTCTCTCAGCAGTCCTCCAGGCCTCCCTGCCTCCCTCTCTCCCTCTTCCTCTTTCCCAGCTGGGAGGGGAGGGCAGGGGGGCAGCTACACCCTCTGCCTGCCCTGGGGCCTCGTTCTGAGAGAGGCTCCGAGAGCGAGCTGGGAGGGAGGGAAGGAAAGGGAGAAAAGGCTGTGAGCTGGTGGGCGCTGTGTGCGTCTGTGCGTGTGTGGTTGTGAGTGTGAGTGCCGGCCCCGCCTCTCCCGTCGCCGTCCCCACTGCCACAAGTCCACACCCACCAGAGCCTGCTGCATGCGCAACCTGGGCGTTAGATCGAGACTTCGGTCGTTGTGGATGTGACAGACCCTGGCTCTTTATATGTATAGATTCCCTTTATGTTATTTTATAAACTCCTGTGGAAGAGGTGAAAGGATGCACAAAAGGCCAGGAAGAAGCTAGTAACTGTCACATGACCGTGTCTGCAAGGAACAAGGCCGGTTCCCTAGAAGGTGTCTGAGACGGTCGTTACGGCGTTACGGCTCTCGATGTAGGGGCAGCTGCCACCAGGGTCCTTGGGCCTCTGCAGGCCCCGAGGTCCCGGGCTGCCTCAGGCCGCTGTGGGAGGCTGCAGGCTGGTTTGGCTCCGGGCTGCCACTCCTGTGATTGGCCAGTTGTCTGGCTTCCTTCTGTGAAGCCGGTTTCCTCCTCTGCCCGCAGGGCTGCCGGGGAGCTGAGGAGGTGCGATGAGATGACTGGTTTACAGCCAGCACTCTGCTGTTCTTCTTTTTAAAACTCTTCATTGTGGAAGATATTACAGATGTCCCCTCTCCCCCCCGTACCCCTTCTAGCCACCCCACCGCCCCAGGCCTTCAGCACACGGGTCCATGTCCAAGGGTCATGCATGTATGCATACAGGTTCTTGGGTTGCTGTGGCCACCCCCTTCCGCTGAGGGTCACAGTCTGCGCCATGGGGGGGCACTCTTGAAGGACAGCTTGTCTTCCCAACATGGTGAGGTCTTGTGGGCGCGCAGTGCGGAGCGTCCTCCTGAGGAGCGGGCGGGCTGGCCTGACGTCCTCCAAGGCCTTCCTTCCTCCTCTCCCGGAGAGCCCAGGCCCTGGCTCAGCGGGGCCCAGCCTCTGCCTCCAGGTCCTGTCTCCACACCAGGCCTGCTGACTGGTCTCCTGGGACCGAACAGAGCCCCGCGGGGCCCAGCGCCGCCCAGGAGAAGCCGAGAGGCGCTTCTCACCCACGGGCCGTGGCGTCCTGGTGACAAACACGCACAGCCCACCTGCCACGGGGAGGCTGCAGGAGCTAATCAAGTCCCACGCCCTGGGAGGGGGAGCTGGGAGGGTCTGCCTGCCGTGGGCACCGTCAGGAGTGAGTCAGGGTTCCCGCCGCTGGTGTGTGTGGAATTGTGAGGGGACGTTCCGAAGGGATGCGGGCGGAGTCTTAACAACGCTCCTCACCACGTGCATCTCATGTGCCTGAAAGGAAAGGTGCCTGCCCGTCGGTTTCCTGCCCATCAGCTTCCTGCCCATTGGCTTCCTGCCCATTGCTTCCTGCCCATCAGCTTCCTGCCCATCGGCTTCCTGCCCATCACACTTCCTGCCCATCGGCTTCCTGCCCTCACGCTTCCTGCCCATCGGCTTCCTGCCCTCACGCTTCCTGCCCTCACGCTTCCTGCCCATCGGCTTCCTGCCCATCACGCTTCCTGCCCATCACGCTTCCTGCCCATCACGCTTTCTGCCCATCGGCTTCCTGCCCATCACGCTTCCTGCCCATCGGCTTCCTGCCCATCAGACTTCCTGCCCATCACGCTTCCTGCCCATCACGCATCCTGCCCATCGGCTTCCTGCCCATCACGCTTCCTGCCCATCGGCTTCCTGCCCATCACGCTTCCTGCCCATCGGCTTCCTGCCCATCAGACTTCCTGCCCATCACGCTTCCTGCCCATCACGCATCCTGCCCATCGGCTTCCTGCCCATCACGCTTCCTGCCCATCACGCTTCTTGCCCATCACACTTCCTGCTCTACGGCTTCCTGCCCATTGGCTTCCTGCCCATTGGCTTCCTGCCCATCATGCTTCCTGCCATTCGGCTTTCTGCCTGTCATGCCCATCTTCTCGCTGCCTGTTGTGCTTCCTGCCACCTGATTCTGATGGACTTGGATGACTCACAGCTCCTGTCAGAAAGACCCCACTCCCTCCCTTCTACCCTGTTATTACCCCTTCTTGCTGGGCAGGAAGGGAGGGAAGTTGGGGGGGACCCAGGCCTGCAGGGGAGGGCAGTTGGGGGGGACTAGGCCTGCAGTGGAGGGCAGTTGGGGGGGACCAGGCCTGCAGGGGAGGGCAGTGGAGGGGACCAGGCCAGCAGGGGAAGGTACTTGGGGGGTACCAGGCCTGCAGGGGAGGGCAGTTGGGAGCCAGCAGTCCTGGATTGTGAGAGGGATCGGGCCTAAACGGGTGGTCGGACATCCCTCAAGGGGTTCCAGATTGGAGAGGGTGCAGGCTGGGCTGAGGGACACCCCCACCCCCATGCACGAATTTCCTGCACCGGCCCTCTAGTTCTTCTATAATAGAACAAAATGCAATTTAATATGCCAATGAATCATCCTTTCCAACAGCTACATATGTCAGATACTTGCCAAATTGAGGTTTTCCTGTTATGCTCAGTTTGTGCCCAACCTTTTTCAATTGTTACCTATCACTCACATGTCGCATGTCAGTCATGTCTTGGAGATGTCCAGGGGTCTTGGGGTAGCTGCCAACGGGAAGAATCATGATTCATGTAAGTCTTCTCGGTGTTGGGAACCTGGCTGTTAGTACTATTGTAGGTTTACCGCAGCCAGGCACCCACTAGACCGCCGACTGGGGCAGAGCCCCCTCGTGTCTCGTGAACACAAATGGAATCCACAGTTTTCATTTTACAGGTATTATAGCTGAAGGGAGGCGCACTGCCTTGTTTAGTTTGTGTTTCTGTGCTTGTTGGCCGAGTCAGACACTCTGTACATTCACTACTGATCGCGTCTGTTTCTCATTTTGGGACGTGTTTGCTCTCATCCTGTGAAGGTACCTTAGTCCTTGGTTATCTGGCTGCCTGTTTACAGCCACCTTACGAGAGGCATTGCTAACACCGGAGCGGAACGTGAACTGAGGCTCAGAAAGGCGGGTGTAGGACCCCACAGAGACCCGCTGGGGTTTCCGCCCCTCCTCCCTCGACCCCCCCCCTCGCTTCCAGACCCACTGTCCCCATGTGGCACTGCCTTTGAACCACCAGTCCCGCCTCAATGGGGACACATGATGGTTTATGTATTTTAAGGGTCAACATTTCTGCACGAAGCCAAGTACGTCTTCCAATTATTATATTGGATTAGATCACTTTAAATTTTGAATCAAAGCTTGGTTTTGCAACTTAAAGTAACATATCATTTTCTATTAACCTTAATGAACAGAACAGTCATGACAGTGTCTCTGATTTTCACCCAATAGGAGGGAATGAGCGGGTCCGGGGCCAGGGAAGGCAGTGGACAGGAGCTCCTGTGGCTCAGCCCGGGACACTGCTGGCCCCCGCCCTGCGCTGGCCCTGGGTCCTTGGCTGAAGGAGCCGCAGAGGCTGAGGCCTGAGACGGGGAGGGGAGGGAGGGAGGCACAGGTTCCTTCCCGCAGACACCTGCTCACTGGGCCCTTGCCCTCGGCGCCTTGCCCTCCTGGCCTTCCTGCATCCTCCTGGATGAGAACTTTCAGGGAGGAAACTGGTTCAGGGTCACTCCCGGGCCTGCGTGCCCGTGTGCGGCGCTGCTGTGGAACCCGCACCTTACCGCGGGTCCTGGTGGGATCGCCTGCATCACAGCAGGCGCTGGCTTAGAGAAGGGGCTCCGTTCCCTCTTCCCTCCTTGGTCCTTGTGCCTCAGCCTCCGGCTCACCGCCCTGGTGGGATGCAGCGCGGCCCCAGCAGTGAGCCCCAGGACTGGGAGTGGGGGGGCAGCTTGGGCTGAGATGCTGAGCAGACACCAATAGCAGCAAGGTCTGGAGCCTGGGGGGCAGCGGGAGCGGCTGTGGGGCTCGGCCTCTGACCCGAGACCTCGATCCTGCCGGGCACTGGGGGTGAGCCGGCAATCTGCTCTGGTGCCTGCAGTCTCAGTGTGCAACGTACTTCCTGAAGCACAGATAACGTAAGCATTGCCCGCGTGGAGGCGTGGAGGTCCAGTCCTGTCGTGCACACTGGGCAGCTGTCAGCGCATCCTGGCCGCGCACCAGCTTCCCCACGCCCCTGCGTTCCCCGACCCCACCACGCAGCCGTGGGCGTGTCTGTCACTGTAGATTACTTTGCATTTCCTGGACGTCCACATCATGGACTTAGACAGTACACTCGCGGTTTCCTTCAGCATAATGATTTTGAAATTCATTCCTGCTCTTGTGTTTATTGATGGCTAATTTTTGTGTATGGTTGCAGTAAGGGCTGCGATTAATTTTGCTTTATTTTTGCCCCTGGATATTTAATTTTTCCAGTGCTACTGGTTGAAAATAGCATCCTTTCCTCTTTGGATTTTTTTGCCGAAAGTCACCAGCCTTCACTGCTCCTGGCCTCCCTTCTGTTCGGTTTACCTGCGTGTCACCCCAGGGCCGCACGGTATGGTGGCAGCTTTTTAGTTATTGTGAAATCAAGTGAAGTAAGTTCTCCACCTTTTCCTTTTCTAAAACTCTACTTTCATCCTTCTAGGTCCTTCACAGGTCTCAGAGCTGAGACTAAGGGGAGGCGTGTGGCACCAGAGGCTCAGCGTTAAGGGGGGCCCCTCACAAGCCTGGGCAAGCGCTCGCCCCAGCCCTGGCTCTGCCTCTTATAAGTTTTAGAATTAACTTGTCAGTTTCTGGGATTTTAATTTCTATTGTGTTGAATCTAAAGATGACTTGAGGCATAATTGAGATCTTCACAATATTGTCTTATGATCTATGAACAAGGTGTATCTTTTCATTTATTTATATCCTCCTTAATTAGTTTTACAATGTTTTGCAGTGTACTGGCCTTGTTCAACTCATCTATTCATATTTAATAGTTTTAATACAATTATAAATGGTATTGATTTTTTAGTTTAAATTTTCAGTTGATTGTTGAGAGCAATTTCTGAACATTAACTTTGTATCACAATCTTGCTAGAAATACATATTAGTTCTGGCGGCTTTCTTTTGTGGATTTCCTGAGATTTTTTAGATAATCATGCTGTCTGGGAATAAAGACAGTTCTATTCTCCTTTTCCAAACTCGATCGCCTTCTTTTCTTTTCCTGGAGCCTCCAGTACAATGTTGAGTAGAAGCAGGAAAAATGGATATCTTTGTCTTTTTCTGGATCTTAGGAAAACGATTCAGCTTTTCACTCTCCTATATAATAAAAGCCCAATATGCTAAGTGTCCAGTTGTCCAGGTGGCAGTTCAACCAATCAAAGTGTAATATGCTAATGACATGCTAAGGCTGCTCAACCACTCGCTATGATGTGCACTGACCACCAGGGGCAGATGCTTTGACCGGTAGGTTAGCTTGCTGCTGGAGTCCGGCCGATTAGGACTGAGTGAGACAGGCTGGACACGCCCTGGAGCCCTCCCATGGTCCCTCCCTGGTTGGCCAACCTCCCATGTCCCTCCCTGGCCCCGATCATGCACTGGTGGGGTCCCTTGGCCTGGCCTTCACCCTCTTGAATTCCAGAACCCCTTGGGGATGTTGGAGAGCCGGTTTCGGCCCTTTGGTGGAATGACTGGTTGCTATGATGTGCACTGACCACCAGGGGGCAGATGCTCAATGTAGGAGCTGCCCCCTGGTGGTCAGTGTGCTCCCACAGAAGGAGTGCCAATCAGCCAGAAGCCGGGCTCACAGCTGGTGAGGGCAGTGTTGATGGCGGGAGCCTCTCTCGCCTCTTCGGCAGCACTAAGGATGTCTGACTGACGGCTTAGGCCCAAGTGGGCCTAAGTCATCAGTCGGAATCCCCTGAGGGCTCCTGGACTGGGAAAGGGCACAGGCCAGGCTAAGGGACCCCCCCCCCCCCCGCGTCCCCTCCCCACAGTGCATGAATTCTGTGCACCTGGCCTCTAGTTAATTATGATGTTAGATGTAGGTTGAGGAAGTTTTATTTTATTTAGTCGCTGAGGGTTTTTAACATAATTGGAAGTTGGATTTGTCAAACGCTTTTTATGCATCATTGAGATAATTGCGAAGCCACTCTCCCTCCCGATGGACCCCCACGTGATCAGGATGCTCTTGCTCCTTTTGAATTGTGGGATTTTAGCTGAGCTAGAGTACTTGAGCTAAAGTGCTAGGTGCTTTAGAAAAGCTTTGTATTTATGTTGACGAGGGAAATGAGTTTGTAGTTTTATATATTGTAAGTCCTCTGTCTGGTTGTCTAATCGGGTAGTGTGGGCCTCCTGCGACACGAGGGGATGTTCCTTCTCATCAGCATTCTGTAAAGATTTGTGTGAAATTGATTCTATATGTTCCTTAAACAAATACAGAATTCGCTGGTGATGCTCTCTGGCCTGGAGGGTCCCCTCCATGGGAAGATTTTAAACAAAAAAATCTAATGTTTTAATAGATACTCCTGGGATAATTAGGTTATCTGTTTTCTTCTGAGTTTTTGTTTCTTTTCTCTTTCTTTCTTTCTTTCTTTCTTTCTTTCTTTCTTTCTTTCTTTCTTTCTTTCTTTCTTTCCTTCCTTCCTTCCTTCCTTCCTTCCTTCCTTCCTTCCTTCCTTCCTTCCTTCTTTCCTTCCTTCCTTCTTTCTTTCTTGTAGTTTGAGCCTTTTAGAGAAGTTGTCCATTTTCACTAAGTTTCTTAGAGTTCTAGTCTACTTGCATTAAATTATCCTCTTTTTGTTTTTCATTCTTTAAAGGAGTCATTTCAGTGACTTCTGTTTGCCTTGTTTCTGATGAAAAGACAGCTGTCATTTTGGTCTTTGTCTCTGTATAAGTGACGTTTTCTTCTAGTTACTTTAAGCTTGCTTTCTGATTCTGTGCTTGGGTGGGGATTGCATCAGATTTAGAAAATGCTTGATCATTATTTCTCCAAATATTTTTTCTGCTTTGCCTTTTCTCTCTCTTCTCCCTGTGGCCCTGACGACGGGACTGCTCTCAGGTTCCTGAATGGCTCTACTTGCATCTGGGGCTCGCCAGCGTCTTGGCCTCTTTCCCCTGCGGTTCATTTTGGAGACCTCTTGTTCCACACTCCAACGCTCACTCCTTTTTCTCCTGCAGCCTCATCCACAGCTGACGCATCCAGAGTGTTTGTCATCTCAAACACCGCAACTTTTATTTGTAGAAATTCAGTTTATGTCTTTTACTTCTATCCTAACCTGCACACACTTTTGTTTACTGTCTTGAGCACATCCTCTGTATTTGTAGTATCCATAATGTCTGTTTCGATGCCACATTGCACTAATTCTAGAACCTGTATTATCTCCAGGCTTGTTTCTGTGGATTGCTTCTTCTCTTCATTGTAGGCTGTATTTTCCTGTTCCTCTGCATGTCTGGTGATTTTTGATCAGATGCCAGACATTGTGACGTTTGCACGGCCGGGTGAGGTTAGGTCCATCTTATCCCCGTGCTCCCCCACCGCCTCCCAAGGGCGCACTTGAACTGCTTTGGAACATTTGATTTTTCAAGACTTGCTTTGTGCTTTGTTAGGCAGATCAGAACCAGCCGTCACCTCCTTGTCTAATCTGACCCGTTATGGAGGATCATTAACATCACCCGCTCGGGCCATCAGTGGTTTCCTCACACGTGTGCTAATTAACACTGCACAGCGGACTCAAAGGCCTTCCTGCAGATTTCCGGGGGCTTGTTTGTGTCACGCTGTCTTCTCTGGAATTTTGCGTTCTGACTTCCAGTCGCCTTACCTCTGCAAACCCAACTCGCTTTCTAACTCATAAGAACCCTCCTGCTCTGGTAGGTCCTGTTTGGGCTGCAGCCTGGAAGTCGCTGAGCCTGGCTCAGGCTCCGTGTTTGCGGCTTCGCTCTTGAGTGCGCACCCCTGTCCAGCTGTGCCTTCGTCCAGTGTCTGAAAACTGTTGTTTCATACGTTTGTTTTTTAGTTGTTTCAAGTGAGGTGAGCTCAGCCCCCATTAATTCATCATGTCAGCATCCGCACCCTTACTCACCGGCTGTGCACCTCTGTGCCCCGGATGTGTGCTCTCAGCTCTGCACACGTTGGGGCCAGTGTGCATGCACAGGCCGTGGTATGTGACACTCAGGGCCATAAGCTGCAGAACCAGCCCCTCCAGGGCTCTGGGCCGTGCAATTTTATTTTCAAAGAATTTTGGAAAATGTTTTGTACTACTTCAGGATCTTAAATTATAAATGCAATTAAAATTAGAATTTTCTGTTAGCTCCTTAGGGATAAAAAGACATGCGGTGTCAATGTGAAACATAGGGTCTCATTTCCTAGTGTGAGGGGCAGTTGTGCACAAATAAAAGCAGATTTAAATATTCTCCTGAGACAAACAAATACGTTTTGCAAACAAAATAATTAAAGTGCTTTGTAGCAAGCAAGCGAATCCAGCCTCCATGGTATTTATTTTTCTGCTTAATATGTGCCCGGGGAATAGGCTGCAAATGGCAGCCCCAACTGGCTCCTAAAATGTTAACAACGGAATAAAAAGCAATGGCTTTGTGTTGCAGAGGTAGTTACATAGGTCAGCGTTCCGAACAGTGAAATTTTTGCGGTTCACATTATTTTTGTTTGCAATTCCGAATGACTCCTTTCCCCTCCCCCCTTTCCCCTCTCTCCCTCCTGCCCCCTTCCTCCCGCCTCCCCGCTTCACAGCATTGGCCAGCCTGTGCTTAGCCTCACTCAGGAGGCAGCGGCTGGGAGGCAGGAGCCTTGCCCTTGGGGCTCTGTGTCTGTAGACGGAGTGACAGGGTCCCTTCCGTCTGTGCAGGGACAGAGCTGTGGCTTATAATAAAGGACGAGAGACGGGCTCTGAGTAAGTGCAGCTTCCTCCCAAGGCTCCTTCAGCTGAGTCCTGCTGCTCTGCTGAGGGCCTGGCTGCCCTGCCTGAGGGCACCCTCCTTTGGCGCCCCCAGACTCCATCCTGAGCGCCCTGAGCAGCGGAACTCTGGGGGCCCTGCGCTCCCCGTGGCAGACACAGCTGTTCTTAACCCGCCCCTCCAGCTGGTGTGGTGCGTTTCCCATCCAGGCCCAGGCCTGTGGGTTCCAGGAATATCACATCTGAAAAAGCAAGCCGAAGTCAGTGATCGCTGCACCCCCTGGGACTCCATGGGACCCCTCAGTGTTCTGAGTCCATCAGCACAGAAGGAAAAGCACTGACTGAGGGGGGCGCTGAGATGCAGACTTGCAAGGTTGGTGGAAGCAGGAGGAGGGGAGGATGGAGGGAAAGTGCAGAGGACAGAGGGGAGGGAGGGAGAGGGAGAGAGAAAGGAGAGAGAGGAAACAGGCAAGGAGAAAGTGAGAGTGAGAGACAGAAAAAAAGGAGGAAAATAGTCAAAACAACGTTGAGAAGAACGAAGATGGAGGCATCAGCTCCCTGATTTCAGATCGTACTGCAAAGCTAGTTCCCAAAACAACGCGACCGGCCCAGAGCCTGAGGCCCGGGCGGCAGAGGAAGCCCCAGGGGCCCGTATACACTGGGTCTAAACTACGCACGGCACCCGGCCTATAGCGTGGGCAAGGGCAGGCTCTCCGATAAACGGTGCTGGGAGAACTGGATAGCCACATGCAAGGGAATGAAACTGGACCACTATCTTACCCCACACCCAAAACCAACCCCAAATGGGTTAAAGACGTGGATGTAAGACTGGAAACCATAAAACTACTAGTAAGAAAACAAAGACAGCAAACTCCTTGATCCGTCTCAGCGACTTTTTTTGGATCTGACACCAAAAGCCAAAGCAAAACAAACAAACAAAAACACAAAACAAAACCAAAAACCAAGTGGCCTACGTCCAGCTAACGTGGCTGCACAGCACAGGGAGGAGACGCTCCGAAAAGGCAGCTGCAAATGGGAGGAGACACTTGCAGACTGTATCTTGAGGAGGGGCTGACACCCTGAATGTATTAAGAACTCGTGATTTGAGAGCAAGAACAATCTGACTAAAGAATGGGTGGAGGATCTGAACAGACAGTTTTTTCAAAGAAGACAAGCAAATGGCCACCAGGCAATGAAAAGGTGCTCAGCATCACTAAGCATCGGGGAAATGCAGATCGGAACCACCTCGCACCTGCTGGGTGGCCGGTGTGAAAGGCAAGCGGTAGCAGTGCTGGTGAGGGTGTGGGGCAAAGGGATGCGGGCATGGCTGGTGGGCATGTAAATTGGTGCAATGGAAAACAGCATGGAAGTTCCTCAAAAATGAAAAATAGAACTACCATCTATCCCAAGAAAGTGAAAACATTACTTTACAAAGGTATGTGCACCCAGTTCATTAAAGCATTATTTACAATAGCCCAGATATGGAAACAGCCTGAGTGCCCATTAGTGGAGGAATGGATAAAGAAGTTGTGAGATTATATATATATAGTAGCGGCCCGGTGCACGAAATTTGTGCATGGGGGGGGGTGGTGGTGTCCCTCAGCCCAGCTTGCACCCTCTCCAATCTGGGACCCCTTGGGGGATGTCTGACTGCCCTCTCACAATCTGGGACTGCTGGCTCCTAACTGCTCACCTGCCTGCCAGCCTAATCACCCCCTAACCACTCCCCTGCCAGCCTGATTGATGCCTAACTGCTCCCCTGCCAGCCCGATCACCCACAACTGCCCTCCCCTGCCAGATATGGGACCCCCCAGGCCTCACTTAGTGGAGCAGCCTCCGGGCCCTGCCTCCACTGTGCACGTGGCCATCTTGTGGTGGCCATCTTGTGGCAACGTCACGCGTGAGGGCCACCTTGGCTTTTATTAGTATAGCTATATGTAATGAAATATTACTCAGCCATAGAAAAGAATGGAACGTTGCCATTTGAGACAACGTGGATGGGACTCCCAAGCTTTATTCTAAATGAAATTAGTGAGACAGAGAGACAAATACCATATGACCTCTCACATGTGGAATCTAAAACAAAAGCAAATGAGTGCATACATTCTGAGAACTGATGCAGGTGGTGGTTGTAAGAGCACACAAGGTGGGGGGGGGGGTGATGGGAGGTGGAGAAATTTTTTTAGTTTAAACAAATTGAATAAAAATTAGAAACAAAAAGAATCCCCAAGTCTAAGAACAAGAAGCCAGCAGAGGAGAGAGCTGAGGAGAAGGGGGGTTGGCCTCGGCTCCCCACTCCAGCCTGTCCATCAGCCAGGTCACAGCCAAGGAGGGGCTTCCGTGAATGTCCCCACCCCAGGACATGCTGGGCCACCTGTGGGCCCTGGCTCATGGAAGGGCCCGTCTCCACCTTGTTAAATATAATAGAGTAAAATTGGATAGAATGTGATGAAATATAGAATCAATGAAATAGAATAAAAGAACCACTATAAATGCCAAGCTCTGGAGACTTTGGCTTCTGTCTCGAGTGAGACAGTGGATTTTCTTGGTAAACCAATGTGCAGAGAGCCCGAGGGCACCCGCCCTCCCTGTGGCCCTGCCTGGTGCAGGTCGTCAGGATTCAAGGTCAGCTGCTCTTGCGGCTGGTGTGAGGGCCCCTCGTGGGAAGGGGGGATGAAGCAGGTGTGATGGGAGGAGAGCTGTCACGGGACCTGGGTGGCCAGCATTCCAGGAGCAGCGGAGAGCTGGCTGTCCTGTGAGCAGAAGCCATCCGTGCCGTTTATTAAAGGAAGGAACACATGGACACTGTGCAGCTGTGGAAAAGAAGGTGCGCGTACCCTTGGAGGCCACCTGAGGGGCCTGGGGGCATCATGCTGAGTGAAATAAGCAGTCAGAGAGAGACAGGTACCACGTGGTCTCACTCACATGTGGAATCTACGCAATGAAGTCAATGGGGGAAAAAGAAAGGACCACAGACATGGAAGCATAGAACAGACTGACAGCTTTCAGAGGGAAGGAGGGAAGGTGGGAAGGAGGCGGGAAGAGATTAACCAAGGAACTTACAAGCATATGTGCACAGTCCATGGACACAGACGATAGACAGGTGAAGACTTGGGGTGGGATGGGAGATGGGTGGAGTGGGGCACAGGGGAATGGGGGACATTGGTAATACTCTCAACAATACTAGTAAAATGAATCTACACTAATAGTATGCAAATTGACCGTACCTCTGTGACAACCACTAGCTAATCAGGAGTGTGTATGCAAATTAACCCCAAAAATGGTGGGTTAATTTGCATATGCAGGTGCTAAGCGGCCGGGGGCAGGGTGGTGCCAAGTGGCCTGGGTCCCAGGCATGGGGCCACGCCCGCAGGCTCCTGGGACCATCGCCAGCCCCGGGAGGCGAGGGCGGCCACGCAGATTGACAGCACCCAGCAGGACCTGCTTGCCCATCACCGTGGTGTGGAGCAGGCAGGCCCCGCAGAGAGCAGAGAACCATGGGAAGTGGACCTAAGCCATCAGTAGGACATCCCCTGAGGGGTCCGGGATTGGAGAGGGTGCAGGTCGGGCTGAGGGACCTCACCTGTGCATGAATTTTGTGCACCGGGCCTGTAGTAAGAAATAAAAGAACCCATGTTACTTCTCGTAATGATAAGGCGTGAGTCCTGCTCTGCATCTTGGAGGGAGTCCCGTGAATCTGGGGTCTCTGGGAGCGGCGAGCAAGAGCCATCTAAACGCGGGCGGTGGTCTGCTCTGGGCTCTGGGGGCTGGGCGGAGGCCGCGGGGCAGCGGGTGAGGCGGGGCCTGGCCGAGGCGGGGCTTTGCTGGCTCTCGGAGGTTGTAGAAAGAGCGGTGGGCTCTGAGGTAGAGGAGGAGGAGGGCTGTCTGCAAGGCTCTGTGCGGGACATGTTGAATCTCATTGAATTAAGTCAAAACCCTGGGAAGGACTGTTAGTCCATTGACAGCTGCCTCTCCAAGGAATCCAGTCCTTGTCCAAGTCACACAGCCAGGAAGCGAGAGGTCGGGCCCACATCCTTCTCTCCCTTCTCTGTGTGACGGAGGAGCGCGGCCAGCGTGCGGCAGGTGGTCCTAGACTCTCGCAGCAATCACCCTGTAAGGCGCAGACGTGTGGAGTCACTGTGTTACATCGGAAACTGGTGTAATATTTTATGTCAACTGTAATGAAAAACAAATTTTAAAAAATGTTTACATGTCTATGAATCGCCCAGAGATCTTGTCAAAAGGCAGCTTCCGGCCAGGTAAGGCTGGGCGGCCTGGCTCTGCGTGTCTAACCGTCTGCGGGTGATGCTGAGCCGTTGGCCCAGGAACCACACTGTTGGGAGCAGGGAATCTCGGCTCCTTTCTGTGTGTGGCCGAGGGGGGCCCTGTGTCCTCCGTGAGGTTAGGGCTGATGGGTGAGACAGTGCCCGGGCCGGGACAGCCCCTCCGGCGGCTCCTGCCGTCACCCCGCGCCCGAACGGGCCAGCCCTGCGCGCGGCAGCTGCCCACGCCCTCGTCACAGGCTGCCCTTGGCTTGCTCGCCTCCTGTGCTCCACGGGCTCTGAACACAGCAGACCGTCCAGGGAGCCTTTTCTGGTGGGAGCAACCCTTTCCTCAACCTGAGTGAGCCCTCTTTCTCCTTTCCGGCTGCTCTCAAGCCTGCCTGGGCTGGGAAGTTCCGTTGCTCAGTAACCTTAGACGACCCAGCGTGGTCTGGGAGGGAAATACGATTGTCTCTCCGGTTGGAGGATGCTGGCACCGCACCGGGGGTGCCAGATCCAGGTCTTTCTGGGAATAAAGGGAATGACTGGTAATGTAATGGCACAGCCCTTCGTAGGTTTAGGGTCTGAATAAAAGTTTAAAATATTTCCCCCTGGTGTCAAAAGGTTCTGAAATTTTACTGAAGTCTTAAAGATCAGACAATGCGTGTTTGTGCATGCCTTTTACATCTGTTTTGCCAAAACAGGAAACTCTTCCGTGTTCATTGCTGTTTTGAAGGCTTATTCCATCTGGACGCGTCTCCCCGCTCCAGCACACGTGGGCGGCTTCCACACGGTTCTGTCCGTGTTTCACGTTTTACAAAAGCCCACGGAGCCTGAGAGGTGCGGCTCACGTTAGCACAGACGCCGCAGGCCCAGCAGCCAGAGGCTGCCGGTTCGTGATGGCAACTTTTCCAAAAAATGGACCATTTGAGATATAACTGAAGTGTGCTCTGTGCCCCTCACCGGTCACATGAGATTCTGTATCAGTCAGCTTGCCTGTGACAAGGTAGAGAAAAATCCGAACCCCATTTCCTTTATCTCACCCGGAGAAGGCCCAGGGACAGACCCGGCGCAGGCGGCCTTCAGAGGCTGAGGGTGTGCTCAGGCCGCGGTCCTGTCTGCTGTCCATCCCCGGGCTGGCATCCCCTCACGGAGTCTCCCCATGACTCAGGCCCCCCCCCCCCCCCGCCTTGGTCTTCTCTTAGGATTGAGCCGACCTTCCCGAACGCCCCAAGGAGGGCCCCTCACACACGAAACCAGCGGGGAAGTCTCGGACGCTCCCTAAGCGGCCCCAAGTGTAGGACCCCCCAGGCTGGCCACACCAGTGTTCCTCTGGTTTGGGGCATGGGGGTCACCTCCCACCACCTGAGCCTCAGGGTAGAGGGGGGACTGGTCACCCCGGGCTGGGCTGGTGCGGAAGGGGGCGAGGCAGCAGGTGGGCAGCACGTCTGGTTGCTATGCCCTCGGGTTCCCCGGTGGCACCCACTTCCCAGAAGTCTCTGCGTGTCCCTCTCCCTGTTTGTCCACGCCATCACATACATCTGTACGGCGAGTGCTCCTTACTGATGGCCCACCCTGCAGCTTGCTCTTCCTTCTCCTCCTTTCTCTCCTGCTCCCCGTCCCTCCATCACCTGCAGCGTCAGGCAGGGGAATCAGCAGGGGGCTCAGCCCACAGCAGGGCGTCACGCACGTTCCGTGGCTTCTTGGGTTCTGTTCTTGGTGCCGGCACACGGGGACTGGAGCGAGGCAGCCGCAGCCGAGTCTGACAGGCATGGACGCTCCACGTCTCCAGACGAAGGCTGTGGTGCTGGCGCCGCTTTGAATTTCTCACAGGAGCAGGAGGAGGACGTTAGAACCCATCGCCAGCATGCATCTCAGTTGTCATCTCCTCTTTTGAGTCCAAGGCTTGGGAAATCGAATACAGCGTATGGGCTTTCTCCACAGGAAAACACATGCTTGTGCACGGGACACAGTGAGGCCCCACAGCGAGCCAGACACTGGCCGAGGACACAGCCTCTCGGTGCAGGCGGCCAGGCCTCAGTCCCCTTCTCACGGTGCTGAGTCCCCTGCTAGCTCATCATACACTGTGCTCATCATACACAGTGCTCTCTGAGTTACATGCTAGCTCATCATACACTGTGCTCATCATACACTGTGCTCATCATACACTGTGCTCTCTGAGGCACATGCTAGCTCATCATACACTGTGCTCATCATACACTGTGCTCATCATACACTGTGCTCTCTGAGGCACATGCTAGCTCATCATACACTGTGCTCTCTGAGTTACATGCTAGCTCATCATACACTTTGCTCTGAGTTACATGCTAGCTCATCATACATAGTGCTCTCTGAGTTACATGCTAGCTCATCATACACTGTGCTCTCTGAGTTACATGCTAGCTCATCATACACTTTGCTCTGAGTTACATGCTAGCTCATCATGCACAGTGCTCTCTGAGTTACATGGTAGGTTATCATACATGGTGCTCGCTCAGAAGGGCAGGTTGCTTTTAACCAGTAAATTAAGTGCCTGTCCTCTGGGAGGATGTGAGGATTGGCTTTTCTTTAGAATTTGTCTGACTTCTCTTTAGTCTTAATTCTTTGTAAGTGAAGAAGAGATTTGTCGAGGTTTCCTAATAACTTCTTTGACTAAAATGAAGATTAAGTTTCCATGTGCAAGCTTAGTACAAAATCACAAGCAGAGAGTATTTTATTATTCAGAGCACGAAGCAAGTCTTACATTTTATTGCTTTCATAGAAATCGTGTGTTATAAGGCACAAAAGAATATTTTTTCCTCACTGACTGGCAAGAAGGATGCGATATTAATTGGAAACTCCATTCTGTTGTCTGCTTGTTTGAGTTGTTATCATATCTTTGTTATCCATCTATAAATACTCCTTTCACTGAAGAAAGAGCTACTCCTAGCAGTATTTTGCTCCCATTCTATTCTGGTTCCAGCAGTCAGTATATTCTCTAGAGCTTACATTTTAACTATCTCTAAAGATGACCCATCTGAAACCTTCCTGCTCCACGTGTCCATCATGGCTCAGATGTATCTAAACTGAGCTGTATTGATAAGGGACTGATGGGTGGGACCTATTAGATTCTCGGAAGGTAAGCTAACAGAAAAATTCAGCATCTATACCAAGATGAGGTGGAGCCTGAAGAGTCGTTACCTTCTTGCATGCGGAATAGTGAGATGAAGGGAAGGGATTAACTAAAGAACAGGCATGCATGCCCCATGGGCAGTAGTTTGATGGAGGCCAAGGGAGGGGGAGGCAAGGGTGGGTGGAGATGGGCAAAAGGGGACAACTGCACTAATATTAATATTAAAATGCTCTAACTAAAATATAAAGTGCAAAATATTTTAAAGAATATAATTGGGATTTGATAAAATGGAGAAAGTTGCACATTCTCCTCTTGGGCCCCTCAAAATAGCCTTCCTCATCCTATATAATAAATATGCTAAGTGTCCAGTCATCTTGTAATCTGGTCATCCATTCAACCAATCAAAGCATAATATGCTAATAATATGGTAAGGCCCCTCAACCACTTGCTATGATGTGCACTGACCACCAGGGGGCAGGCAGTTGACTGGTCAACCAGTTGCTATAACGTGCACTGACCACCAGGGGGCAGACGCTCCAACCAGTAGGTTAGCTTGCTGCTGGGGTCTGGCTGATAGGGACTGAGTGAGATGGGCTGGACATGCCCTGGAACCCTCCTGTGGTCCTCCCTGGCTGGCCAACCTCCTGCGTCCCTCCCTGATCCCAATTGTGCACTGGTGGGGTCCCTCTGCCTGGCCTGCACCCTCTCGCAATCTGGGACTCCTGGGGGATGTCAGAGAGCCAGTTTTGGCCTGATTCTGCAGGCATAAAAGGTTAATATGAAAATCAACTGAACAGCAGAACAATCAGTCACTATGACTCACACCAACCACCAGGGGGCAGATGCTTAACACGGGAGCTGCCTGCTGGTGATCAGTGCGCTCCCATAGGGGGAGCACTGCTCAGCCAGAAGCCGGGCTACTGGCTGGCGAGTGCAGCAACAGTGGTGGCGGGAGCCTCTTCCGCCTCCGTGGCAGCGCTAAGGATGTCCAATTGACGGCTTAGGCCCAATCCCTTGGGGGGAGCAGGCCTAAGCCATCAGTTGGACATCTCCTGAGGGCTCCCAGACTGTGAGAGGGCGCAGGCCGGGTGAGGGACCACTGCCCCCGAGTGCATGAACTTCGTGCACTGGGCCTCTCGTAGTGATGATAATAAATGTAGGGAAAGGCATCCGCACGAACAAACAGAGACTTCGGCCTAAGACCGAGGTGTAGGCAGTCACAGGCTGAGACAGTATTGAAGTTTGGAGTGGGTTATGTCCGGAAAAAGGAAGGTCACCTGCTACCGAGGGAAACGTCTATGTACAGGTTTGGTAGGATGTCTCAATGGGAGAATAATTAGCCTAGGTGATCCTCACAAAGGAAAAGACCTAAAAAAGCTGGATATTTAAAAACATTTTTAAACAGACACAGGACAGTCAAGAGCACAGTGCCCAGAGACCACGTCAAAGTGAAGAACAGAAATGCTAGGAAACGTATGAGCTTCAAATGTCATTTTGCCTCGAATCTATGGGCAAAACTAGGGAGATACTGAGTTGCTCCATTCTTCTGACTGCGGGCACAGAACCCACAGGTCAGGTGGGAAAAGCAAGCAGACGTGGGGCTAATGAAGGATTTACATGTGAAGTTAGCACTCAGTGTTGGGGGAACTAGAAATGAGCTTGCTGTGCAGAGGGCACAGCCAGGGACAGGTCCTATCTTGGCTTTGGAGCTGTATGGAGGGAAGACATTTTCTCGAAAATTGGCAACCCCCGTTGTAGGCTTATGACCAAGTCTTGCCCACGCTGCCTGACAAAGCCCAAAGGAATCCTATATAATAATGAGGTAATATGCAAATTGACCATCAATCCCAACACACAAGATGGCCGCTCCCATGTGGACACAAGATGGCCACCACAAAGATAGCCAGCAGGGGAAGGCAGTTGTGGGCAATTAGGCCAGTAGGGGAGGACAGTTTGGGGGACCCAGGCCTGCAGGGGAGGGCAGTTAGGGGTGACCAGGCTGGCAAGGGAGGAAGTTAGGGGCAATCAGGCTGGCAGGGGAAGGCAGTTAGGGGTGACCAGGCTGGCAACGGAGGTAAGTTAGGGGTGACCAGGCCAGCAAGGGAGGGCAGTTAGGGGCAATCGGGAAAGCAGGGGAGCAGTTAGGCATAGATCAGGCTGGCAGAGGAGTGGTTAGGGGGTGATCAGGCTGGCAGGCAGAAGTGGTTAGGGGCTATCAGGAAGACAGGCAGGTGACAGTTGGGATCCAGCAGTCCAGGATTGTGAGAGGGCATTCGGACATCCCTCTAGGGGTCCCAGATTGGAGAGGGTGCAGGCTGGGCTGAGGGACACCCCCCCATGCACGAATTTCATGCACTGGGCCTCTAGTCCTAATATATAAAAACCCTGGGTCTGTCACATCCACAATGACTGAAGGCTTGACCTAATGCCCAGGCTTCATGTGCAGCAGGCTCTGGTGGGTGGGGACTTGTGGCAGCAGGGCCGGGGCTGGGAGAGGCAGGGCCAGCACTCACACTCACTCACAACCACACATGCACAGACACACAGCGCCCACCAGCTCACAGCCTTTTCTCCTTTTCTTTCCCTCCCTCCCAGCTTGCTCTCGGAGCCTCTCTCAGAACGAGGAAACAAAACAGAGTAGGCCTGAAGAGACCTAGATAGAAGTGAGGGCGGGCAGAAGGTGGAGCACCCCCCACTGGCCCCACCCCCTCCCAGCTGGGCAAGAGGAAGAGGGAGACAGGGATGCCTGGAGGACTGCTGAGAAGAACAAAGAGAGACAGAGACTGGGTGAGATCAGGCTGGCAGGGGAGGGCATTTGGGGGCAACCAGGCTGGCAGAGGAGGGCAGTTGGGGGTGAGATCAGGCCAGCAGGGGAGGGCAGCTAGGGGTGATCAGGCAAAGGTAGTTAGGGGTGATCAGGCAGGCAGGCAGATGAGTGGTTAGGAACCACTGGTCCCAGATTGCAAGAGGGATGTCTGACTGCCGACAGTCGGACATCCGCCAAGGAGGCCCCGATTGGAGAGGGTGCAGGCTGGGCTGTGGGATCCCCCCCCCCATGCACGAATTTTGTGCACCGGGCCACTAATGTATATGTATAAAAACCTAAGCAACCGTTCAACCATTTGACAGGTCGACCAGTTGCTATTATGTGCACTGACCACCAGGGGGCAGATACTCAACAGGAGCTGCCCCCTGGTGGTCAGTGCACTCCCACAGCGGGAGCACCGCTCAGCTGACCGACAGGCACCAGACGCAGGGCTCATGGCTGGCCAATGCAGCCCGGAGACGCAGCTGAGCGGCAGCGTTGAGCAGTTGTGGCGACAGGCGCAGTGGGGCCGGGATGAGCAGCAGCGGCAGGCAGGAGTGGCAGGCGTCATTGGACTGACGCCCCACGGGCCATGCTGAATTACATGGTAGCTCATCATACACTGAGTTACATGGTAGCTCATCCGTGCACCGAGCCTCTAGTATTGAATATTAAGCTACGTGGTTACAGATTGGCAGTGCTCCTGGATGGGTGGTAGAAGTAAGCATAAATATTCTCTGAAGTAATAGTAATTCCAGTCAGACTTCAAGGAATTTATCAGAAAATTCTAAGGAAAATAAGAGTGCATACATGAGAGAAAGAAAGAAAGAAAGAAGAAAGAGAAAGAAAGAAAGAAAGAAAGAAAGAAAGAAAGAAAGAAAGAAAGAAAGAAGAAATAAAGAAAGAAAGAAAGAAAGAAAGAAAGAAAGAAAGAAAGAAAGAAAGAAAGAAAGAAAGAGAGAAAGGAGGGAGGGAGGGAGGGAGTGAGGGAGGAAACAAGCCCCCCGGAGGGAGAGCCAGGCAAAGAGGGCAGTTCACACGGATTTGAAGTGACTTCAGTTAGCCGGTGACCTGACATAGACCGTTAGCGAGTGGGCTCTGATATGTTTAAGAGCTAAAAAGATGCTTGGAAATATGAGCAAGGAATAAAAGATACTTTAAAAAGAAGCAGAATTAAGAAAGAAAATAAAACATCTTCAGGAAATTAAAAACCTAATATAAACCTCACTGTGGACACATAGAGAGAATTAATGAACTGGAGAATACCAGTCTGAAGAGACTCTTTGGAGTGCAGCCTAGAGGGACAGGAAAGGGAGGCTGGCATGGGGAAGAGCAATGAGACCGGATGTGCTGTCTGGATTTCCAGAAGAAAGCAGGCGACAACGGGGAAGAAGCATTGTTAAATGGTAGGGTGGCTCAGAATTCTCTAGGATTATTGAAAGAAAACACATGTCAGATTGGGAAGCCCAAGGGTCAGGAGCAGAATGAAAATGTAAAAATTCATACCTAGGCACCTCATGGTGAGACACTCAGAACCAAAGACGGGAATCATACCCGGGACCCTTCAGTTCGCAGGCTGACGCTCTAACCACTGAGCCAAACCAGCCAGGGCTGCTGTATTTCTTTCACAGAAGTCCCCACTAAAATATGAGACAGAGAAAGATTGCCAACGAAGAGATGGGAAAAAATACAGAAGGAAGATACCCAAATAAAACTAGTGTAACTGTACAGATACCAGACACAATGGACCACAGGCGAGATGCGTTACTAGAAATAAAGAGGATATCTAACTAAAGGTGAAACGTTCAGTTCAGCAGTTTTTCTGCTGCACTGTGTGTAACTAACAACCTCAGAATGTGTGTGTGTGTGTGTTTTTTTATTACAATTGTTTCTCCTTTTTCCCCCTATAGCTCCCCTCCACTCGGTTCCCATTCCACCCTCTGCCCTTACCCCCCCACACTGTCCTCATCCATAGTGTACGATTTTTGTCCAGTCTCTTCCCGCACCCCCCACACCCCTTTCCCCCTGAGAATTATCAATCCACTCCTTTTCTATGCCCCTGATTCTATTATATTCACCAGATTATTCTGTTCATCAGATTTTTAATTCACTTGATTTTTAGGATCACTTGTTGATAGGTATGTATTTGTTGTTCATAATTTTTATCTTTACCTTTCCTTCTTCCTCTTCTTAAAGAATACCTTTCAGCATTTCATATAATACTGGTTTGGTGGTGATGAGCTCCTTTAGCTTTTTCTTATCTGTGAAGCTCTTTATCTGACCTTCCATTCTGAATGATAGCTTTGCTGGGTAGAGTAATCTTGGTTGTAGGTTCTTGCTGTTCATCACTTTGAATATTTCTTGCCATTCCCGTCTGGTCTGCATAGTTTCTGTTGAGAAATCAGCTGACAATCATATGGGTGCTCCCTTGTAGGTAATTAACTATTTTTCTCTTGCTGCTTGTAAGATTCTCTCTTTGTCTTTGCCCTTGGCATTTTAGTTATGATGTGTCTTGGTGTGGTCCTCTTTGGATTCCTCTTGTTTGGGGTTCTGTGTGCTTCCTGGACTTGTAAGTCTATTTCTTTCACCAGGTGGGGGAAGTTTTCAGTCATTATTTATTCAAATAGGTTTTCAGTATCTTGCTCTCTCTCTTCTTCTGGCACCCCCATAATTCTGATGTTAGTATGCTTGAAGTTGTCCCAGAGGCTTCTTACACTATCTTCAACTTTCTGGATTCTTTTTTTTTTTTTTTTTTTGCTTTTCCAGTTGAGTTTTTTTTGCTTCTTTGTATTTCAAACCTTTGACTTCATTCTTGTGTTCCTCTAGTCTGCTGTTGGGTCTCTGTATAATATTTTTTATTTCAATCAGTGTATGTTTAATTTCTAGTTGGTTCTTTTTCATATCCTCGAGGGTCTCGCTAAATTTATCCGCCTTTTCTAGGAAATTCTTGAAAAACCTTATAACCGTGGTTTTGAACTCTATATGCAGTCATTTGTTTTCCTCCATTTCTTTCGTTTGTGATCTGTTTCTTTGTTTCCACATTTTTGCTGCTTCCCTGAGTTGGTAGGGTAGCTTTATGTGCTAGGTGTCCTATATGGCCCAGTGGCTCGGATTCCCCAGTTACCTGAGGTGAACACTCTTGGTGCACCCATTTGTGGACTGTGTGTACAGCCTTGTTGTAGTTAAGTCTTGATTGTTGTTGGTGTCACTGGGAGGAATTGACCTCCAGGCCAATTGGCTGTGATGATCCAATATGTCTACGCTGGAAGAACTGCTGTGCTGGAGACACGCTTATGGGGCAGGACTTGTTTCAGTGGGGCTTTGGTGCTCATTGAGTCTGCCTCTTGCATGTGTCACTTATGGATGTGGGTAGTTGAAATCTGGTGTCGTCTCACACAGACCACTAGATACACTAGTTACTGGATCTCCAATGGGGTGCAGGTCAGCTACTGTCTGAGGCCACCCAGCAGGAGCCACAGCGAGAACTACAGTTTTCTCCTCTTTGCTTGGGGTTTGGAGGTTTTGGAGCAGTCTTACCAGAGCTGCAGTTTGTTAGGTTAAGCTGCAATAGGGCAGGCCATTTATATGCAAAAGCCGCTGTGCAGAGCTTGGGTGGGTTTGTAGATTGTGCGGGTTGGGGTCTCAGGGCGGGGTGGGGTCTCAGGGAGTCACTAGGCTAGGGCATGGCAAACAGCGATGGCTGCCCGTCAGCTGTCTCTGCGTCTCCATGATTTCCACGTCCCCACGTCCCGCGCCCCAGCGCAGTAAACAATGATCGCTGGGCGCACCTCTGCTAGAAAGCCACCCTCACTTTCCGACCTGATGGTAGACAGTGCAGCTTCTCCCCATAGGAGTTTGGGTCCCCAGTGTCTCCCCAGAAACAGGAGTTCAGAGTGATCGGGAGCTTGTCTCCCTTCGGGTTGAAAGAAGCAGCGCACCCAGACACTCGCCGCCAGCCTGATTCGCACACCTCCGTACCTCAGCTTTTCAGTGCTTGTGCACATCTCAATGCTCTTTTCTCTTTCCTTCTAGTTGTAGAACTTCCACTCAGCCAGCTTTCCCGTGGTTCTGGGTGATAGACTGTTTATCTTTTTGTTGTAGTTTTGAGAGCTTGTTTGGAGGTTCTAGCAGGGGAGCGCAGCTACTCGTACACCCTTGACCGAAGACCGGTCCTCTCCTCTGGGGGGAAGGTCGTCCTCTTCGACCGAGCGCGCAGCTTCGGGAGGGACGCACATGGATCGGTGAGGGAGGAGGGGGACACCCGCCTAGCCAGCCAGATCAGCCGAATCAACCCTGGCGATCAATGGGGTGACAGATGTCTCAGCCAGATTGCCCTCACATCCTTTTTGTTGTAGTTTTGAAATTCTTGTGCGAGGCAACAGCTTAGGTGTTTACCTATGCCGCCATCTTGGTTTCCCCCTTCAGATTGTGTGTTTTGAATTTTTGAAACTATAATGCTGAATGCAAGCAGAAATAGACAAATTCTTGACATAATGGACCTAAAAATAGACCACAGAACCAGCAAGCAGACAGGAGTGCACATGAGAGTGCCTGGGCACCGGCCACAGGAAGGCCGCGGGCTGCCCAGCACCACGTTCTCGCCACAGCGCACTCACAGCAGAAGTCACTGGGGAGATGACGAAGGAAAATACCCTCAGGTTTGAAAGTGTTTAAAAATCTACAGTAAATTAAGCCTGGGTCAAAAATAAACCAGAATAGTGGACGTAGCTAAGGCAATAGTGGTATAGATTTATTATCTTAAATACTTCATCAGAAAAGACAAAAGGTATGATTCATCGGCTAAGATTCATACTTAAAATGGGAAAATAACCACTTATTAAATCCGAAGAAAGTATAAAAATATGATAATGGTAGAAATGAATGAAATAGAAAACCAGTACATACCAGTAGTAGTTAAGACAAAACGTATTTTAAAAAAGATGTATAAAAACAGACAAGTTCTAGCATGAATATAAGAGCGAGGGCACTGGTCACTGTTGTTAGAAGTGAATGCGGCACAAGCTTTCCATGTACCAGAGCGGTGCAGGGGCGTGAGCAAGGCCAGCCACTCAACAGGAGCGTTTGGACAACGTGGCCGAACTTTCAGGAAAAAAATGATTTGGGGCAAAGATGGAAAAGCAAAGAAAATCCCTATGAGATAAGGAATTTAATTAGTAATATAAATAGTTCTACCAAGGAAACAGCAGTGTAGATGAGTTTGCTGGTGTAGGCTAGTTCCACAAAACACTCCAGAAACTGGAGAAGACATCTACAGCATGTGACAAAGACTTAGTTAAAGTCCATCAAATCGAAGTGCAAGAGACCCAACTGATAGAAATTGGACAAAAATACAGACACAGGAAAGGAAGCACCAGCGATTCATACGTGTGTGGAAGAGGCTTAACCCTGTTGAGAATTAGGGAAGTGGAAATGAAATCCAGGATGTGCCGATTCATACTCACTAGGTTGACAAGCCTGGGAAGCCGTGCGCTATCCGTACAGGCGAGGAGGTGGGGCAGGAGCTCTCTACCACGCGCGTATAAACTGGCGATCACTGAGGGAGGTGGAGATTGCCTCGGAAATGAGAACATGTCCGTGTTCTCCTGTAGGGGTTCTTTCTAGGTGTGCTCCCTGGAGGAAATCTCATGCAAGTGCACTGAGACGCACACACAAGAACAGGCACACACAAGCCTTGCTCATAACAGCCACCAAACGAACACATTCAGACGGTCATCAGCGATGGAGCGAATGAACGTGGCACGGTCGGTGGTCGGTCACACAGTGCGATTGTGTGCAGCTGTGACCCTTAGGACCTGGAGCGCCCGTCACATGAATACCTCACAGAACCCGGAGGCTAGGCCAGTGGGCGCTACGTGGGTGAGCGTTGGGGTTGTCTGGGGGCAGGCGGGGAGCTCAGAGGCCTGCGTGTTGGCAGGGACAGGGTCACTTCTGCGACTATGTTCCCAGGTGGTCCTGACACTGAGCCATGAGCTCAGGCAGCTGCAGGCGGCAGGCGAGCAGGCTGTAGCTGCCTGAAGCTCACAAGGTGTGCACGCCACACGTGATTGTACTGACATTCGTGGTTATAGCCTGACAAAGGCAGGCTCCCGGTGAGGAGGAGGGGGAGCCCTTGGGGAGGGGCACCTGCCCCTGATGCAGGCTCTTTCTCAGCTGGGTGGAAGGCACGCTCATACCACTTTATTGCTCATACCTTAATGTGTGTAATATGTGTGAGTGCAATACACTGTAAAATATAAACTTAAAAAGTAGTAAAATAAGCGAGATGATGGGAGCCTGTGCCCTCCAGGGAGGGTCTGGGTCTGGCATGCTCCTGGGCCTCCATGGGCCTCGCTGGCTTCCGTGAGTCGGTGGAGCTCACAGGTGTACACTCTCTTCTCCTTCTGCTCATCCACAGCACCATCTGGAAGGAACGTGCACCCGGGACAAAGCGCGCGTTCGCTCCCAAGTGGGGAGTGTGAATTGGCTGCTTGGATTGCTCCTGCACCCCTAGGAACTCAGGAACTCAGGGTGGCCCAGAGGCAGACCTGGAGCGCAGCTCCGAGGTGCTGCCTGGCAGGAGTGAGCAGGGATGGCAGGTGGCTGCCTGCACCGATGTGGTGCCGAAGGGACCCATGAGACCAACAGGATTGGAGCAGGCCTGGCAGGGAGCTGCTGGAACTGACTGATGTGAAGGTTTGGAACTTCCCATAGGAGAGGACCACCCATAAGAGAGGAGGGACCCTTTGCATTGCCCAAAAGGGCCTGGGAGTTGCTTCAAGGGTTCTCAGATTCCGAGTGCAGCCGTCTCTGTCCCGGATGCTGAGAATCAGCAGGAGTCCCTGGGGGCAGGGAGTAGTGCTTGGCAGACAGGCCATGTGCTTCGACCAGAGCGAGTGCATGAGATGGGGCCACGGACAGGAAGATCTCCAGGGCCCCGCAGGTCTCTGCAGAAGGCAGGTGGCAGGGCTGGGTGGGGGGCTGTGCCAGCTCTCAGGGAGTGCTGGGTGGGCAGCGGCTGGGTGGGGGGCTGTGCCAGCTCTCAGGGAGTGCTGGGTGGGCAGCGGCTGGGTGGGGGGCTGTGCCAGCTCTCAGGGAGTGCTGGGTGGGCAGCGTGACGAGGCAGTCTGGAGACCAGGCAGCGGGGCAGGCTGAGCTCCTTGCTGTCATGGCTGCCCTGGCTCACACAGCCCAGGTGCCGCCCAGGCTGCCAGCCAGGGAAGTGGTGGCTACACTTATCAGAAGGCGCCCTGTGCTCCGCAAGCCGGGCTCCCACAGATTCCCGGCTCCTGCGTGGGGTGCGGAGGGAGTGCTCAGGCCGCTGGCGCTCCCTCTGGGAAGCTGAGGATGCAGGAGAGATTTAATGAAAGAACTTCATAAAGCTGGTTCTTTGAAAAGATTAACAACCGTGACAATCTCCTGGCTAGACTCACTAAGGAAAAAAGAGAAAAGACCCGTATAAACAAAATTAGGAATGAAAGAGGAGAAATTACCAGATATTACAGGTATACAAAGGATCATACTAGAATATCACTAAATTTAATAACCTAGAAGAAATGGATAAGCTCCTAGAAATATACAACCTTCCTAGACTGAATCATGAAGAAATGGAAAAATCTAAGTATAGCGATCAGCAGTGAGGAAATTGAAACAACCATCAAAAATCTCCCCAAAAATGAAAGTCCAGGACCAGATGGCTTCACCAGTGAATTCTACCAAATGTTCAAAGAAGATTTAAAACCTGTCCTTCTCAAACTCTTCCCAAAAATTGAAGAGGCAATACTTCCTATCACATTCTACAAGGCCAGTACAACCCTGATACCAAAACCTGGCCAGGATCTCACACACACACACACACACACACACACACACACACACACAACTACAGAACAATATCCCTGATGAACATAGATGCAAAAATCCTAAACAAAATACTAGCAAATCAAATACAACAATACATCCAAAAAATAATGCATCATGATCAAGTGGTGCAACAAATGCAAATCAATCAATGTAATACATCACATTACATTAACAAAAGGAAGGATAAAAATTATATGACCTTATCAATAGATGCAAAAAACTTTTGATAACATACAACATCCATTTATGATTAAAACACTCAATAAAAGGGTACAGAAGGAAAGTATCTCAACATAATGAAGGCTATCTATAATAATTAGACTGGACAGCCGAACGACCTTCCGGACGTCCTTCCAGATGACCTTCTGAACGAAGCTGGGTCTGCAAGGGCCGGACCCCTTGCACGAATTTCATGCATCGGGCCTCTAGTATATGATAAACCCTCAGCCAATATACTCAATAGTGAAAAACCTGAAAGCTTTTCCTCTAAGATCAGGAATAAGAGAGAATGTTGTCCCGTCTTGCCACTCTTACTCAATGCAGTGCTGGAAGTCCTAGTCAGAGCAATCAGCCAAGAGAAGGAAATAAAAGGCATCCAAATCAGGAATGAAGAACTAAAACGGTCACTCTTTGCAAATGACATGATTCTGGGTGCAGGAAACCCTAAAGACTCCACTCATACAACTCAACACAAAACAAAGAACATCCAATAAAAAAGTGGGCAGAGGACCTGAACAGACAACTCTCCCAAGAAGACATACAAATGGCCAAAAGATATGAAAAGATGCTCAACCTCGCTAGCAGTTAGGAAATGCAAATCCAAACTACAATGAGATACCACCTCACACCTGCTAGAATGGCCATTATCAACAAGACAAGTGAGTGTTGGAGAGGTTGTGGAGAAAAGGAACCCTCATTCACTGCAGTGGGAATGCAAACTGGTACAGCCACGATGGGAAACTGGTGGTTTAAAAGAAAAATAGAGTTACCATATGACCTAGCAACCCCTTTTCTAAGCACCCAAAACACTAGAAACATTTTCCTCAAAGATATGCTCCCCTATGTTCACTGCAGCTTTATCACGGTGGCCAAGGCATGAAGACAACCCACGTGCCCTGCGGTAGAGGCCTGGGTGGAGACGTGGCCCGTACACACCATGGAGCACCACTCAGCCACGAGACACAGGAAGTACTGCCATGTGCAGCACCATGGACGCGCCTTGAGAACGTTATGCTAAGTGAAGTAACCAGTCAGACAGAGCGCGGAACTGCATGATTTCACTGATATGTGACATCAAACTGAGACTCAGACACAGACAACAGTATGGTGGTTACCAGAGGGAAGGGGTAGGGAGAGAGGGGCCAAATACATGGTGACAGAAGAAAATTTGATTTTGGGTGGTAAACACTGTAATAAATATACAGATCTTGTATCATAGAAATGCACACTTGAAACCTATATGAGCCTATTAACCAAAGTCACCCCAAAAAATTTAACAAAAATAAATAAATTTAAAAAAAGAAGTGAGAAAGAAAAGTATGCGACATATCCATTTCCTCTCCAAGGTGTTCAGGTCTGATTGACCCCTTATGCATAATTCATATTATGTTCTTCATGGCCTCCTGTCCTTTCTAGTAAAAAAAAAAAAATCCCTCCCCAGGTCCTCTATATTCTATCTCCACTCACCGCTCGGGTTCGCAGACCTCCTACTGTTAGAAGGTGATGCCCCTCGCCCCACCATCCTGGTCCCCCACTATCCTGGTTCCCCACCATCCTGGTCCCCCACCATCCTGGTCCCCCACCGTCCTGGTCCCCCACCATCCTGGTCCCCACTATCCTGGTTACCCACCATCCTGGTCCCCCACCATCCTGGTCCCCACTATCCTGGTTACCCACCATCCTGGTCCCCCACCGTCCTGGTCCCCACCGTCCTGGTGCCCCACCGTCCTGGTCCCCCACTATCCTGGTCCCCCACCATCCTGGTCCCCCACCGTCCTGGTCCCCCACCATCCTGGTCCCCACTATCCTGGTTACCCACCACCCTGGTCCCCCACCGTCCTGGTCCCCCACCATCCTGGTCCCCCACCATCCTGGTCCCCACTATCCTGGTCCCCCACCGTCCTGGTCCCCCACCATCCTGGTCCCCACTATCCTGGTTACCCACCATCCTGGTCCCCCACCGTCCTGGTCCCCCACCGTCCTGGTGCCCCACCGTCCTGGTCCCCCACCGTCCTGGTCCTCCACCATCCTGGTCCCCCACCGTCCTGGTCCCCCACCGTCCTGGTCCCCCACCGTCCTGGTCCCCCACCGTCCTGGTCCCCCACCATCCTGGTCCCCCACCATCCTGGTCCCCCACCATCCTGGTCCCCCACTATCCTATGCTGTCCATCCTGTTGGTGCGGGTTCTTGAACCCGCTGGCCCGGACCCTCTCACCTCCTGGTCCTGGGACCAGAGCACATTGCTATGCCCCTACCTTTGATTGTCAGTTGGTCCTCGTCCAATAAGATCATCTTCCTTTAAAGCAGACTTTTGTCTGAAACACACAGGTCAGTGGTTGAAGCCCAGATACAATATGTAATAGCACTTCAGCTCTTTTGAGATTATTACAGCTCAGCATACTGGGAACCGGTGATCATTCTGAAAGCTGCAACTCTTAATTTCTTACTTTCTCCCGCCCACGCCTGGGCGGCAGCTGGGCCGTCTTGGCACTCCTGCCAGGCCCTGAGACAGTCCCTGAAATACACAGGTTACCATCTTACCCTTAAACCTCTCCTTCAAGCCACAGAAACAACCTTCACTGATTCCTGACGCCTGAGCCCCGTCTGCCCTCTCACCGTCTGTGCGCCTGGAGGCTGCCGGCTGCCTGAAGACTGGCTGGTGGCTCTGCACAGCTCAGGGCCTGGCTCGCAGCCAGAGCTTCCTCGGCCTGAGCTCCCACTGCCGAGACGCTGGCCGCGTGGGACTCTGTCTGTAGTCCCTGGTGCCCACCCACGAGCACTTTCTGCCTGTGGAATTCTCCCTCCTTCCAGCTGCCAGAGGCTCTTACAAATGGAGACCTGAGGGTGGCTTGTTTGTGTCTAAAGCCCTCCAGGGCTCCTCATCGTCCTAAGGGTGGGCGTTTCCGCCAGCTATGACCCCACCCCGTGCCCGGCCAGGACACTGCGCCAGGCTGCCTCCGGGCACCCTCCTTTCTGCCTGTCCGCCCGCCCAGGTCCTGGGAGCCTGTGGTGTCTCACCAGCCCCGCCGCTCACCTGGGAGGTGCCCAACACAGGAGCAGGTGCCCACTCACAGGAGGAGGTGTCCACTCACAGGAGCAGGTGCCCACTCACAGGAGCAGGTGCCCACTCACAGGAGCAGGTACCCACTCACAGGAGCAGGTGCCCACTCACAGGAGCAGGTGTCCACTCACAGGAGCAGGTGCCCACTCACAGGAGCAGGTGCCCACTCACAGGAGGAGGTGCCCACTCACAGGAGGAGGTGCCCACTCACAGGAGCAGGTGCCCACTCACAGGAGGAGGTGCCCACTCACAGGAGCAGGTGCCCACTCACAGGAGCAGGTGCCCACTCACAGGAGGAGGTGCCCACTCACAGGAGCAGGTGCCCACTCACAGGAGGAGGTGCCCACTCACAGGAGGAGGTGCCCACTCACAGGAGCAGGTGCCCACTCAAAGGACCAGGTGCCCACTCACAGGACCAGGTGCCCACTCACAGGAGCAGGTGCCCACTCACAGGAGGAGGTGCCCACTCACAGGAGGAGGTGCCCACTCAGAGGAGCAGATGCCCACTCACAGGAGGAGGTGCGCTCACAGGAGGAGGTGCCCACTCACAGGAGCAGGTGTCCACTCACACGAGGAGGTGCGCTCACAGGAGCAGGTGTCCACTCACAGGAGCAGGTGCCCACTCACAGGAGGAGGTGTCACTCACAGGAGGAGGTGTCACTCACAGGAGCAGGTGCCCACTCACAGGAGGAGGTGTCCACTCACAGGAGCAGGTGCCCACTCACAGGAGGAGGTGTCCACTCACAGGAGGAGGTGCCCACTCACAGGAGGAGGTGCCCACTCACAGGAGGAGGTGCCCACTCACAGGAGCAGATGCCCACTCACAGGAGGAGGTGTCCACTCACAGGAGCAGGTGCCCACTCACAGGAGGAGGTGCCCACTCACAGGAGCAGGTGCCCACTCACAGGAGGAGGTGCCCACTCACAGGAGGAGGTGTCCACTCACAGGAGCAGGTGCCCACTCACAGGAGCAGATGCCCACTCACAGGAGGAGGTGCCCACTCACAGGAGCAGATGCCCACTCACAGGAGGAGGTGTCCACTCACAGGAGCAGGTGCCCACTCACAGGAGGAGGTGTCCACTCACAGGAGCAGGTGCCCACTCACAGGAGGAGGTGTCCACTCACAGGAGGAAGTGCCCACTCACAGGAGCAGGTGTCCACTCACAGGAGCAGGTGCCCACTCACAGGAGGAGGTGCCCACTCACAGGAGGAGGTGTCCACTCACAGGAGCAGGTGTCCACTCACAGGAGCAGGTGTCCACTCACAGGAGCAGGTGCCCACTCACAGGAGGAGGTGTCCACTCACAGGAGGAGGTGCCCACTCACAGGAGGAGGTGCCCACTCAGAGGAGCAGATGCCCACTCACAGGAGGAGGTGCCCACTCACAGGAGGAGGTGCCCACTCACAGGAGCAGGTGTCCACTCACAGGAGGAGGTGCCCACTCACAGGAGCAGGTGTCCACTCACAGGAGCAGGTGCCCACTCACAGGAGCAGGTACCCACTCACAGGAGCAGGTGCCCACTCACAGGACCAGGTGCCCACTCACAGGACCAGGTGCCCACTCACAGGAGCAGGTACCCACTCACAGGAGGAGGTGCCCACTCACAGGAGGAGGTGCCCACTCACAGGAGCAGGTGCCCACTCAGAGGAGCAGGTGCCCACTCACAGGAGGAGGTGCCCACTCACAGGAGCAGGTGCCCACTCACAGGAGCAGGTGCCCACTCACAGGAGGAGGTGCCCACTCACAGGAGCAGGTGCCCACTCAGAGGAGCAGGTGCCCACTCACAGGAGGAGGTGCCCACTCACAGGAGGAGGTACCCACTCACAGGAGCAGGTGCCCACTCACAGGAGCAGGTGCCCACTCACAGGAGGAGGTGCCCACTCACAGGAGGAGGTGCCCACTCACAGGAGGAGGTGTCCACTCACAGGAGCAGGTGCCCACTCACAGGAGGAGGTGTCCACTCACAGGAGCAGGTGCCCACTCACAGGAGCAGGTGCCCACTCACAGAAGCAGGTGTCCACTCACAGGAGCAGGTGCCCACTCACAGGAGCAGGTGCCCACTCACAGGAGGAGGTGCCCACTCACAGGAGGAGGTGCCCACTCACAGGAGGAGGTGTCCACTCACAGGAGCAGGTGCCCACTCACAGGAGCAGGTGTCCACTCACAGGAGGAGGTGTCCACTCACAGGAGGAGGTGTCCACTCACAGGAGCAGGTGCCCACTCACAGGAGCAGGTGCCCACTCAGAGGAGCAGGTGCCCACTCACAGGAGGAGGTGCCCACTCACAGGAGGAGGTGCCCACTCACAGGAGCAGGTGCCCACTCACAGGAGCAGGTGCCCACTCACAGGAGGAGGTGCCCACTCACAGGAGGAGGTGTCCACTCACAGGAGCAGGTGTCCACTCACAGGAGGAGGTGTCCACTCACAGGAGCAGGTGTCCACTCACAGGAGCAGGTGTCCACTCACAGGAGCAGGTGCCCACTCACAGGAGCAGGTGCCCACTCACAGGAGGAGGTGCCCACTCACAGGAGGAGGTGTCCACTCACAGGAGCAGGTGCCCACTCACAAGAGCAGGTGTCCACTCACAGGAGGAGGTGTCCACTCACAGGAGCAGGTGCCCACTCACAGGAGCAGGTGTCCACTCACAGGAGCAGGTGCCCACTCACAGGAGCAGGTGTCCACTCACAGGAGCAGGTGCCCACTCACAGGAGCAGGTGCCCACTCACAGGACCAGGTGCCCACTCACAGGAGGAGGTGTCCACTCACAGGAGGAGGTGCCCACTCACAGGAGCAGGTGCCCACTCACAGGAGGAGGTGCCCACTCACAGGAGGAGGTGTCCACTCACAGGAGCAGGTGTCCACTCACAGGAGCAGGTGCCCACTCACAGGAGGAGGTGCCCACTCACAGGAGGAGGTGCCCACTCACAGGACCAGGTGCCCACTCACAGGAGGAGGTGTCCACTCACAGGAGCAGGTGTCCACTCACAGGACCAGGTGTCCACTCACAGGACCAGGTGCCCACTCACAGGAGGAGGTGCCCACTCACAGGAGCAGGTGTCCACTCACAGGAGGAGGTGTCCACTCACAGGAGGAGGTGCCCACTCACAGGAGCAGGTGCCCACTCACAGGAGGAGGTGTCACTCACAGGAGGAGGTGTCACTCACAGGAGGAGGTGTCCACTCACAGGAGGAGGTGTCCACTCACAGGAGCAGGTGTCCACTCACAGGAGGAGGTGCCCACTCACAGGAGGAGGTGTCCACTCACAGGAGCAGGTGCCCACTCACAGGAGCAGGTGCCCACTCACAGGAGGAGGTGCCCACTCACAGGAGCAGGTGCCCACTCACAGGAGCAGGTGCCCACTCACAGGAGGAGGTGCCCCCTCACAGGAGGAGGTGCCCACTCACAGGAGCAGGTGCCCACTCACAGGAGCAGGTGCCCACTCCTAGGAGGAGGTGCCCACTCACAGGAGGAGGTGTCCACTCACAGGACCAGGTGTCCACTCAGAGGAGCAGGTGCACTCTCAGGAGCAGGTGCAGCTGGCATGGTGCAGTCTCCCCATCTTCAGCAGCACTGCCACAACTCAGCTGGGCACTGCCCCTCCCCCTTCCTACATGCAAGCACTTTTCTTAACAAGCTCATCCTTCAGGTTCAGCTGCAGAGCTAATGGCTCACAGAAGCCTTATTTGGGAAGCGCTCCCTGTGAAGGCTCCCTTTGCTCTCTGTGCTCCCTGGTGCTCACTGTAAACGGGATAATAGCGGCTCTGCCTGGTAGAATCCTGGGGCTGCGGTGAGCACCTGGGTGTGGTGAGCACCTGGGTGTGGTGACATCTGGGCTGCGGTGAGCACCTGGGTGTGGTGAGCACCTGGGTGTGGTGAGCACCTGGGTGTGGTGAGCCCCTGGGTGTGGTGACATCTGGGTGTCGTGAGCCCCTGGGTGTGGTGAGCACCAGGGTGTGGTGAGCACCTGGGTGTGGTGAGCCCCTGGGTGTGGTGACATCTGGGTGTGGTGAGCACCAGGGTGTGGTGAGCACCAGGGTGTGGTGACATCTGGGTGTGGTGAGCCCCTGTGTGTGGTGACATCTGGGTGTGGTGAGCCCCTGGGCTGTGGTGAGGACCTGGCTGTGGTGAGGACCTGGGTGTGGTGAGCCCCTGGGTGTGGTGAGCCCCTGGGTGTGGTGACATCTGGGTGTGGTGAGCCCCTGGGTGTGGTGAGCACCTGGGTGTGGTGAGCACCTGGGTGTGGTGAGCCCCTGGCTGTGGTGAGCCCCTGGCTGCGGTGAGCACTTGGGTGTGGTGAGCACCTGGGTGCGGTGAGCCCCTGGCTGCGGTGAGCACTTGGGTGTGGTGAGCACCTGGTTTTGGTGAGCCCCTGGGTGCGGTGAGCCCCTGGCTGCGGTGAACACTTGGGTGTGGTGAGCACCTGGGTGTGGTGAGCACCTGGGTGTGGTGAGCACCTGGGTGTAGTGAGCCCCTGGGTGTGGTGAGGACCTGGGTGTGGTGAGCCCCTGGGTGTGGTGACATCTGGGTGTGGTGAGCCCCTGGGTGTAGTGAGCACCTGGGTGTGGTGACATCTGGGTGTGGTGAGCCCCTGGGTGTGGTGACATCTGGGTGTGGTGAGCCCCTGGGTGTGGTGAGCACCTGGGTGTGGTGAGCCCCTGGGTGTGGTGACATCTGGGTGTGGTGAGCCCCTGGGTGTAGTGAGCACCTGGGTGTGGTGACATCTGGGTGTGGTGAGCCCCTGGGTGTAGTGAGCACCTGGGTGTGGTGACATCTGGGTGTGGTGAGCCCCTGGGTGTAGTGAGCACCTGGGTGTGGTGACATCTGGGTGTGGTGAGCCCCTGGGTGTAGTGAGCACCTGGGTGTGGTGACATCTGGGTGTGGTGAGCCCCTGGGTGTAGTGAGCACCTGGGTGTGGTGACATCTGGGTGTGGTGAGCCCCTGGGTGTAGTGAGCACCTGGGTGTGGTGACATCTGGGTGTGGTGAGCCCCTGGGTGTAGTGAGCACCTGGGTGTGGTGACATCTGGGTGTGGTGAGCCCCTGGGTGTAGTGAGCACCTGGGTGTGGTGACATCTGGGTGTGGTGAGCCCCTGGGTGTAGTGAGCACCTGGGTGTGGTGACATCTGGGTGTGGTGAGCCCCTGGGTGTAGTGAGCACCTGGGTGTGGTGACATCTGGGTGTGGTGAGCACCTGGGTGTAGTGAGCCCCTGGGTGTGGTGAGCCCCTGGGTGTGGTGAGCACCTGGGTGTGGTGAGCCCCTGGGTGTGGTGAGCACCTGGGCTATGGTTAGCCCCTGGGTGTGGTGAGCCCCTGGGTGTGGTGAGCCCCTGGGTGTGGTGAGCACCTGGACTATGGTTAGCCCCTGGGTGTGGTGAGCCCCTGGGTGTGGTGAGCCCCTGGGTGTGGTGAGCACCTGGGTGTGGTGAGCACCTGGGTGTGGTGACATCTGGGTGTGGTGAGCCCCTGGGTGTAGTGAGCCCCTGGGTGTGGTGACATCTGGGTGTGGTGAGCACCTGGGTGTAGTGAGCCCCTGGGTGTGGTGAGCCCCTGGGTGTGGTGAGCCCCTGGCTGTGGTGAGCCCCTGGCTGTGATGAGCACCTGTCTGTGGTGAGCCCCTGGCTGTGGTGAGCCCCTGGCTGTGGTGAGCCCCTGGCTGTGGTGAGCACCGAATGAGATGAAGCACATCAGGGCTCAGCATGCTCACCCGGGACGAGGGTTCCCTGGCCTCTCTGTGTCCTCACTGCGTCCCCAGCTGAGTTCATCCTGGGATGGCCTTGGGCGTCACTGAGTGGCTGAGGCCTGACTCGCTCACAGTGATACCCAGTGCTGAGCACAGACAGACCTGGAGATGTGGAGTAGATCTCATGCTGTGAATGAATGAATGGATATATTTAAAAAATTTGTATGCATATCTTTAAAAAAAGGAATCTAATTATTAACGGTAAGAGGTGACTTGTTGCATTTTGGTCAGTGATGTCAGAGTGAGCCAGCTGCCTGCCTACATCAGGTCGCTGACTCCGGGCAGAAACTGGGAGGGGCCTCAGAGCACCTGATCCCAGGGAGCCTGCAGACACCTTATCCTGGCCTCAGGGAGATGCCGAGCGACCTGCTTGCATTGGGGGCTGGCAAGTGCTGTTTGTAAACAAGCAGCAGTGACTGACCTGCCGCCCTTTCTTCCCTTTGGCTCAGCTGTTCAGGCCGCCGCCTCCCCATAGGCCTTTGGCCGAGGAAGTTCCAGAGCCAATGGTGAGCGTGGGTCTGGTTGTCTCCCCAGGAAATCAGTGACCCGGAGATTCTGGATCTGGTCCACAGCGCCCTGGGCAGGATGACCGTGGTCCGACAGATATTCCCGGCTGCCAAGGACAACCAGAAATGCACGAGGAACAACCACCGCATCTCCTCGCTGCTGTGCGACCCCCAGGAGGGCTACCTCCAGATGCTGCAGGTGAGTGCCTGGCGGCTCCCGCAGCCTGCCCGCCAGTGCTAATGACGGTTTGTTTGGTGACATGGAGGCGGGCGCAGGGCAGCGCCTCTGAGCAGCATGGGCAGCAGCTACGGGGGTCAGCTCCCAGGCCCCTGAGCTCCAGGCGCCTCTCGTATTTCAGCCACATGCTGAGGGGTCAGGAGGTCCGGTCTCCTCAGCTTCTGTTTCTGAGGTGCCTTTTGTTGGGGTGCTTCACCTCGGGGGGGGGGGGTCGGGGGCACCCTGCCCCCGCCGGTTCCTCCCTCCCTCAGGCCTCCTGCAGAGGTGCGGCCGGACGGGTGTGGGCTTGCCTTGTCCTAGTGGACAGCTGGTTGCCTGTGGGTGCGGGGCAGCAGGGGGCGCTGTGGACACTGTCCATGAAGAAGGTCATGCACCAGGGAACCTCATCCGGGACGTGGTGGGTAACGTTAGGGCATTTGTCCCATTGGGTTTGTGAAATCACCCAGAAGTGTGTGTGTGAGATGCTTGCATCCAGCATTTAGGACTAGTCACCTCTTTACCCGCCAGGCATGACGGGGGAAGTCGGGGTCAGGAGGGACGGTGTGGCTGCCAGTGAGCATCAGCCCCACGCAGGGCGGGGGCACACCCGTCAGGAGATGCGCGTGGGGGGTGGTTAGAGTCTCTGGAGTGGGCTGGGCACGTGTCATCTGCCAAAGCACTGAATCCATTCTGTAATCTTGTATTTGGCGGGGAGTGGGGTGGGGGAAACATGCCCCAACTGATGGTAAACACTAGAAATCGTTCTCAGGGAAACACAGCAGACACCGATGTTTCCCTGGAGCGATTCCCACTCTCCCTGCTCCGGGACCATCAGGATGTCTGGGTCTTTCTAAGGCCGGAAAGGTTTGGCCAGGAGAGGGCCCAAGGCCCCTGAGGACCACGGCCTCGGAGCCCTGGACACAGGGGCCCGGGAGAGGCAGTGCTCGGGGCAAGAGCGTCTGTTCTGGACGCCGCTGGTCGGCTCTGCTCTCCTCTGCTCTGGGGAGTGGGGCCGGGCGAGGGCCAGGCAGGCCCTGCAGCGCAGCTCGGTGCTCATGCCTGCTCTCCAGGTGGAAGGGAGAGGATGGGGGTGTGGCTCAGGGGTGTGAGCCCGTCCATCCCACACGCCCACAGGGGCAGGAGGGGGACTCCCTCGCTCATGGAGCCGACCTGGGGAGGGTCTCCCAGGCTCCCTCCTTGCAGAGCTTCATCCTCTCCAAACACAAGCCAGCCTTGTCCCCGCCTCCCTGGGCCGTCCATTGGCCCTCTTCCTGCTTCCTCACACCTTCTTCCTTCCTCACCCAGCGCTTCTGCTGAGGAGAGAGGAGGCGCCTTCCCGGGGCGCAGACACGCCTGCGGGGCGGGCAGTGCTGTGGCCTCGCTGACATCTCGGGGTTCGCAGGTGCAGGTGCAGGTGCAGGTGCAGGTGCAGGTGGGCGCGGCCGCCAGGCGGGCTGATGCGGAGTCCCATGGAGGCCGCACCGAAATGACCACACCAAGCAGGGCCAGGGCAGTGTCAGGCCTGGGACCGGGCCTCCCACCTCCCACTGTCCTGCCGAGACCCGGCCCCACAGAGCAGACGGGAGCGACACCCAGAGGCCCCGCCGCGCGGCACAGGAGCCAGATTGCTCGGGTCAGGCTCCAGCACGCCAGTTCTAGCTGTTTCTTCCTTCTGTGCTTCAGTTCCTCCTCTTTCTTCCTCTGCCGGCGGGTGAGAGAGCACCTGCTTCTCAAGCCACAATGAAAAGTCAGTGCGAGGACACGGGGAAAGCTAGCGGCGTGAGACTGAGCTAACGGGGTCACCGTGGAGGCCGGCGTGTGGGAGCGGCTGGCCTGCCTCGGGGTTGGCGTGAAGCAGTGCCCTCTCCTGAGCACGCGCTTCAAGAGCTCGCACAGGTGGGGGGGCAGTTCTCACCTGGGCTGCCCCTCGCAGGCATCACGTGCCTCCCACTGTGCGCACCCACTGTGCACACTCCCCACTGGGCGCAACTGTGCGCACCCACTGTGCACACTCCCCACTGGGCCCAACTGTGCACACCCACCGCGCAGCCGCACACGCAGCAGTGAGAGCTGCCCTTCGTGGGAGAGCCGCACTGAGCCCCTGGGTTCTCCATCCGAGAGCCTGCTCCCAGAGGCCTCCATTAGGATGGGGGGGGGGCGGGGGGGCTGTGAGGAATGTAGGCCGAGCACAGGGTAAGCCCTGATGAGTAAAACATGATTACAAGAATCTCTGCCTTGTTTCCCGTCCTTGTCCTGGTGGGTGTGTTTAGGCACCCTGCCCCGCAGCCCGGACAGCTGCAGGCTCCCCCCAGCACCGCCATCCCTCCCGGTTCCCTCCCTCCGAGCTGGGAGCTTCTTCCCTGAGGACAGAGGAGGCAGTGACCTCTGCTCCCTCTGGCTGCGGGACTCACCCAGACACACATGTTTAGAACCAACTCGAGCAGTGACACGCGGCCGGAGTGTGAGCGCGGTGGGTGCTGATGGGGTAACACGCGGCCGGACTGTGAGTGCGGTGGGTGCTGATGGGGTAACACGCGGCCGAGTGTGAGCGCGGTGGGTGCTGATGGGGTAAGGACGCCTATGGGAGGGACGCTCCCGCTCCGCCCCAGGCGGCGGGCTGCTCTCCTTCTGGGCAGGAGTTCCGGAAGCCCCGGGAGGACAGGTGCCTTTTACAGGTGCCGTCCCTCGGCCGCCTCTGGCCGGGCTGCGGGCGGCGCTGTGCGGTGAAGCCCGGCAGGCCCATCGCCCTTCAGCTGGGCTCCTGCTCAGTGGAGAGGAAGTCCTGGAAGGGAAATACGGGGGGGAGGGGGCTGCAGCGCGGGGGGCTGCAGCGCGGTTCCAGCCCCTGTCCTTGCCCAGCAGGCGCGGCCGGCTAGTCCCAGTGGCCAGTGAGGACGTGGTGACCAGCTCCCAGCCCGCGCCTGCCCGAGGCTCCGGCACAGCCGCCGCAGCGGGAGCCGTGGCGCCGGCTCAGACCCGCAGAACGGGCGGCCTGTTGTCCCCTGGCCCCCTTACAGCCCACCTGTTTCCTAGGGCACAGGCCGATGCCGCGCTGGCCAGGGCTGCGGAGCTGGGCCCTGCATTAGGTTGCGGCCCGATGCGGGATTTCTTGGGTTGGAATTTCTCCTTTTTGTGCATGTTGAGATTGTTGAGGGGCTCCATAGCGGGACTCACTCTCCCCTGCTCGGCCCAGTAAAGCCTTTCTCACTCGCCCCGCGGGTCTGCAGCCCAGGGCTCTCTGCTCTCCCAGCTCCAGGCTGCCCCTCCCCTCTCAGCTCTGGGCCCGGAGCGGCCTGGTCACCCTCCCCTCTCAGCTCTGGGCCCGGAGCGGCCTGGGCCTGGTCACCGTCCCCTCTCAGCTCTGGGCCCGGAGCAGCCTGGTCACCCTCCCCTCTCAGCTCTGGGCCCGGAGCGGCCTGGTCACTGTCCCCTCTCAGCTCTGGGCCCGGAGCGGCCTGGGCCTGGTCACCCTCCCCTCTCAGCTCTGGGCCCGGAGCGGCCTGGTCACCCTCCCCTCTCAGCTCTCAGCCCGGTGCGGCCTGGGCCTGGTCACCCTCCCTTCTCAGCTCTGGGCCCGGAGCGGCCTGGTCACTGTCCCCTCTCAGCTCTGGGCCCGGAGCGGCCTGGGCCTGGTCACCCTCCCCTCTCAGCTCTGGGCCCGGAGCGGCCTGGACACCCTCCCCTCTCAGCTCTGAGCCCGGAGCGGCCTGGTCACCCTCCCCTCTCAGCTCTGAGCCCGGAGCGGCCTGGTCACCCTCCCCTCTCAGCTCTGAGCCCGGAGCGGCCTGGTCACCCTCCCCTCTCAGCTCTGGGCCCGGAGCGGCCTGGTCACCCTCCCCTCTCAGCTCTGAGCCCGGAGCGGCCTGGGCCTGGTCACCCTCCCCTCTCAGCTCTGGGCCCGGAGCGGCCTGGTCACCCTCCCCTCTCAGCTCTGAGCCCGGAGCGGCCTGGGCCTGGTCACCCTCCCCTCTCAGCTCTGGGCCCGGAGCGGCCTGGTCACCCTCCCCTCTCAGCTCTGAGCCCGGAGCGGCCTGGTCACCCTCCCCTCTCAGCTCTGAGCCCGGAGCGGCCTGGTCACCCTCCCCTCTCAGCTCTGGGCCCGGAGCGGCCTGGTCACCCTCCCCTCTCAGCTCTGAGCCCGGAGCGGCCTGGGCCTGGTCACCCTCCCCTCTCAGCTCTGGGCCCGGAGCGGCCTGGTCACCCTCCCCTCTCAGCTCTGAGCCCGGAGCGGCCTGGTCACCCTCCCCTCTCAGCTCTGGGCCCGGAGCGGCCTGGTCACCCTCCCCTCTCAGCTCTGAGCCCGGAGCGGCCTGGTCACCCTCCCCTCTCAGCTCTGAGCCCGGAGCGGCCTGGTCACCCTCCCCTCTCAGCTCTGGGCCCGGAGCGGCCTGGGCCTGGTCACCGTCCCCGCTTTTCTCCGCCTTAAAGACCCAGCCGATCAGGGAGCGGCCGGGAGGGCAGTGCGGGCGGGCCTCTGCCAGGCGCAGCGGACAGGCGGCCTCCTGGGCACCTGGCTGCCCTCTGGCTACCGATGGCACATGTGCATTGGGAAGAAGAAACCCTCCGGGAGGGACGCCGCCCGCCCACCACACACCCTCCCCTGGACTCAGCCAGGAGCAGTCCCTGGCCTCTGCCACCACCTCCCCTCCTCAGCCTGCACTCCTCTCTCTGGACGGCGGGGCTGGCAGCTCTTTGGCAGAGAGGCCAGGCCTGGGGAGGGGTTTCTCAAGCTGTGACATCTGGGCGTCAGCTTGTCCTCCCAGCGGGACCCTCTGCGGGACAAACTGACTGTGCAGGCATCTCCCGGGGTCAGCCCGCTGCCCGCCCCGGGGGCGAGGGGGCGGGGAGCTTCCCGCACAGCCTGCGGGCTCCCCGTGTTTGGTCTCGCCTGTTCAGCCCTCCGCGAGGGTGGGTGGGACTCAGTGGCTCGAGCAGTGTGCACTGAGCACATGCCGTGTCCACGCACCGCATCCAGCCTGGACGCGGCGGGGACGAAGCTGCCAGGTGGTGATGAAGCCGAACCCTGTGCCCATCTCACCGGCGCAGCGGCTCCCGCAGCCCAGTGAGAGCCTCGCCCACGGGGACAGGGGCTTCACAGGCGCCCCGGGTCAGGCCGCAGCCGGGCCCGCCCAGCTCTGCCCCACCGGAGTGAGGCCAGGCCCTGGGACGCCGGGCCGCTCCTGGTCTGGCTCTGCCTGCCTCTGACTCGGCTCCTCTGGCTTCTCTGACCGGGTTCCAGGCCTTTGCTTTGCATCCGGGTCTTGTCTGCTGCACCGCGGCCTCCCCTTTGCTGTCTGCTCTCACCTGTGGCTTTGTGCTGCGGCGTCCTGACAGCCAGCGCCGGCGGAGGGTCAGGTCGTGAGGGCACGTGCTCTGCTTGTGCGTCCTGTGCGAATAGGCCCTGAGCTGTGCCTTCCCTAGAGGGAGGGGAGGCAGGACGCCTTCAGGCCCGCCCCACCCCGCCCCGCCCTATCGCCTAGAGCTCCAGCTGGGCTGTTAGCCCCTCAAGACCAACAGTGAGGGGTGTCCTCAGCTGCAGGGGAGCCCTCTCCTTGCAGACTGCTCCTGGCGCAGAGGCACGCCCCGGACTCTGGTCTCTGCCCACCCACCTGTAAAAGGCTCGCCTCCTTCGTCCGGCCTGCAGGGAGCCCAGCCAGAAGCCACCTTTCTGCGGCCTGCCCTTGAGCGTCCCCCAGAGGTCCCTTCTCTGGACAGCAGGCCGCGAGGGTGGCACTCCGTCCTGGGCCTCCCCACCAGTGAACCCAGTGGGTCTAGGGTCATCTCCGTGAGGACACTGAGGTGGGGGAGCAGGGAGGGGCTCAGGCCAGCACACGGTCAGCGTCCAGCCGAGGCGGGAGGCAGGGAGGCCGCAGGGTGCAGGAGGGGTGCAGTGAGCAGGGGTCAGGAAGGCACTCTGAGTGGCTGTAAACCAGAAGCAAACTGTTGTTGGAACAAAGGCGGGTCCCTCCGAGCCACAGGTGGAGGCAATAGATCTTTATTTTCTCTTTTTTGTGAACCACATTCCTGTGTGCCTTCTTATCGGGAGATCTCCCATCCATCCATCCGTCCATCTCCCCAACTCCCCGACTCCTCAACTCCGCATCTCCTTCCCACACACGCCCACTCGCCCACCCACACTCATTCAGCTACTCATCCTCCCCTCCACCCACCAAGCATCCAGCCATCAAACAGCATTAAGCACCAGCCGTGTGCCTTGGTTGGTGCTGGGTTCTGAGACGGTGAATGTGTGGAGAGATGCGTCTAGAACACTGACGAGGACCCGGGACTTAGGCAGCTCGTTGGTGAGGGATGGCGGAGGGGCGGCAGGGCAGTCCGGCACGTAGCGGGGAGTGTGGTGTGGGCAGTGGGAGGCCTGGCCCAGTGGAGGCGGTGGGAGGCCCGAGAGCTTTCTGAGTCACAGACCTCTGCACACTCACGTTTGATCAGTGCCCAGCTCATTGTGAACCGAATGTGGAGAGAAAGAGGGAGTCCCAGCGGGTGCTGGTCTGGCCGTATCGGCGGGCGGTGCTGCCCTGTGTGTGTGTGTGCGTGTGTGTGTGTGAGTGTGTGTGTGAGTGTGTGTGTGAGAGTGTGTGTGCGTGTGTGTGTGAGTGTGTGAGAGAGTGTGTGTGTGCGTGTGTGTGTGTGAGTGTGTGTGTGAGTGTGTGTGTGAGTGTGTGTGTGAGTGTGTGAGTGTGTGTGTGAGTGTGTGTGTGCGTGTGTGTGTGTGTGTGAATGTGTGTGTGTGAGAGTGTGTGTGTATATGAGTGTGTGTGTGTGAGTATGTGTGAGTGTGTGAGTGTGTGTGTGCAAATGTGTGAGTGTGTGCAAGTGTGTGTATGTGTGTGAGTGTGCGAGTGTGTGTGTGCGAGTGTGTGTATCAGTGTGAGTGTGAGTGAGTGTGTGTGAGTGTGTGTGAGTGTGTGCGTGTGTGCGAGTGTGTGTGAGTGTGTGTGTCTGTGAGTGTGTGTGAGTGTGTGTGAGTGTGTTTGAGTGTGTGTGAGTGTGTGTGTGAGTGCGAGTGTGTGAGTGTGTGTGTGTGAGTGTGTGTGAGTGTGTGAGTGTGTGTGAGTGTGTGTGTGAGTGTGTGCGTGCGAGTGTGTGTGTGAGTGTGTGTGAGTGTGAGTGTGTGTGTGTGAGTGTGTGTGAGTGCGAGTGTGTGAGTGTGTGTGTGTGAGTGTGTGTGTGAGTGTGTGAGTGTGAGTGTGTGTGTGCGAGTGTGTGTGTGAGTGAGTGTGTGTGAGTGTGTGTGTGTGAGTGTGTGAGTGTGTGTGTGTGTGTGAGTGTGTGAGTGTGTGTGTGAGTGTGTGTGTGAGTGTGTGAGTGTGTGTGTGAGTGTGTGTGTGAGTGTGTGTGTGTGGGGGGGTGGATGAGTGTGGACGTGAGTCCAGGGCCCTGGTTGAAGTGCGTCGGCTGTGAGCGGGTGGCTGGGAGACTGAATGTCTTCAGTAGAGAAACCCTCCTATCATCGGACTCTCAGCTTTGAGTTATCCTTTCAGAAAAAAGTGAGAGAAAACCAAGCCCCTCCGAGCGGCTTACAGCCTCTCATGCTCCCTCTCCTCCTGGCTCTGTGCTCCCAGGGCGGGCGCCGCCAGCGGTAAGGCCGCAGCGGAGGCCCCTGAGCGCGGCTGCGCCTTCTCTCCCAGGAGGCTGCCCGGGCTGGGGGGACCCAGGGCTCGGCCCTGCTCCTGTCGCACAGCGGGTGGGCCCGGGGGGCACATCTCTGCTGGCAGGCAGGCCCCTGCGCACTGCAGACCCCGAGCAGGTCCCAGTGCCCACATGCCTGCTTCCCCTCGGCCTGAGGCTCTCGTCACATCAGCAGTGGTCGGTTACCCTGGCCCCCTCCTACCCACGGCCCCTCCTGCCAACGGCCCCTCCTGCCCCACGGCCCCTCCTGCCCACGGCCCCTCCTGCCGCACAGCCCCTCCTGCCCCACAACCCCTCCTGCCCCACAGCCCCTCCTGCCCCACAACCCCTCCTGCCCCACAGCCCCCTCCTGCCCCACGGCCCCCTCCTGCCCATGGCCCCTCCTGCCCCACGGCCCCTCCTGCCCCACAGCCCCTCCTGCCCCACGGCCCCCTCCTGCCCCACAGCCCCTCCTGTCCCACAGCCCCCTCCTGCCCCACGGCCCCCTCCTGCCCCACAGCCCCCTCCTGCCCCACGGCCCCCTCCTGCCCCACAGCCCCTCCTGCCCCACAGCCCCCTCCTGCCCCACGGCCCCCTCCTGCCCCACAGCCCCCTCCTGCCCCACGGCCCCCTCCTGCCCACGGCCCCTCCTGCCCCACGGGCCCTCCTGCCCACAGCCCCCTCCTGCCCCACGGCCCCTCCTGCCCCACGGCCCCCTCCTGCCCCACGGCCCCTCCTGCCCCACGGCCCCCTCCTGCCCCACGGCCCCCTCCTGCCCACAGCCCCTCCTGCCCCACGGGCCCTCCTGCCCACAGCCCCCTCCTGCCCCACAGCCCCCTCCTGCCCACAGCCCCTCCTGCCCCACGGGCCCTCCTGCCCACAGCCCCCTCCTGCCCCACAGCCCCCTCCTGCCCCACGGCCCCCTCCTGCCCACGGCCCCTCCTGCCCCACGGCCCCTCCTGTCCATCCTCCATCTGCTTCTCACCCCAACAGCATGGAGAGGTGCCAGGAGCACAGTCTCAGTGGCCCATATGGCTATGCCACTGCTTTGGGGGTCACCAGTGTATGCAGGCTGAGGACAAGGCAGGGAGGTGTTGGGGTGCAAGGGCAATTCTGGGGCGTGATGGGGGAGGCTGGGAGGCAGCAGGGGCTCCTCCCAAAGCCGGGGTCCGCTGGTCTTCCCAGGCCTGTGAGGCGACAGAGCCTCCATGCTCCCCGGTGTTTGTCCTGGATCTTCAGACAGCGTCCTTGCAGCAGCTGCCATGACAGCCACACACCTGTCTGGGGGCCCCCCTCCCACCCTCTTCCTGTCTTCTCTTCCTGCTCCCCGACACCCGTGGGAGGAGCGGGGTGGCGTGAGGGGCAACACCTGAGAGCAGGGCTGCGCTCGGCCGCAGGGGCTCCGCGCCCTGAGGAGGCGGCTGGTGTTCGCTCCGGATCGGGGCTCTCGGTCGCGGTGGGAGGAGAGTGATGGGCAGGCCCGGCCTGGCCTGGAGCCCGCTGTGGTTCGGCTCCTGGCGCTGCTCCTCTGCCCCTTCCCCCCACACCCCCTGCGCTCCCTAGGGCTCTGCCCCCGCCGTCTCCCCAGGACCAGCTGCACTGGGGACCGCTCAGCAGAGGGGCCTTCTCAGAGTGGCAGTCCCCGGCACCCCCGCTGGCAGTGACGCCCGGGTCTGGCGTGTCCATCAGCACAAGCCGGTCGCTCAGGCCGCCACCCCCTGGCCCAGGACCTGAGGTCTCTCCAAGGCTTGAGAGTGCTTCCTGGGCGTGGATCCTCCTACGGAGTCCTCCTCCCGAAGCCACCTATGTTCTTACCCCGGAGCGTGGCCGTGGGCTCAGAGGCCCATCGCTGCCCGCCCCGGAGCGCCCCCGCACTGCCCGGAGGGGCCGGCACCTGGAGCCGTCCTCAGGCCTCCCACCGCTCGCCGCTGTGGCCGCGGGCCCGCTGCAGCCGCTGCCTGTTTGGAGAACGGTTTATTGCCTCAGCCCTAGTCCGTGTGTCTGCTCTGGCTCCTTGGTCCTTCCCCAGAAATCTGGCAGACCCTTCCCCACCTGGTCCTACTCCTCTGCACAGCCAGGCCTTTGCATAGTGCTGCGCCCACCCCCCCAAACGCCTCACCTCTCACCCTCCGAATCCATCTAGACTGAGCTGCTACGTGCCCCCCCCCCCCCCCAGCTGTCACCTGAGCAGGCGCCCCGTGCCCCTCTCGCAGAGCTTTCGTGCGCGACCACACGGCAGGGATCCCTCGGTTCTCCGGTTGATGTTCCGATCCACCCCCAGCTCTGGTGCCTGCGGCGGGCGAGTCCCAATCTGCCCGGCCCCACCTGGGTTTGAGGGTGCACCTGGAGCCAGAGGGTCGCTGCTCAGAGACTGTGTCCCACTCGCAGCGTCAGCACCCTGGCCGCCCCGGCCTCCACTGTGTGTCCCATCAGCACCCTGGCCGCCCCGGCCTCCACTGTGTGTCCCATCAGCACCCTGGCCGCCCCGGCCTCCACTGTGTGTCCCATCAGCACCCTGGCCGCCCCGGCCTCCACTGTGTGTCCCATCAGCACCCTGGCCGCCCCAGCCTCCACTGTGTGTCCCATCAGCACCCTGGCCGCCCCGGCCTCCACTGGCTCCCTCTCTTGGGAAGGGCGTGTGGCGAAGGTTCCCTGCCTTGTCTTCCAGATCTCCAACCTCTACCTGTACGACAGCGTGCTGATGCTGGCCAACGCCTTCCACCGGAAGCTGGAGGACCGCAAGTGGCACAGCATGGCCAGCCTCAACTGCATCCGCAAGTCCACCAAGCCGTGGAATGGAGGGCGGTCCATGCTGGACACCATCAAAAAGGTGTGTGAGACCGACACCCCCGGGCCGGCCCACCCAGGCCTCCTCCATCCCACCTGCCTCTTCCAGGGGCCTGGCACGGAGTTCTTGCGTGGAGGCCCTGCCCAGGCCTCTCCTTGCCACGCTTCTGGTCCCAGCATTCGAGGGAGGAGTGAGCAGTTCATGCTGTGTGTTATTGTTACCGTCTCTGTTTTCACATAAGGAGGCTGGAGAGGCGAAGTCATTCCCCTGGGCACAAAGACAGTAGTCTCCTTCTCCACAGCTTCACTTCCAGCAGTTTCACTTACCTGTGGCCAACAAAGGTTGGAAAGTATTACATGGAAAGTTCCAGAAATAAGTCATTTACACATTGCAAGTTGCACGTCATTCTGGGTGCCTGCTTCATCTCATCACAGAGGCATTGTAGCATCTCACATTGTCATGTGAAGAGGAGGTGCGTGCAGTAAAAGAAGCTATTTTGAGAGAGAGAGACCACCTTTATATAACTTCTATTGCAGTGCACTAGTCCTATCTAATCAAGAGGGAATGTGCTAATTGGCCATCACTCCATCACAAAGATGGCTGCACCCACAGCTGAGGCCAAGTTCCCATAAGGAGCCTTAATGAGCAATCAGCAGGGACCTGAGGCTACGCCCTCCCCCGCCCCTGTGGGGCTTGACAGGGGACCTCAGGCCATGCCCCTCACCCAGCAGGGCTTGACAGGGGATCTCAGGCCGTGTCCCCCACCTGGCGGGGCTTGATGGAGGACCTCAAGGCATACCCCCAACTCCAGTCTGGGCTGGGGGAACTTAGGCCCCTGTCCTAGTGCCGAGCCAGGGGACCTGAGGCTATGCTCGCTGCCCGGCAGGGCTTGCCAAGGGTGGGACTGGCCGGGTCTGGATCTAGCCCAATGGGGGGGGGGGGCAGCCGGGTCTGGGTCTCACGCGATTTTGAGGTGCATGTGGGTGGGCGGGACTTGACTCTGGGTCCCATGGTGTGCCCCAGACTCTGACAGGAGGAAGGTTTTCATATACATTTTACTAATTTTCTTTTAACTCTGACACTTCTTTATAGAGAAAGGGCAAATAGCAATATTAAATTATTTCCTCTACTTAATCCCATTTTAATGTGCACGAATTTCATGCACCTGGTCACTATTATTATTATAATTGTTCTACTTGTTATAGTTATTGCCGGTAGTCTCTTATTGTGACTCATTTATCAATTAAACTTTATCATAGGTATGGGGATGTATAGAAAAACATGGTATATCAGACTTTGGTCCTATCCAGGGCTTTGGGCATCACTGGGGTCTGGACCGCACCGCTGTGGACAGGGGCTGCTCCCAGGAAAAAGCAGCTGCTTTCCCGTGTGTGCTGTCTGCAAGAGAGGCTGACTCAGTGGCAGCACGTGCTGATCAGCCAGGACCTCAGCTGTGTGTATGTGTGTGCATGTACTACTATATGTGCGTACACACATGTGCATGCAGGTGAGTTCATCTGGGTGTGTATGTGCGTGCATGTCTGTATGTGTATGCATGTGTGTGCAGATACATGTGGACATATGCAAACATGGGCATAGGCGGACATCTGGATGTGTGCCCGTGCACATGTACACGTATGTACACGCATGTCTGTGTTCAACCTGGTGCACGTATGTGTGTGTTCACATGTGCACATATGTGTGCATACATGTGGGACATGCTCATTGGTGTGTGCACGCATGTGTGCATGTGCAGGTTCTCTGCACCCGTGAGGCATGCTGAGCAGCACACCCCGGTGGCAGGCTGGGTTGGAAGAGAACTGGCTAATCCACGGAGGCTTGTTAAGGTGGGCTGGCTGTAGAGGCCTCTAAGGAGCATGTGAGGACATCGCCTGTGCCGGGAGCTCAATGACAGCAAACCGCCGTGGTTTCCACAGCGCTGGGGGCCTCTCGGGCCAGCTCAGTCTCTGGGACCTCCCCAGCTCCCAGTCTGTGGGAGGTCATGGCTGGGTGAGAGCCCTTCCCAGACTTGAAGGAAGAAGGGGGCTTACCACAGGCTACCCAGCCTCTGCCTGCTCCTGCAGAGCCCACTGAGCACGGAGAGGCGCGGGCACGCCCACCTGCGCGTCTGCAGTCGCCGTGCTGACGGCTCTGTGCTGCCGGAGCGCCTGACGGGGTCTAGTCACTCCAGGCTGAAGCGGGGAGGGCGGAGGTGACTTGCACACGGCACAGTGGCCATGCCCGGCCTGAGCTGGGCACGGCCTCATTCTTGTGCCGGCTGCCCTGCAGCTCCCACCATGTGTCCGGCGGGTGTGACTGTGTGTGTGCTCTATTGACCTTGGATGTCCCGCTTGGCTCAGGCTGAGTGAGCCCGTGGGGCAGGGTTAGGGGTGGACTGTGAGCTCCAGGGGGTAGGGGGCACGCCAGCACCGGGTATGGCATGGGGCAGCCCTATAATCCTGTGACGGGTGCAGGCGTGAGGGGTTCCCCGTGAGCAAGGGCCTGGGAAGGGCTGGCCCGCGGGGAGGCCCGGGACCGCAGGCGCGCCCCCAGACCGTGCTTACTCACTTCTCGGTGACCACTGTGCTCTCCCTTGCCTTGGGGTCCGCTCCCCGCCCTCCCCGTCCATGTCTGCCTAACTCTCCGATGTCTGTCCTTCTCTCTCAGGGTCACATCACCGGCCTCACAGGGGTGATGGAGTTTCGGGAGGATCGCTCAAACCCCTATGTCCAGTTTGAAATCCTCGGCACAACCTACAGTGAGACCTTCGGCAAAGACATGCGTAAGGTGAGCCGCAGGGCGCCGCGCCCTCCGCCCGCTGCGGGGCCCAGGCCTGCGCGGTGTCATGGCGGGAAGGAGGCCGAGACGGTCAGCCGGAAGGAGCCCAAGTGCTGCCCGTGTGCCTGCACAGCGGCCGGAGGGCGGCCTGCGGCCGGTGAGGGGGGGCCTCGCGCTCCCACAGCCCCTGGGACCGGCCAGCCTGCGGCCCGGGGTGCCGGCGGCCGAGGCAGGAGCGGTGCAGCCAGAGGGCGTCCTCCGGTCCAGGAGGGGACAAGGCCATGAGCGGCAAGCGAGCAGGGGAGGTGCGGAGCGCGTGCTGGGCCCTGTAGGGAGAAACGAGGGGCACGCGGGCTCACACTCGGGGGTTCGTCCATTTTATTTGGTGCTCAGGCAGTGGCAGGCCTGGGCTCTCCGTGACCCGCTCCTTCTCTGTGGGGGTTCAGGGGTGCACGGGGCTGGCGGGGGCCCAGGGCTGGAATCCCCAGGTTAAGCCACCGCTGGAAGCGCTCGCGATGTGAAGGAGCCACAGGCTCCTCTAACCAGCATTAAAGCCTGGCACGCATTCGGCACGGATGCACACCCAGTCACACACAGGGACACACAGCCACACACACACAGGGACACACAGCCACACACACACCCAGTCACACACACACACACAGGGACCCACAGCCACACACACACAGGGACACACAGCCACACCCCCCCCAGTCACACACACACAGGGACCCACAGCCACACACACCCAGGGACACACAGCCACACACACACCCAGTCACACACAGGGACACACACAGCCACACACACACACACACACACACAGCCACACACACACACAGCGACACACAGGGACACACAGCCACACACATGCACACACAGTCACATATGTGCACACAGTTACACACATGTGCACCCTCAGTTGCACACACTCACACACACGTGTGCACTCAGTCACACACATGCACACACCCGATCACACAGTCACACATGTGTGCACATAGTCACATGCATGTGTGCACAGGTGCACACAGGCACACAGAGTCACACATGTGCACACCCAGCCCCACACACGTGTGCACTCCCAGTCACACACGTTCTGTGCACTTGAGAGAAAGATGTCCCTACCAAGGACAGTTGCGGGGAGGGAAGCGTGGCGCGCCCTCAGCAGGACGAGGCAGAGCTGGCGGAGTCCCTGCCTGGCTCCGGGCTCTGGCTGAGGGCAGTGCGGGGCAGCAAGGTCCTCCGATGGGTGCTGAGGATCTCGGTGAGGGGACTCGGGCTGTGCTCCCTGGGGACCTGGCCGGAGGACGGCGTGTGTGGCGAGGGCGTGAGTCTGGTGGCACTGAGGAGCAGCCCTCAGGCGCAGCGTGGGCGGGGACTGACCCAGGGAGGCTGAGGGTCCGTGTGCATGGGGCAGGACTTTCCGCCCATCTGTGACGGAAGGTTAGGACATGGGTGTCGGGAAGATGGCAGAAGGCTCAGTGACTGGTTGAGAGGCAGTGGTGACCCACGTGGTTTGAAGACATTGACGCTCAAAGGCTTGTTTGTGGCACCACAGAGGGTGGACGTCGACGGTGTGACACCAGTGGGCCAGGTGTGCCCTGGAATGTCCAGGCTGTCGGGATGCCGGTGAGGGATGCCCGAGCGGTGAGGCTGGGGGAGGGCTGGGCCGGGGCCAGGAACTGCCTGGGTTGGGCTCCCACCTGGTCAGGGAACCCGGGCTGGGCCCTCAGTCACGTGTGAAAGGCCCCTGCCGCGTGCAGCTGCCTGCGGAAGCGACATCCGTGTCCGCAGGTCCTTGCCAGCATGCCTCGGGCAGCTCAGGGTGATGACAGGCAGGCTGTGTGCGGCTCCGGGGCTGCCACCCCCTCAGCTCAGCTCGCCCAGGGTCCCCGCAGTGGGTGGGAGTGTGGGCTGTGGGACCTTTGCCCCATCTCTGCAGCTGAGGGGGGCCGTGCTGGCCTCTCCAGGGGCCTGAAAGGGGAGGCAGCGCCCTCCACTTCCTGCTGCACGTGCCTGGGCCTCTGGTTGCCACGGCAACGCTCCTCCAACACCCGGGTAAGGAGCCTCTGAGCAGGGAGTGCGATGTGACTGAGCTGGGAGAGAAGCTGATTTTCAAGTGGGCTTTATTCTAAAATGCATCCTTTTGTCATTTTAAAATCTGCCCTTAATCACTGCATATCCCCGTTGTTATCTGTCTGCCTGGCAGCTTAACGCTGCTAAGAAGTTATCTGGAAAGCAGGAGTGGGTTTATCCGAGCAAATGTTTGTGATTCAGACCGGATTTCACTGGAGCAAGGCCTGGTGGTTTCAGGATGGAGCGAGGACAGGGCCTGGGGCCGAGCACGTCCCAGCTAAAGGTCATCATTTAAAGGCAGGCTGAGCCCGGCCGGCGTGGCTCAGTGGTTGAGTGTCGACCTATGAACCAGGAGGTCATGGTTTGATTCCTGGTCAGGGCACATGCCCGGGTTACTGGCTCGATCCCCAAGGTGGGGCGTGCAGGAGGCAGCCAATCCATGATTCTCTCTCATCATTGATGTTTCTATCTCCCTCTTCCTTCCTCTCTGAGATCAACAAAAATATATTTACAAATAAGTACATACATACATAAAGGCAGGCTGAACTGGGCTTCTTCTGAACTGGGCTGTGAGGCATCGGCTGGGAATCGGGGTGGCACACAAATAAAGCGGGGGGGGGCAGCAGGTTTGAGGGTGGGATTAGGGCTGTGGGGCACAGAAAGGCATGCCAAGTTCAGTCCGTCTGAGGAGGCGGGGCACCTCCTGTGGTGCTGGGGGAGCCGGCTGCATGGATGGCAGGTGCTGTCACGTGGGATCTGGGTTGGGTCCTGCAAGGATGACATATATCTTACTGTGTGCATGTATTCTAATGTGTTATTTATGTATCATCTGTCTGTGTCTGTCAGTCTACCTATCGATCTACTATCTATCTATCTATCTACATATATATGCTAATTTAAAAATAACTACAGCAAACAAACAAACACAGACACAAAACCCCAGGAAACCAAGTAGTTTCTTTAAGATTTAAACCAAGAGGACTCATTTAAATTAGGGAGAAAAGGGAGGTGAGTCTCCGGGAGGGAGAGTCACTCAGATGTTTTAGATCCAGTGGCACCGAGAGAGGGCGCTTACTCAGCCCTCGGGGAGGACGGAGGGTGGCCACCCTTCCCCGCAGGGCTGGACCGGTTCGTTCAGTCCTCCGGGAAGAGTTCTGGACCGGTTCGTTCAGTCCTCCGGGAAGAGTTCTCCTCCGCGGGTTCTGGCGGCCCGGGCCTGTGCCCCCTCGCAGTGAACTCTGGGCAGCGCAGCCCTGGGCTGTCAGCTTGGAGCTGCCAGCAGGCGGCCACCCAGCAGTGCTGGCAGGGGCAGGCGAGGCTGCCGGGCGGCTCCCAGGACGCGGCCGCATTCGCCCTGGCACAAGCTGTTCCTGCGGGGCTTTCATTCCCATCGCCTTCCTCTTGGTTCCGACGGAAATCTCCGCAGGGGCTTCCCATGGCCTCGGCCCGCAGGTGTCCTTCCTTATGACATGGTGAGCTGGGCCGCGTCGTGGGGGGCCCTCTGGGAAAGTCCCGAAGGCGGGTGGGGGAGCTGTGTAGGACAGGAGAGGGGAGCTGAGCTGGGCCGCAGCTCCCCCTGTGGGCCGAGGTGCCTCACAGCCGTGCGTCTCACTGTGGCAGCCACTTCCTTCTCTGGAAGGTGGAGCTGCCAGGGCTCCTGGTTGGACAGCGGGCGCCGGGCCGTGGCCCTGTGGCAGGGCTGGCAGTGGGCACTCCCCTTGCAGCGGGGCCAGGAGCTGGGCAGATGGGGCTTCCTCTGAGCCCTCTAGCCCAGACCCCACAGGAGCAGCGAGACCAGGCAGGCCTGGGGCGGGGCCAGGCCTCAGGCCGCGGCGGGAGGGCTCCGTGCCTGGGCAGTGCCCAGCTGCGAGCCGGTGTCAGCGCCTTCTCACGACTGAGGACCCAGAAGGGCTGGCTTCTCCTCGACGAGGCTTCATCTGGAGGCTGCTCTGATGCGGTCGATGGGAGGAGGCACCTTGGTCCTCTTTTCCCGTGAGCGTGACTTGCCTGGAGTCCCAGCACAGCCTGCTCTCCTGGCAGGTTGCCCAGGGCGTCTGCCCTTCCGCGTCCTGATGCTGCTGGCGTGGGAGACTCGCTCCCTCTTCCCGCTCACACGGGTCCCTGGCACGTGCAATCTGGGCAAGAGGGCCGACTTCTTGAGGCCCCTTGAGCCTTATTCCCACCGCAGGGGGTGGGGGTGGGCGGCCATGGGCAGGCCTGTGGGGCAGAGCGCCCCCTGAGGAGAGAACAGGCTGTTTGCTGCTGCTTTCCACGGAGGAGAATGGCGTTGGGACCAGGAGACTGGGAAAGGCACCTGTTCAGTGGTTTTCAAGCTTCTGTCTGGTCCCGGGAAGCCTGTCCCAGCAGAAGCTTCCGGAACCACATATTCCCTGGCGCAGAGGCCGGTGGTGCAGGTGCAGGTGGGTTCTGAGCCCTGCCCAGCAGCCAGCCCGTCTCCGGGTGCTGAGCAGCGCCGGCTGGGAACCCGCGGCCCTGAGGCTGCAGAGGCTTGGCTATGTAGTGGCTGAGCTGGCTGGAAGGAAGAGGTGGGGGGCCCTCCTTGAACTCCCTCATGCTCCTCCGCCCACTTTCCACTCCATCCCCACGTCCCGCCAGGGACCGGAGGCTTCCCTCTTCTTTACGGGCTTAAGGCCCTCCTGCTTCCTCTGTGGGTTCGATCCTCGTACCGGCTGGCTTTGCTGGGAATCAAAGGCTCCCTGGTGCCATGTCCCAGGAGGCCTCGTGCTGCTGCTAACTGAGAGGGATGATTGCTCACCAAGCAGCGACCACCAGGCCGGGGACCCAGCCCTCTGGCTCAGAGTGCGCCCGCCATCACCACTCTTGCCCAGGCCTGCTACGCTGCGTTACGGTGCCCCACGTTCCCAGGGCTCCGGGCTCTGAGGGCGAGGCCGGGCTGCAGAGGCACGGCCCGCAGGCAGGGTGCTCTCAGTAATGGAGTCAGAGCACCGCTCAGAGTGCAGGGGACGCCCAGCCGTGGCTGAGGGCTGGAGGGGTGCTGCTGGGGTGGGAGGGTCCAGCCGAGAACTGAGCGGAGTCTGTTCGGCTGCTCTATAGACTCCCGGCTGTGCGCAGTGCGCCGCAGACTTCAGCCCGTCATGGATTAGCATCCTTGCAAGCGTATTTCCCCAGAAAATGTTACCCTTCCCAACTCTGTGCAGAACGGCTTTTAACAGAGCCGAGACCCCAAACAAACCCTGCTGCTTCCCCCGAGGAAAGGGACCGGGAAAAGATACAATTAAGTACTATTTCATTTTAAATCGCACTTGTCATTTTTTGAGATAGTGCCAATACCTGCTCATTTGGGGTAGAATGTTTAGAAAATACAGATAAATGAAAAGAAGAATAAAGAAGTCAACTTCAATTTCTGAACCGAGGAAGAAATGCTGTTAGCATTTCTGGTGCATTTTATTTCCCCACCTCTGTGCATGCAGGTAGACAGTGATAGGTCTGTTTCTCAAATTGCTGTTTATTGCACATACATTCGTAGCCTGACTTTCCTACTTAATGCTATATTGGGAGCATTTCCTCATTTCTTTAATCTTTTCACTATGATTTTTAATGGGAACATGTTACTCAGCTTACACTTATTTATCTTCCTATATGATGACTGTTCAGGCATTTTCACCATATTATTATAGAACTAGAGGCCTGGTGCATGAATTCGTGCACAAGTAGGGTCCCCAGGGGGGTGAGGGAGAGCCAGGACCCGATGGGCCCTCCGGGCGGGTGGTGGGATGCCCTTGCTGGCCTGGGATCCGGATCCGTCCCACAGACGTTCCCACCAGTTGTCAGGAGCCACCTGGCAGCCACTTTTTTTTGACACTTCAACTGTTTATTCCATAATCAGAATGGATCTACGTTCCCGCAGCGGATGGAACCCCACTGTAAGCAGACTGAAAGCGGAGAATAGGTAATTTCACACAGTGTCCCAGTTATCACCCCGATCGTGCACAGGTGCAATCACACATGAATGAGGGGAATCTAACAGGCCGAGGGGCTCGAGAGAACGTCACCCCCATGGTAACTAAATCCAAGTGTTCTAGAAACCAACCCCAGGCCGGCCACAGGCCTCACGTCACAGGACGGCCCCAACGTGCACGGGTGCTGGGCTCTGTGGTGACTGCAGTCTGTCTGTGTGGTCATCTGTGGGCCAACTGCTCTCTTCCTTCTCACTTAGGGCGGCAGCATGTGAGGGCAGAGCGCGCTGTCCTGGAACGCAGAGGGCTGCCTGGAGCTGGGAGCTTAGGGGAGTGGTCAGGCCCACAGGGTGAGAGGTGGACACAGAGGACGCTATCTCACCCCACTGTGGGGCGGGCCGGCCGGCCTTCATCTGCCTGACCCCACCCAGGGAGGGACCGAGCAGGGTGTCCGCCTCTCCATTCTCCATCCTTCCATCTGTGACACCTGTCACCCTGGCCAGGCCTCCCCCAAAGTGAGTTCAGCTCAATCCCTGAATGTAAAAGGGCACGGGGGCGGGGGGACCTCCACTCCAGTGCCCCCTGATTCCCAGCGACAGGACCTGGTCTCAGGACGGTGGCCACAGCTGCAGAACACAGACCTGTTTCAGGAAAAGGTGGGAATGCAGACTTCCGTATGAGCCGCTGTTCCAAAAGGTGCAGTTCATTCACATTGCGGCCAAGACGCCTTCAAGAGGAACATAGCGGGTAAAGTCAGGGCCAAGCCGGGCCATCTCCTCATCCAACCTCTCTGAGGCGCGTGGACAGAACCCAGTCTCAGCTCTTGGCAGGACACTTCCGGGGTTTTTTAAGCCTAAAGGACAGTCTCCATCCTTGTTCTTGGGGATTTTTTCATCATCGGATAAAAGGACACGTACATTGGGGCAATCCTCTGGAGATACAATATTCCAGTTGCACCCGTGTGAGGACGACAGCGCCCCTCAGAGGGAGGGAGCCGACAGACGGGGAGCAGGGAATTCTGAAAACCAAAGCGACGACAGAGATGCTAGGCCTTTCCTTCACGTGTCGACACCCCTCCTCAGGGGCCTGCAGGCCGGGCATCTGCTGGACCTTTACCACTGATGTCCTGGCAGGCTGCCCTGGGCCCTGCTAGGCGGTGTGCAGGGCCGCCTGGGCCCGGGGGGAGTCACCCCCCCCCCCAGCCACTCCTGGTCCAGCTCCTGCACATGGGCGCTGGTCTCCGGGGGCCACACCGGCATGGCGGCGTAGATGCCTTCCACCTGCCGCAGCAGCGCCCTGTCCGCACGCCCGTCCTCGCCGGGGCCTGGCCCCTGCCGCCTAGGCCTCCCGGCGCCGGCCCGGACCTCCAGGAAGCGGCGGGGAACTGGCCTCTTCAGCCTCAGGACCGTGTCTGGGTGTCCGAAAGCCGTGAGCGGCCTCACAGCGCAGCAGAGCCGCTCCGTCCCGTTCAAGGGGGAGCCGCTGGCAGTCTGTTTCTCGGGGTGCGGCCGGTGAGCACCCCACGTCCTCGTGGGACAGCTCCTTGGCCACGGGCCTGAGGACGTGCGCCAGGGACCGTCGGAGCGGGCCCTCGTGGGCCTCACCGCCTCCGTCACGTCTCCACACAGAGCCCACGGCGCCGTCCTTCGAGGCGAGGTCACTTTGCTCCACTATCTGGGCCGTTTCACCTGAGGGTAGCACGGTCAGCACCCCGGGAACTAGGCAAACTGTGGGAACATCTTCTCGAAGGGCCTCCAGGGTCTTGTCACAACCCGGGGCCACAGTGACGTGGAAAGTTGTCCGGGGACAGGTTCTGCCGTCTGGCGAAGTAATCCTTCCCCAGAGCCCGTGATGAGCTGGGGAGACGTGGCCGTGCAGAGGTGGGGGTGACGGGGTGACCCAGCGCACGCTCTGCATATCGGCCCGGCCGGGCAGGTGGAGGTCGGCAGGGGGAGCCGGGGCTCTTCCTCGCGGCGCTGGCCGTCCCGACGCAGATCCCTCTGACCCTCCAGGGTGCTGACGTCGCAGCTATCTTCACGTCTAAGACGGTGCGCCCAGGGCTTTTGAGGAAGCCGCAGAGCCTTCTGGAGGCATCAGGGACACCGAGGCTGAATTTAGCAGCAAAATAAGGCGGAGACTGAGGACACACGGAACGGCCAGCACCTTGTGCTGTGAGGTGTCACATCTCTCATTAAGGCTCAGAACAGGAGGAAGTCCTTGGTGTTCTGCTGAGAAACTTGGACTCTCCTCTGCGGTCACACACTGTCACACGCCGGGCAGTCGCTCAGAAACATGGCCTCGGCCAGCTTACGGAATGCTCCCCTCTCCGTTCTCCTGAGCCGGACCGCGGACGTTGACTGCGGCATTCTCTTGGTCAGCGGTTTTTGTTTTTCCACTACGTTCCCTCCGGGTGCAGTCCTCACACTTCATCTGGAGCAGGCGGGCGGGCGGGGCCGGCTCGAGTGACCCGGAGGAAGCAGGGGGACAGCAGTCACCGCTGGTCGCTCCTGGCGCTGCTGGCGGGCTCCTTTCCTCCTTGGGGAGCGTCTAGGGAGGGGAGCGGCCGCAGTGCCCGAGGCCGAGGTCCAGGAGGCCGGCAGTGCTGTCGGGATCCTGCCGGAGGCTGGTCCTTTGGTGCCCGGCCTGTCTTCTGGAGATTGAACCTACAGGACTACTAGGAACCGGTCCCCAGTTCCACCCACCTCCGCCACCGATTGATTGGAGCCTGAGGGCCTGGAGGAGGGACCGAGAGGCCTGCCTTCCAGCTGCTAGCCATTCCCCGCAGCACCACTCACCCTGGTTCCCCATTAGCCATCCCCTGATCAATGGACCCTGAGGGCCGGGAGGAGGGACCGAGAGGCCTGCCTTCCAGCTGCTAGCCATTCCCCGAAGCACCACTCACCCTGGTTCCCCATTAGCCATCCCCTGATCAATGGGAGCCTGAGGGCCGGGGGTGGGGGGCAGGGGGAGCTGGGGGCAGAGGTGCTCAATGCTCCTCATGGTGACCGGTTGTTTGGTCATCCTGGTTGTCACAGACACCGGCTTTTTATAGATGTAGATATAGATAGTGCTGTAGTGAATACACAGAACATACACAATGTTATTACATCTGTATTTCCTTGTATTGTAAAGACGTGAAATTGCCAAACCAAAGATAATAATTCTTAAGACATTCTGTACTTGATACATATTTTCAAATCGATTATAGAAAGATTTAATAATTTTCACATCCACCAATAGTATATGGAAGTTTGTTATATTCTACTAGAGGCCCGATGCACGAAATTCGTGCACGGAAGGGGGTTGTCCCTCAGCCCAGCCTGTACCCTCTCCAATATGGGACCCCTTGAGGGATGTCCGACTGCCCGTTTAGGCCTGATCGGGATCGGGCCTAAATGGGCAGTCGGACATCCCTCTCACAATCCAGGACTGCTGGCTCCCAACTGCTTGCCTGCCTGCCTTCCTGATTGCCCCTAACCGCTTCTGCCTGCCAGCCTGATCACCCCCTAACCACTCTGCTGCCAGCCTGTTTGCCCCCAACTTCCCTCCTTTGCAGGCCTGGTCACCCCTAACTGCCCTCTCCTGCAGGGTTGATCACCTCCAACTGCCCTCCCTTGCAGGCTTGGTCCCTCTCAACTGCCCTCCCTTGCAGGCCAGGTGCCTCCCAACTGCCCTCTCCTGCTGGCCATCTTGTGGTAGCCATCTTGTGTCCACATGGGGGCAGGATCTTTGACCACAGCTATATTGTGTGTTGCAGTGATGATCAATCTGCATATTACTCTTTTATTAGGTGCAGCTATATTGTGTGTTGCAGTGATGATCAATCTGCATATTACTCTTTTATTAGATAGGATAGAGGCCTGGTACAGGGGTGGGGGCCAGCTGGTTTGCCCTGAAGGGCGTCCCGGATCAGGTGGGTTTTCCCTTGGGGTGTGGGACGGCCTGAGCGAGGGGCCTGTGGTGGTTTGCAGGCCGGCCATGCCCCCTGGCAACCCAAGCAGAGGCCCTGGTATATGGAATTTATTTTCCTTCTACAATTGAAACTTTGTAGCCTGGAGCGGAGCCAAGCCTAGGGCTCCCTCCGGGGCCGGCAGCCATTTGTGTTGGGGTTATAATTGAAACTTTGTTGCCTTAAGCGGGTGGGCCCTGCCAGGGTGTGCGGAAAGCTTTGCTTCCCCTGTTGCCCGCGGCAACCCTGGCCTGCTCTCTCAAGTTCCGTTCTGCCGCCATTTGTTTGAATTTGTTTACCTTCTATAATTGAAACTTTGTAGCTTGAGTGGAGTCTTAGGCCTGGCAAGGGCAGGAGGAAAGCTTGGCTTCCTCCATTACCTAGGAAACCTTGCTCTCTGTGGCTGTAGCCATCTTGGTTTGGGTTAATTTGCATACTCGCTCTGATTGGATGGTGGGCATGGCTTGTGGGCGTGGCTTGTGGGTGTGTCGGAGGTATGGTCAATTTGCATATTTGTCTATTATTAGATAGGATGTTCAAAAAGTTGAGTGATATACACTGAGTGGCCAGATTATTATGATCTCTGAACGCATAATAACCTGGCCACTCAGTGTGTGTGTGTGTGTGTGTGTGTGTGTGTGTGTGTGTGTGTGTATATATATATATATATATATATATATATATGTATTAGAGACCCGGTGCATGCATTCGTTCATGGGTGGGATCCGGCCAGCCTGGCCAGGGGGAGGGATCATGGGCAGTTGGCTGGCCTGCCTGCTGGTCGAAATCCTGGTTGAGGGGACAATTTGCATATTAGCCTTTTATTATATAGGATATACACTGAGTGGCCAGATTATTATGCGTTCAGAGATCATAATAATCTGGCCACTCAGTGTATATTCAACATTTTTGCTAATTTGGTAGCTGTATGAAAAATCATGTTGCTAAATTTGCATTTCTTATGGGATTATATGTTTAAAAATATAATCATTGGCATTTGAAGTTCATATTTTATAACTTATACCTCAGGTCCTTTGCTCTTTTATATCAGGGATGAAATTTTTACCAACTCTTACACCTTTGTGTCAAATATTTTGTACTCATAGATTGTTTGCCTTTGAATTAAGAAAAGATTTTCATATACAGACATTTAGAAATTTGTGTTTGTATTCCTTAGAAAGTCATTCCTCACTCTTCACCCACTCTTTCTTCCATTGTGATTATTATTATTTTTGGTTTGATTTTATTTCAGTGAATTCTGCCATCCACTTGAGTAGATTTGGGATAAGTTGTGGTGTGATGACCTAGCTTTTACATTTTTCAGTAATGTTTCCCACTACCATTTGTCCAGAATCCTGCCTTTCCCCATTGATTGAATGTCACCTTTTTCATATTTTCTACTAATGTTTACTTATCTCCTCATTGGTTAAAAAAATTCTTTTTTCTCTACATGTTTCTCCCTCAGCTTAAATTTAATTCATCTTTGCACATTGTGAGACTCTACTTGTCTACAAGTAACAGAATGCTCGCCTCGAGTGGGTTAAATAATGAGAAAAACGCAACGTCTCACACAAGAAGCGGCCCGCCGCTCGGTGGCCCCGGGTCGGCCATGCAGAGGTGAGGGCCCAGGGCCGAGGCTCTGTCCCTGTCCGGTCTGCTCCCTCGTCTCCGCAGGGCACGGTCTGCTGGCTCGGCTCCCCTGGCTGTAGCCGTTCACCTGGGAGAAAGGGCGGTTCCTCTGTGTGTCTCCTTTAAGAATGGGCGACTGTCCCCGGAGCTGACCCAGGCTTCTCGTTTTCGTGGAGCGGCCATTGCTTTGCTGTCATTGCCGCTGGCTTTGAGGTCCCCCAGCTGCCCGTGCGGCAGGGCCCTGGCGTTTGTGACACCTGGCGCACTCCCTTCCTCACATGCGCGGACAGAGCCTTGGACAGCGGGACGGAACTTAACGTGACATTACCGGCTCGTGGTGACATGCGCGGACAGAGCCTTGGACAGCGGGACAGAACTTAACGTGACATTACCGGCTCGTGACATTACCGGCTCGTGGTTGGTTTAGGGGCTATTACTTTGATATCTTGGAAACTTTCGTTCCTGCTTTTTACATTTCCTTGAGTCATTTTAGTAATCTACAGAAACGCTTGCATATCATTGGCCCTTTCAAATTCATTCTTAATCTACATACGTTGCTAGTAAATAATGAAAACAATCTCTCTTTTCATCCCTACTATTGTGCACTTGTGTTGGCTCCCTTTATTTCTCCTTAGACTTCACAGATTTTTTTTTTATTGATTGATAAAAGCTAGGTCTAATTGGTTTAATCAGTTCTGTTGTGTATTATTCTAATTAATGGATTATTTTCCTTCCTGTATCCCTACTGCCTAGTTATTGTTCATTTTAAACCTTTTATGTGAATTTTAAGATGTATTCCATGAGATGTTAAATAATTTATTTTTATTCTTTCTAATTTTGGAATGCTATTTTATTTTGGAGAGACTTGTGGCTGAGTCCTAGTAGTTCTTCTAATATAATTTGTAGTGTAACACTCATAACCAAAAGAGCCTAAATCGTGAGTAAATCACAAGAATACCTTTTCCAGAAAGAGATCACATCTCTGCTGTCTGCAGCACGGAGCACAGCCCAGCGCCCAGTCTCTCTGGCGCCCCCTCTAGTCGTTACACTCACAGGAGCCCCGTGGACTCCAGGGCACATGCTACCCCTCTGCCCCTGTGCTCAGCTCCTCGGTGAGGCTCACTGTGGCCATAGCATGTACCTGCTGCTCACTCACTCCCACTGCGATTTAGAGTCGTTTTCATCATTATCCAGGGAGGGTGAGGCCAAGAGATCAGGAGATGCCTGCCTGCCCTTGGGAGGTGGTTTGTTCCAGTTCCTAGGAGGAGGGTGCCTGCCCCACCACATGGGCCCCATCACACAGGCCCATCACACAGGGCCATCACACAGTGCCCATCACACAGGCCCATCACACAGGCCCCATCACACAGGGCCCATCACACAGGCCCATCACACAGGCCCCATCACACAGGGCCATCACACAGGGCCATCACACAGGCCCATCACACAGGCCCCATCACACAGGGCCCATCACACAGGGCCCATCACACAGGGCCCATCACACAGGGCCCATCACACAGGCCCATCACACAGGGCCCATCACACAGGGCCATCACACAGGGCCATCACACAGGGCCCATCACACAGGGCCATCACACAGGGCCATCACACAGGGCCCATCACACAGGGCCCATCACACAGGGCCATCACACAGGGCCCATCACACAGGGCCATCACACAGGCCCATCACACAGGGCCCATCACACAGGCCCATCACACAGGGCCCATCACACAGGGCCCATCACACAGGGCCCATCACACAGGCCCATCACACAGGGCCCACTGGAAAACATGGGACCGTAGGAGGCAGAGGGAACAGGGGGAATGTGCGCAGGATAGTACCTTATATTTTATTCTAAATGTTTTCTTGTTTACACGCCACATTGTTTGCATTACATCTGGGATTTGTCTTCATTACATTTGGGATTGTTCTCTGGGTGTGGTTTGCGTGTGGAGGCGAGATACATGAAAAAAATACAGATGGCCATTGACCCAATGCCACCACTGAAAGAACCCACACAGCTCGGATCCCACCGCTCTGCACGCTGCCTTGCTCCCCAGCCAGGCCACTGTAGGTGTGGGGCGGCCTCTGGGCACGCGCCGCCATTCCCTCTGGCCGTTCAGCTCTGTGTGCACCAACGTGATGCTGGTGGAGTGAGCGGTTCCACACTCGCTCTTGATCTCCGGGTGGAAGCCCTCTAGCTCTTGCCTTTTCTTGAAGATGGACTTAGCGATTCTTGGCCCTTTGCATTGTCTTATAGATTTCAACGTTAAGTTTTACTTTCCACGAAGGACCTGGGAATTTGAGATTTCATGGACTCCAGTTCAGCTTAGGAAGAATTAGCATCTGATGGACACTGAGTGATCTGATTCATGAGCATAGGGTGACCTCAGTTTATTTAGGTCTTCGTTGGTTTCTCAGGAAAGTTTTGCTGCTTTCTCTGTAGAAATCTTGAATAACTTTTGTTTGATTTTCTCCAGATATTGATGTTTATGATGCTATTATATGTAGAATATATTTACATTTATTTTCTACTTATTTTTTATGTACATATAGAAATTAATTGATTTTGTATGTTAAACCTGTTCCTCGTGAACTAACCATATTTGTTGATTTATTCTAATAGTTTACCTGTAGAGTCTTTAAAATTTTCTATATACACAATCCCATCATCTATGAAAAATAAGTTTCATTTTTCTTTCCTATTTTTATGCTCTTATTTATTTTTCTTTCCTTTTACAGTACTTAGTGTCTTTAATTCAAGTTTAATTGATGTAGTGATGTTGAGTTGCAGTGATGTGAGTTGCAGTGATGTGAGCATCCTTGATCTCAGAGGATAGCTTTTGATAATGCACAATTTTATCTTATGTTTACTATATTGTTTTGGTTGGTGTTCCTTTCTCATATTGAGAAAATTTCATTTAATTCCTAGATTACTAACAATTTTGTCAAGAATGCATATTACATTCCATCAAAAGTTCATTTACATCTGTTGTATAATTTATATTCTCACTTTTTTCCGTTAATGTGGTAAATCACATTGATTTTTTTTTCTTTTTAATGCTGTTCATTCCTTTTTTACATGAATACTATACCTATCTTATTATTATTTTATACTATGTTTCAATATTTGGAAATGTTGGTACCTTCTAATTTCTCTTCCTTTTCTGAATTTTTTAAAATTAAACTTTTATTTTGAGGTGAATGTGGATTTATATTCAGTTGTAGTGAATAGTACAGAGAGGTCCTGAGATCCAGTACACCTGTTGTTAAGTTTCTCCCAGGGATAACATCTTGTTACGCTGCAGTACAACAACACAACCAGGGTAGTAACATTGCTACAATCCATGCGTCTGAATTAGTTTCAGATTTCCTCCATTAGCTGGACCCTGTGTGTGTGTGTGTGCGCGCGCACACCTGTGCAACTTATCCAGTCTGCTAGCATCAACATTTTACTATTTAAAATGTCATGTGAACCTTTTACTTCCATTCAGGTCTGTTTACCTCCTTCTCATTGTCTTGAGTATCAGATGTTGTGATAATTTCTGTTAAAATCATCAAATGTGACTTATAACAATGAGGACAGTCTACTATATATACTCATATTTCTGCTCTTTCTGTTATTCTTTCTTACTTTCGATGGTCTAAGAATGCTTTTATCATTTCATTTTCTGCCTAATAAGCTTCCTTTAGCCCATCTTGAAGGATTGGCCTGCTAGCCACAGATTCTTTTCATTTTCCTTCATCTGATAATGTCTTTATTTCCTCTTCATTCCTGAAGGATAGCTTTGCCATATACAAGATTTATTGTTGAGAGCTTGCTTCTTTGGCACTGGAGAAGTGTTGTGCCATTTTCTACTGACCTCCACGGTTTCAGTTTAGCAATCCACGGGCACTTAAATCAATTTTCTTCTGGATAATTTCTATCTGGGTGCTTCCAAGAATTGTTTTTTCATCTTTAGTTTTCAGAAATGTTATTTGATGTCTTGATGTGTATTTCTTTGAATTTATCCTGCTTGAGGCTCCTATATTCTTTTTAAATACGTTTTTATTGATTTTAGAGACAGAGAGGAAGGAAGAGGGAGAGACAGAAGTGTCAATGTGAGAGAGAAGCATCCATCAGCTGCCTCCTGCCGACCCCCTACCAGGGATTGAGCCGTAACCCAGGCATGTGCTCTGACGGAATCAAACTGGCAGCACTTCGGTGTACTGGAGGACGCCCAGCCAACCAGCTAAGCTACACCGGCCTGGACTTAGGTTATTTTTTGAGTCAGTTTCTTAGTTGTGATTTTTTAAGGAATTTGCCCATTAAATATAATGGCACAACATATATTATCCTTTTTATTCTGGATTTTTAAAATTATTGATTTTAGAGAGAGAGGAAGAAAGAGAGAGATTTGTTGCTCCACTTATTTATGCATTCATCGCTTACTTCTTGTGTGTGCCCTGACCAGGGATGGAACCTGCAAACATGACTTACCAGGCAACATGCTAACCAACTGAGCTACCCAGCCAGAGTCAGATTCTTGATTTTAGATATTAGCATTTTGTCTTTTTATTCTTTGAAAAAAGCAAATTTTGACTTGTTTATTACTTTTTATGTTTAAATATTTTTTATTGATGTACGTTCTCTTATTTTCTAATTTATTTCACTATAACCTGCTATTTTTTATTGGCTTCTTGATATGCATGGTTAGGTAATTTATCTTTTGTTTCTCTTCTTTTCATTTATAGCTGTGAATGTCCTTCTTAGTATTGTTTTAGCTACAACCCACACATTTTGACATATTATTATCAATACTAGAGGCCTGGTGCACGAAATTCGTGCACGGAGGGGGGTTGTCCCTCAGCCCAGCCTGTACCCTCTCCAATATGGGACCCCTCAAGGGATGTCCGACTGCCCGTTTAGGCCTGATCCCACCAGGACTGCTGGCTCCCAACTGCTTGCCTGCCTGCCTTCCTGATTGCCCCTAACCGCTTCTGCCTGCCAGCCTGATCACCCCCTAACCACTCTGCTGCCAGCCTGTTTGCCCCCAACTTCCCTCCTTTGCTGGCCTGGTCACCCCTAACTGCCCTCTCCTGCAGGGTTGATCACCTCCAATTGCTCTCCCTTGCAGGCCTGGTCCTTCTCAACTGCCCTCCCTTGCAGGCTGGGTGCCTCCCAACCGCCCTCTCCTGCTGGCCATCTTGTGGTGGCCATCTTGTGTTCACATGGGGGCAGGATCTTTGACCACATGGGCGCAGCTATATTGTGTGTTGCAGTGATGATCAATCTGCATATTACTCTTTTATTAGATAGGATAGAGGCCTGGTACAGGGGTGGGGGCCAGCTGGTTTGCCCTGAAGGGTGTCCCTGATCAGGGTGGGGTTCCCTTGGGGTGTGGGACGGCCTGAGCGAGGGGCCTGTGGTGGTTTGCAGGCCGGCCATGCCCCCTGGCAACTCAAGCAGAGGCCCTGGTATCTAGAATTTATTTTCCTTCTACAATTGAAACTTTGTAGCCTGGAATAGAGCCAAGCCTGGGGCTCCCTCCAGGCCGGCAGCCATTTGTGTTGGGGTTATAATTGAAACTTTGTTGCCTTAAGTGGGTGGGCCCAGCCAGGGTGTGCGGAAAGCTTTGCTTCCCCTGTTGCCAGCGGCAACCCTGGCCTGCTCTCTCAAGCTCCGTTCTGCCACCATTTGTTTGAATTTGTTTACCTTTTATAATTGAAACTTTGTAGCTTGAGTGGAGGCTTAGGCCTGGCAAGGGCAGGTGGAAAGCTTGGCTTCCTCCGTTACCTAGGAAACCTTGCTCTCTGTGGCTGTAGCCATCTTGGTTTGGGTTAATTTGCATGCCCACTCTGATTGGATGGTGGGCGTGGCTTGTGGGTGTGTCGGAGGTATGGTCAATTTGCATATTTGTCTATTATTAGGTAGGATTATCTGGCTCAAACATTATTTGATTTCCTTTTAATTTTTTTGACCCATGGTTTTATTTAAAAGAATATTGCCTTTTTTCCAAGTGGAGGAGATTGTCTAGCCATCTTAATGAGTGGTTTTTTACCTATTTCCATCACAATCAGAGAACTTATGAATGACCTTTGCTCTTTGCAAGTTGGGGTCTTACTTTATGACCATCCTGTGGTCTGCACGGGCAAGTATTTCCTGAGTCCTTGAAAGACTGTGTGCTCTCTCTCATCATCTCCTATTGAGACTGCGGGTTTGTCTGTTTCTCCTTTTATTTTGGTTTAGTTTTGAGTGATAGGTTTGAAGCTGTTATTGGGGATCTACAGAGTTAGAATTTGATGTTTTGTTTGTGGACTGATGTGGACTGATTTTTTATCATATGTTGTCTAATGTTTCTTGCCATAAAATCTCTTCATTTTATAATATAGCTGGCATTAATTATTATGCGTAATGTTTATTGGTCAATCATTTCTATTATTTTATTTATAAACATTTTCCTCACAAGGAAACGATGTTTCATTTAAGCAGCATGTAATTGTTCATTTTATTTTAACAGTTGACATTCAATATTATTTTGTACTATAGGCCTGGTGCATGAAATTTGTGTGGGGGGGTGGGGGAGTCCCCTCAGCCCAGCCTGCACCCTCTCCAATCCGGGACCCCTTGGGCAATGTCTGACAGCTGGTTGGATCGGGCCTAAACTGGCAGTCAGACATCCCTCCCACAATCCGGGACTGCTGGCTCCTAATCGCTCACCTGCCTGCTCGCCTGGTTGCCCCTAACTGCCTCCCCCATGACGGCCTGATCGCCCTTCACTGACTCTGTGTGCCGACCTGATTGCCCCTAACTGCCCCCCCGCCCCGCTGGCCTGGTCACTCCTAATTGCCCTCCCCTCATCAACCTGGTCACCCCTTACTGCCCCTCCTGCCAGCCTAATCACCCCCAACTGTCCCCCATGCCAGCCTGGTTGCCCCCAACTGCACCACCACACTGGCCTGTTCACCCCTAACTGCCCCCCCCCCACCAGCCTGGTCACCTCTTAGTGCACCCCCTGCTGGCCTGGTAGCCCCACACAGCCTACTGTTCAGTCATTTGGTCGTCCCTCACTAAACCCCCTGCCGGCCTGGTCATAGGCAGCCATCTTATGAGGGCATGAGAGTTAATTTGCATATTATCTCTTTATTATATAGGATTAGTTTCAGATGTTCAGCATGGTGATTAGACAATTATAGAACTTACTAAGTGATCCCTCCAATAATTCTAGTACCACCTGGTACCATACATAGTTATTATAATACTAGAGGGCTGGTGCATGAAATCCGTGCACAGGTAGGCTCCCTAGGCCTGGCAGGTGATCAGGGCTGATCAGGGCCTTCCAGCTGCCGGCCGGGCCTTCCATTGTTTCGTGCTACCCCCTGGTGGTCAGTGCATGTCATAGCAAGCGATTGAACTCCTGGTCTCCCAGTCAAACTCTGGAGGGGACACTGCATATTAGCCTTTTATATTTATAGACTAGAGGCCCAGTGCATGAAATTTGTGCATGGGGGGGGTCCCTCAGTTCTGCCTACACTCTCCCTAATCTGGGACCCCTTGGGGGATGTCTGACTGCCGGTTTAGGCCCCATCCTAAACCGGCAGTCAGACATTCCTCTCGCCATCCGGGATCGCTGGCTCCTAACCACTCACCTGTTTGCCTGCCTGATTGCCCCTAACCACTCTTCCTGCCTGCCTGATCGCCCCCTAACTGGTTCCCTGCCAGCCTAGTCACCCCCTAATTCCCCCCTGCCAGCCTGATCCTCCCTAACTACCCCTCTGCTGGCCTGGTCGCCCCGTAACTACCCTCCAGCCAGCCTGGTCACCCCCTAACTGTCCGGAAGGAAGTTGGACATCCAGAAGATGTCTGGTCGACCCGGGCTAATTAGCATATTACCCTTTTATTAGTATAGATTGCTGACTATATTCCCTATGATGTAGTTTACCTCCCCATGACTATTCTGTTACTACCAATTTGTACTTCTTAATCCATTCACCTTTTTTCACACAACCTCCTACCACCACCCCTTGCACCCTCTAATTATTGATTTTTAAAATTTACTCTGACAATTCTAGACTCCTGGTTGGGGTTTTTGTCTATTTACATTCAAAGTAACAGCTAATTTACTTGGGCTTATGGTCATCATTTTCATATTTGTTTTCTGTTTGATCCATTTGCATCATACTGTTTTTATCTTCTTTCTTGTCTTAATGTGAATTATTTTAAACATTTTATTTTCTCTCTCATAACTGTGAATCTACATATATTTTTAGTAACCACCAGTAATTACTATTTGGTTTATACAATCAGTGTTGGATTATACACATACAGGTGTTCCCACCTTTTCTGTATCTGGAAGAGGTTATATAAAGTAGGTATTATTCTTCCTGAAATGTTTGGTAGATTTCACCAGTGAAACCTTTTGTTTCTGAAGTTTTCTTTTTTGAGAGATTTTTTTTTTTAGCTACAAATTAAATATCTTTAATAGATAATGGGGTATCTTATCAATTTCTTCATGAGTGGATTATGATAGTTCTATCTTTCAAGGAACTGATTGTTTTAATCTAAGTTGTTCAATTTTTGAGCATATAATTATTTATAGTGTTTCCTTATTATTTTTTAAAGTCTGTGGTGACGTTCCATTTTCATTTAAGATTTTGGTAATTTCTGTCATTTCTTGGTCAATCTGGCAAGAGATGCAGTCTCTGCGCTCTTCAGGAGCCAGCGTTGGCTCATCGCTTTCTCTATTGCTTTTCTCTTTCCAAATTTGATGACAGCTTGCTTCTCTTATCTTTATTTTCCCCTCCTTTGTTTTTTTTGGTTTTAATTTGCTATTTTTTCTCTAATTACTTAAGGTGGGAATTTAAGTTACTTGTTTTAGATCTTTATTCTCTTTGTAATACTAGAGACCCAGTGCATGAAAATTCATGTACTGAGGGGGGGGGGAGTCCCTCAGCTCAGCCTGTGCTCTCTTGCAGTTTAGGACCACTTGGGGGATGTCTACCTGCCGGCTTAGGCCCACTCCTTGGGGGATAGGGCCTAAGCTGGCCATCAGACATCCCTCTGGCAGCCTGGGAGCCCTCAGAGGATGTCCACCTGTCAGCTGGGAGCCCTCAGGGGATGTCCACCTGTAGGGAGTGGGCCTAAGCCACAGTCGGACATCCTTAGTGCTGCCAAGGAGGTGGGAGAGACTCCCACCTCCGCTGCTGTGCTTGCTGCTATCAGCCTGGCTTGTGGCTGAACGGCTCTCCCCCGGTGGGAACACACTGACCACCAGGTGGCAGCTCCTGCATTGATCGTCTTCCCCCTGGTGGTCAAGGCACGTCATAGCGAACCATCGTTCCGCCCTTAGGGTCAATTTTCATATTACCCTTTTATTATATAGGACTAGAGGCCCGGTGCATGAAAATTCATGCACTGGAGTGGGGGTCTCTCAGCCCGGCCTGCCCCTCTCACAGTCCGGGAGTCCTCAGGGGCGGGAGGTGACCCAGCGATCAGGGGAAGGTGTAGCCCCATCACACCTCTGCTGCTGCCACTGCTGGCAGTGCAAGCCTTGGCCGGCCCTGTTTACCTGAGCCTCAGACGTCCCTGGGCAGCTGAGCAGCCGCCATCCGAGGCTTGCCTGCACCTTGGGCCGGCCCTGGGCAGCTGGATAGCCAATATCTGAGGCTTGCCTGCGCCTTAGGCCGGCCCTGGGTGGTAGGGGGGCTGAGGGGACTGGGGGACTCCGGAGGCAGGTGCACGGAAAGGCCAGACCAGCCTGGGGGCGGGCCCAGATGTGCTGCGCACCTGCCTCCCCGGCAGGGCTGAGGGGACTGGGCGCCGCCATCTTGTGGCTGTGGGCGCCGCCATCTTTGAGGGTGTGACAATCAATTAGTATATTCCCTCCTTATTGGCTGTGGGTACTTCCATCTTTGTGAGGGTGTGATGGTCAATTAGCATATTCCCTCTTTATTAGACAGGATAAGCATTTGGTTCTACAAAGCAGTGCGCGCTGCTTCGGCCCATTCCGCAGAGTTTAGTAAGTCGGGCCATTATTTTCATCCTGTCTGGCATTGATGTCTGAATTGTGACTTTCACAGGCAGCTATTAGTAGGGCATTGATCTTTGCCCATTCTGTCAATATCTGTCATTTCATCGAAGTGTGTAGACAGTGGTCGCCAACCGGTGGTCAGCGGACCACTGGTGGTCTGTGAGGTCCGAAAGGTTGTGGACCACTGGTCTAGACCATAACTATTTGAGCTAATTATTGATAGTCAGCCTGTAATTAGTTATTTATTCTATTTGTTCTCTTTTCATCTTGGTACTCTGTGCCTGCTTTTTAGCCATCTTTTGGATTATTTGAATATTTTTAATGTCCTATTTTATTTTATTTTATTTTATTTTAGGGTTTATCTTTTTGAAACAATATTTAAAGTCTTATTTAGGATACTAGAGGCCCGGTGCACGAAATTCGTGCATGGGGGTGTGTGTCCCTCAGCCCCACCTGCACCCTCTCCAATCTGTGACGGGATCGGGCCTAAACGGGCAGTCGGACATCCCTCTCACAATCCAGGACTGCTGACTCCCAACTGCTCGCCTGCCTGCCTTCCTGATTGCCCCATACCGCTTCTGCCTGACAACCTGATCACCCCCTAACCACTCCCCTGCCAGCCTGATTGATGCCGAACTGCTCCCCTGCCGGCCTGTTTGCCCCTAACTGCCCTCCCCTGCAGGCCTGGGTCCCCCCCAACTGCCCTTCCCTGCAGGTCCAGTTGCCCCCAACTCCCCTCCTTTGCAGGCCTGGTCCCTCCCAACTGCCCTCCCCTGCTGGCCTGATTGCCCACAACTGCCCTCCCTTGCAGGCCTGGTCCCTCCCAACTGCCCTCACCTGCTGGCCATCTTGTGGTGGCCATCTTGTGTCCACATGGGGGCAGCCATCTTTGACCACATGGGGGCAGCCATCTTGTGTGTTGGAGTGATGGTCAATTTGCACATTACTCTTTTATTAGATAGGATAGAGGCCTGGTGCACGGGTGGGGGCCAGCTGGTTTGCCCTGAAGGGTGTCAAGGATCAGGGTGGGGGTTCCCTTGGGGCATGGGGTGGCCTGGGTGAGGGGCCTGTGGTGGTTTGCAGGCCAGCCATGCCCCCCAGTGACTCAAGTGGAGGCACTGGTATCTGGGATTTATTTATCTTCTACAATTGAAACTTTGTAGCCTTGAGCAGAGGAAGCTTGGCTTCCTCCTTCGCTGGGGGAAACTCAAGCCTCCTGCTCTCTCCAGCTTCATGGCTGCCGCCATTTTTGTTGGGATTTATTTATCTTCTATAATTGAAAGTTTGTAGCCTTGAATGGAGGCCTAGGCCGGCCAGGGTGTGCTGAAAGCTTGGCTTCCTCCATTACCAGGGAAACCCAAGCCTCCTGCTCGCTCCGTGGCTGCAACCATCTTGGTTGGGTTAATTTGCATACTCGCTCCTGATTGGCTTGTGGGTGTGGCTTGTGGGTGTTGCAGAGGTACGGTCAATTTGCATATTACTCTTTTATTAGATAGGATATTGCTCTGTATCTATCTATATGTTTATATCTCTATCTATCACAGTTTACTTAGATTTAATATTGTACTACTTTACATAACATGTAGAACTTATAAATCTCCCTCTTTATCCTTATTTTGTGTTATAGGTGTCATATATTTCTGCATATAAACCCTGCAACAAAATAGAATGACTTTTTATTTCAAAAGTCATACACATTTAAAAGTGTATTGACATTGTATTCTGTGACCTTGTTAAATTCATGTATTAGACATAGCTTTTTCCTGGATTTCTTTGGATTTTCTATCTGCTTGACAAAAAAGTTGGTCAGCCTCCTCCCTCCCTCCCTTCCTTCCTTCCTTCCTTCCTTCCTTCCTTCCTTCCTTCCTTCCTTCCTTCCTTCCTTCCTTCCTTCCTTCCTTCTTTCCTTCCTTCCTTCTTTCTCTCCTTCCCTCCCTCCTTCCTTCTTCCCTCCTCCCTCCCTCTCCTACTTCATTTCTTCCCGTTTTTCTCTGTGCACTTTTTCCGTTTGTACCTCTAATAAGATGTTGAAAAGATGTGGTGGAGCTTATATCTTGTTTTATCCCACTCTTAGGTAAGAATATTCAAACTTTACAGCTAAGGAAGATGGAAAATGAAGTTTTGAACATAATCTTTATCCACTTTCTGCTTTGTTGAGACTTTTATCAAATATAAAAGCAGTTTTTATTGATATTTTAATAATAAATTTTTAGCATCACTGATTTTTCTATTTTTTCAATTTTAGATATTTCACCTTTTTAATATTTTCTTAATTCTACCTGCTTTGTGTTAAATTCTCTTCTTTTTAGCCCCTTAATTAAAACCTTGGGTTGGTAATTTTATACCTCTTTGTTGAGCTTTTAGTGTAAGCAAATGCATCTATTATAACTATTTTTTATTAATGTGTTGCTTTCATCTGTTAATGTGGTGAATTATATTGATTGCACTTTTAGGTTATCCCCTGAGGTCATGGTATTCTATCCTTTTTATATATTGGTAGATCGAATTTTCTATTATGAGGAATATTGATCTATAATGTTTCTTTCTTGCAACACCTTAGTTTTAGAATGAGGACAAGCCTGGCCGTATAAAATGAACTGGGAAGTAGCCTTTTGTCTGAAACTGTGTGTTTCTTCCTTGCGTAGTTGTTTGAGGAAAGCCATTGAGACCCTGTGGGAAGCTTTCGATTATGAACTGCGTTTCTTTAGTGGTCACAGGTCTGTTATAATTCCAGTTCTTCCAGGGTCACTTTTGGTCATTTGAATCTCAAAGTATTTTTTTCCATTTCATTTCATTTTTCAAATTAATTGGCATATTTTCACTTATAATAGTTGGTTAATTACCATTTTCATGTCTATAGAATCCATAGTAATGTTCCTTCTTTCTCTCCTTACCAGTAATTTATGTTTTTCTGTTTTCTCCCTTTCTTCAGTTTAAATAGGGTTTTATCAGTTTTTAGTGATATATTTAATAATACATTTTTGGCCTCACTGATTTTTCAATTTTAGTATTTCATCTTTTTAGTATTTTCTTAATTCTACCTGCTTTGTGGTAGTGTGTAGTTTTTGTCCAATTAAGATATTTTTACCAGAATATGTCTAGATTTATTTAGAATAATTTTCCTTAGAGCATTTTAATTCCCTTTGATTAACGGTTGTTTGTTGTGTCTGCTTTGCTTCTGCTGACGTGTCTGTGTGCCTGCAGGTTTATGCAGCATTTCCCAAGTGTCTCCTGTAACTCTGCCCTGGAATCCTCTCCGTCTTCTCCATGCCTCCCCCTGGCCTGGCTACTGCGTCCTGTCCCCCCTGGGTGCTGCGTCCTGACCCCCAGGCTACTGTGTCCTGACCCCCAGGCCACTGCATTCTGACCCCCAGGCCACTGCGTCCTCCCCCCTGGGCGCTGCATCCTGACCCTCAGGCCACTGCATCCTGACTCCCCTGGCCACTGCATTCTGTCCCCCCTGGCCACTGCATCCTGTCCCCCCTGGCCACTGCATCCTGTCACCCCCTGGCCACTGCATCCTGTCCCCCCTGGCTACTGCATCCTGTCCCCCCTGGGCGCTGTATCCTGACCCCCAGGCCACTGTGTCCTCCCCCCTGGCAATGTATCCTGACCCTCAGGCCACTGCATCCTGCCCCCTGGTCACTGCACCCTGCCCCCCTGCCCCCTGGTCACTGCACCCTGTCCCCCTGCCCCTGGTCACTGCATCCTGCCCCCCTGCCCCTGGTCACTGCACCCTGCCCCCCTGCCTCCTGGTCACTGCCCCCTGCCCCCCTGCCCCCCTGCCCCTGGTCACTGCATCCTGCCCCCCTGCCCCTGGTCACTGCATCCTGCCCCCCCCCCCCCCGGCGTTCCAGGAAGAGGAGGTGCTGCTGGGACAGAAGGGGGAGCTCACGGTAAGCCGCTCTTCTTTGGTCCGGTGTGGACTTGGATGTGACAGTTAGGATTTGGTTTGATTGCGACCCCCCTTCCTCATCTCACTCTCCTCTTCCAAGCTCAGCTCATCTTCCTTTCTCTCCTGTGACATCCTGGCCGCCTGCCTCCTCTCTGTAGTTCTCTGTGATGGTTTCATAGGAAACGCGAGAACCACGCTCAGCCCGCTTGCTGCATCGGCCGGCGGCCGCCCCACCTGCAGTCACTCCCCGCACCAGGCGAGCGGGCAGGCGTCCTCAGTGTCTCAACCACAAGTGCCCACTCCCAGGCGTGAACGTGGCCTCGCCTGCCCCTTTCTTCTCCCCTCTTGCCGGATGGTTCTCTGGAAATTGTTTTTCCTGAATGGATTTAGAGCATTTTTGGAAAATATGTTTCAGGCAACAGTATTTCTTCCAATGTGTGTAACGTTAAGTGACAAATAAAGTTCCGTTCGTTCAGATGCATCAGGAATGCCAAGGGAACAAGCCAGGAAGGGAGAGGGCTCCCGAGTGGCAGCTCTCCCAGGTGTGGCTGTGAGGCGCGTCTGTGGAGCCTTCGGGGACCTTTGCCCCGCACGTTGGGGAGATGCGGGAACCGGTCAGTCTGGCTGCGCGGGGCAGGGAGCACCGGGGAGTGGTGGACGCCGTCCGCGTAGGCATGGACCCTGGTCTCCGGAGCTGCAGGGGCCGAGTGGGGTTCAGAAGGCATAACTGGTCCTAACTCCTACCTCTCAATCCACATCCCCAGCTCATGTCCAGTGGGAATTCCCGGCGTGTACACTGAAAGGCCTGCCCGGCTGCCTTCATCCTAACTCTCTGATCTTTTCTAATTTCTTTGTCTTACACATCTTTTAGTTAGACGTTGGGGGGATTGCTATCTTCCGCTTTAAACTAGATTTCTGTGGACAGGCAGCGGCTGGTGGGCCGTCCGCAGAGTTTGCTGCCTCTCTCTGGGCAGGAGCGCCCCGGGCGGCCGCGTGGGCTCCGATGGGAGGTGCGCGGCCCCAGGACACGGCCGCTGTCGCCCAGCAGCCACACTGGCTGCACCTCGGGCCCTTGTTTAGAATAAAGCTCTGAACTTGCCGCTCACTCCCTATCGAAGGAGGATCGAAGGAAACACGTCTGTGGGTTCCCTGGAGCCCTCAACTGTCAGTGGTTCGGACACTGGGTCATAATCTGGGGGAGCTGGGGCGGAGTGAGCTTCCCTTTCCTTCACGGAGACCCATTTCCTCAAATGTTTGGGTGTGAGGTCACCGCTTCCCTGAGGCGGGTTAGGGGCCTCCTTACCAACACTGAGGTCACTGTGAGCGCTGGAGGGCACAGGAGCCACACACCCCTCCCCAGGCCCTGCTGGCCCGCCCAGACACAGGGCGGGGGGAGGGGGAGGAGAGGGGGAGGGAGGGCTGTTTGCTTTGTCCGGTGACATTGTAAACCCGGGACATGATTGGTGACTGATCCTGTTCAGTAGCTACGATGATGGGTGGGATGATGGGTGGCAGCGTTGGTAGTTGCATGATGAGGGCCGGCTCCTGGGGGCTGGCAGTGGCCTGCAGGGGGCTGCGGCTCACCGGGATGGCGGCGGGATGGAGACAGCTGTCCTGTGCCCTGGTTCCCACCGGGAGCACACCAGGTGCTTCGGAGGCGCTGCCCCCAGGGAAGGGCTGGGCGCTAAGTGTGGGAACAGTGAGCAGCCTTTCTTAGGAGCTCACACTGCACCTCCGCATGTTAAAGCTTCCGGCGGAGAACCTGTTCATATCCGTGGCGTCCCTTGGACCCGCCTCAGGACTTCCAGTGGCTGCAGCCCTGCGGGAGGCGCTGGCCGGAGTGCTCGCGCCTGCAGAGAAGCCGGGCGACCCCTCACCTCCGGACCTCGCCTCCACGGCCACTGCGTCCCTCCCCCCGCGGCCCTGCTGCCTTCCCTGGCTGGCCTGCGCCTTCCTTACGGCCGTAGCAATGTCACCACTTCTGCGCCTAGGCCGCACGGGCCTGAGGATCGGTCAGCACAACAAGCGAGCTGAGCGGTGGGCCGTGGGGGGACGGAGAACCAAGGAATCCCCTCCAGCCCTCGATCCTTCATTCAGTCCTACAACCTTCCAGGCCTGTCCTCGACTCCTGTATTTAAGAAATGTTTTTTTCCAATTACACTTTGCATTCAATATCATTTTGTGCTAGTTTCAGGCATACATCCCAGTGGTTAGACATCCATCATAGCTTCACAAGGTGCCCCGCCATTTCCAGTACCCACCTGGCACCATGCAGAGGAATTGCAAACCTTACTGACTATAAACCTCATGCTGTTCTTTACTTCCCTGTGACTGTTTGTACTACCAAGCTGTGCTTCTTAATCTTTTCACCTTCTTCACCCAGCCCCACCCCCTAACCATCAGTCTGTTCTCTGCCTCTCTGAGTTTGTTTGGTTTGTTCATTTATTTTGTTCTTTAGATTTCACATAGAAGTGAAATCATATTGTATTTGTCTTTCTCTGAACTATTTCACTTAGCATAATACCCTCTAGGTCTATCCATGCTGTTGAAGGACAGAAAGACAGAGCGAGAGAGAAATATTGATCAGTTGCCTTCTGTAAGAGTCCAAACTGGGGATTGAACCCACAACCTAGGTATGTGCCCTGACTGGGAATCAAACTGTCAGCCTTTTGGTGTGTGTGACGATGCTCCAACTAACAGCCACCCCGCCAGGGCTAGATTTTGTTTTTTTTATGGCTGCCTAATATTCCATTGTATACATGTACCACAAATTTTTTATTCACTCATCTACTGATGAGCACTTGGGTTGCTTGTATAGCTTGGCTATCCTATATAATAAAAGCCTAATATGCTAAGTGTTTGGTCATTCGTTTAACCAATCAAAGCATAATATGCTAACGATATGCTAAGGCCGCTCAACCGCTTGCTATGACGTGCACTGACCACCAGGAGGCAGACGCTCCAACTGGTAGGTTAGCTTGCTGCTGGGGTCTGGCCAATTGGGACTGAGCAAGATGGGCTGGACACACCCTGGAGCCCTCCCTCGGTCCCTCCCCAGCCGTGAGTGTGCACCGGTGTGGTCCCTCGGCCTGGCCTGCGCCCTCTTGCAATCCAGGACCCCTCGGGGGATGTCGGAGAGCCGGTTTTGGCCCGCTCCCGCAGGCCATGCCGAAGGACCCCTCTGGTGCACGAATCTGTGCACTGGGCTCTGGTTGTAAATAACACTGCCGTGAACATAGGGCGCATGTACTCTTTTGAACCAACCGGTGTTTTGGGTTTCTTCAGACATATACCCAGAAGTGGATTTGCTGGGTCATAGGCCAGTTCCGTTTTTAGTTTTTGGGGAATCTCCATACTCCTTCGGCCTGTCCTGGATTCTGTGACCACATCCATGAGCAAGATATAGGTGGTGTTCCAGGGCCTTAACGGCTGCCGGGGTGACCGACACGGCCCGCCTCTGACAGGGGCTGGGGTGAGCGACCCCGAGAGGAAGTGAGGAGTGGAGGACGTTGGCTTCTCGTGGCGATCTATCCTGATGTACAGGTTCAGGTGCGGAGAGCCCGCCTGAGCTGCTGGGTAGACAAGACCTGCCAGGCGGTGGCAGGCTAAGGGTTCCCGGCAGGCGATGCGCCAGCCACGTGCCCACAGGAGGCAGCCAAGGTGTGCACAGGCACTGCCAATAGCAGCTTTTTGCTTGAGGCACGGGGGTTAGTGCAGCTGGACCCTTGGGGAGAGGAAGGTGGGAGGTGGGCCTGGAGGGCTGCCCGGCCCCTCCTCGGTGCCGAACTCCCACGCGTGGTGTGCATCTGCTCTGTGCAGGCAGCACCTGCCTGGCATCTGACATCTGCCACTTGCCAGATTGTGCATCAGGAGAAATCGACGTGGAGACTAGCTAAAAGGGGATGAAAGTGGAACCCCCTCATAGAACTCTTTGCAAAGTTTTAGATAAGATGGTGTGGGCTTAGCCGGCGCATGGCACATCGTCTGAATCTATACAGGTGATAAGTGCCATGTAAACAGCCAGCTACCCTCATAGAAACCCTCTCTGAGGGGCGTGGGCTGGTCCGAAGGCGATGGGAGGGTGAGGGAAGGGTGATGCCTGGGTAAGCTTCATGGCAGAAAGTCATTCTCTTGGTGAGCGTTGGAGGGAAGAGAGATGGTTCGTGTGAAGGATGCTAAGGGGGATTGACGTAGTCCAGGAGGGAGGTGTTGAGCGGATGGGCCAAGGCTCTGCAGGGAGCCTGGCGGGGACTGAGGGACTGAAGGAATTGTAGAGGGAGATGGGCCGTGAAGCTGCTTAGGGTGCGAGGTTACCACGGTAACTGAGGCCTTGTCTTCTAAACCACGCACTGGCCTAGAAGTATGTCTCAGAGAGGAGTGGGGGCTCTGTGTTGTTCCAGAAAGGAGAGCTTATAAGACAGCTTGCAACTCACCTAAGTTCCTAACAGACCTGTCAGAAGACCGCACAGGCTGCCTTATGAGGTGTGAGTGCCCGTCACTGGGAGCACCACGCTGAGTCCAAATGCTGTGGGGAGGATTTCTGTGGTCAGTAGGTTTGACTTGCTGACCTCTGAAAGTCTTCCCAGTTTCCTGTTTCTGGAATTCAGAGCCTCTTCCAGATTCCGAGGGAGGAAGCTGTGGTTCCTAGAACCGTAGTCGTGAAGATGACAGACTTAAGACACAACACAAACACGGCATGAAGCACAGCATCTTCTTGTCTGTCATGATGGAGGGATCTGCACGTCTGGATCCAGGCTGGGCAATCTGCCTCCGTGATATTGGAAGCGTATTGGCACCTGCACAGCCTGGGCCAGGTGCTCGGTGGCGCCGGCCCAGCCCAGGTGCGCTCACGCCACTCACCGGCCCAGGCACGCTGGGCGTCACGCCCGCCTCTCCCCAAAGGTGCTGCACTGTCCCCTCCCTGCGCGGCCGAGCAGCAGGCACGTTGCCCATGAGCAGGGCGCTTGCTTGAAGAGGGGAAAGGACAGGGCTGTGGTGACAGGCCTGGAGGCCGCAGGGCTTCTGTCTCAGAGACCTGGACACCTCGCCCACGTGGAGCACCACTGCCCACAGCTGGCCCTGCCTGGTGGGCCCTGCCTGGTGGGCCCTGCGGGGAGGGTGGGCTAGCCAGGGTGCAGCAGTGCCCGGAGCAGGCGTCTGACTAGCTCTGCACGTTTGCATCATCCTCTCTGCTGTCCCCGATGGTGAGGCCCTGGCCGCCCGCAGCTTTGCTGGCCGCTTTCTGGGAGCCCTGCCCTGGGGTGATTGGGTTGGAAGGGGGTCAGACACAGTCCCTATAGCTCCCCTGAAGAAATCTGGGTGTTAGTGTCATTCCGCAGGGGGGCAGGAGGGAGAGGGGTAGGGGCAGCTGCCTTTGAGAGCTTCTGGACCCCCTGGGGTCGAGGCACTGGGCGCTGCCACCTTTGTTCAGCTGCTCTGTGAGGAGGGCGGGCGCTGGGCACTGCCACCTTTGTTCAGCTGCTCTGTGAGGAGGGCGGGGCGCTGGGCGCTGCCACCTTTGTTCAGCTGCTCTGTGAGGAGGGTGGGAGCAGGTCCCAGGCCCCGGGGAGCTCCCAGCTCAGACCCTGAGCAGATGCAGGAGCCGTAACCGCTGCCTCCGGCCAGGGAGCGAACCGGTTCAGCAAGAAGGGCTTCTGGCTCTGGGGTCTGATGACTTAGTGTGATATAGAGTCAAGAGGAGAAATTATTTAAAAACTAGAGGTCCAGCACATGAAATTGTGCACAAGTAGGGTCCCTAGGCCTAGCCTGCGATCAGGGCCATGTCCGATGCCCCCATGATGCCCGCGACGCCGTGCTATGCCCCAATACGCTCGCCTCCTTCGCCCTGTGACGCTCCGATGCTCCCCGCCCCCGATGCTCTGCAATGCTCACCGCCCCATGATGTTCCTAGACATTCCCCACCCCCGTGGTTGGCAAACTGCGGCTCGCGAGCCACATGTGGCTCTTTGGCCCCTTGAGTGTGGCTCTTCCACAAAATACCACGGCCTGGGCGAGTCTGTTTTGAAGAAGTGGCGTTAGAAGAAGTTTAAGTTTAAAAAATTTGGCTCTCCAAAGAAATTTCAATCGTTGTGCTGTTGATATTTGGCTCTGCTGACTAATGAGTTTGCCGACCACTGCCCCACTCCATAACACTCTGCAGCCACCCTGCGATACTCGCCGCTGCTCACCGCTGGACGCTCACCGCTGGACGCTCACCGCTGCATGCTGCCCTCGCTGCTAACAGTCCCCCGTCCCACCCCGCTGCCACCCCCTCCCCCCGTTCGCCGTGATTCCCCGTTCGCCTTGCTGCGATCGGAGCCTGCGGGTAGGGGAGGAAGGGACTGAGAGGGGGTCAGTACCTCATGGCGACCGGTCGTCCCGCTCGTGGTCCTGGCCTTTGTTACAGAGGATTGTGAGGCACCTCGCTCCGCGGGTGGATGTATCACTACATTCGCTGGAGGCCCACGCACCCTCTGCTCTCAGAACTGACAGCTGCGGCCACGCTTCCGTGCTGGACGGCATTCTGGTGGCACTGGCCTGGGCACGATCGCCCAGTGGGTGGAGCCGGCCCGGGCGCTGAGTCCACCTGCAGAGGGGCCTCCAGAACAGCAGGCGCCATTGGCGGGCACCTGGGGGCAGGGGGCCCTGGACCAGAAGGGTTTCCCCGGCCCCGAGCTCTGCCCGCTCTGCCCTGAGCTTCACATTGTGCTTCCCTCGGCGCCTGTTGTGTCATGGCCTCCCCTTGGCACTGTCTGTCTCTCTCCGGAGGGTCCCCTCTGAGCCGGGAGGGTGCGTGTCTGAGCTCCTCCTCGCCTTCCCTCTCTCCCCAGGAGGTGATTCCCGGGAAGAATGTGGAAAGTACCGACTGCTTTCTTGTGGCTGTTTATGATGAAGGAAGGGTGGGGAGAGGCTAAAGAAGAAGGTACTCCGTTTCCAAGCAGAATTTAGAAAAATTCTGTCTGCTCTTTCTTCCCTGCGCCTGCCCCCCTGTTCGGGGAACTTCTCTTCATATGCTCACTTCCTTCCTGGCTGCCCCATCTGTGAGGGGCCAGCTTCCCGGTAAAGGAAGAGGTGGGGAGGAACTGGGGTCAGAGGGCGGGCGGTCCTGGCCTCCCTGTCGGTGGGACACCCCACCAGCCTGCAATCAGCTCCCCTGGGCTTGTCCTCCGATTTTCAGGATTCACAATCTGAAGGGATTTTCAGAGAATCCCCTCCAGATCCACATTCTCCTTGCTATGACTTGGGCTGTCTGCCCTCAGCCCCGCACCCTCTGGGCGTCCCCCGCTGGGGCGCGGTGAGGCTGGGCGGGGACGTCTTGCTCCGTCTCCGTCGTATTTGGGGATGACCAGGCCTCTTCAGCACCATTGCTCACCGATTCTGAGAGCCCTGTGACCCCTCGTCTGGGGAGACCTGTTCTGCTCCCGAGCATCTGTGTCTTCACAGGGGTGTGCCCCTGGCAGGTGTCCCCTGGGACCTGTGTTGGGTCTGTGGGGTGAAGGTCACCCGCGGCCCTTGGGAAGGCAGCATTGGGAGGGGTGCAGGTTGTGGGGGCCCAGGCTGCAGGAGCCTCTCAAAGGGGGGCAGCCTGGGGGGTGGCTTTGGTGGGTGTGGGTGGGAGGAGGTGGCAGACGGGATGGCCCTGCAGTGACAAGGGCTGACTGAGAGCTCGGTGACTGTCTGCCGCCCCCCACCCCCGTTCTCCGTCTCTGGGTGCCCACCCACCAAGCCACCAAGTGGGGCGCTGTCCCTCCCCCACCATGTGCGCCTGACCAGCCAGGGGAGGGCCAGGCCCAGAGCCAGTGACCCAGGGTGTCCTGTCCGTCCTGACGGGGCCTGAACCTGGCCATCCGATGCCATCTGCTGCCCTCCCCGTCAGCCCATGACCTTCGACCCTGCCGACCCCCGACCTGTCCCGCGTGCAGTGCCTTTCCTGCCGGGCTCCCCTTTTCCAGGCCTGAGACGGCCCTGGTGGAGACGCAGGCCCCCTGGGCCAGTTGCCTGGGAACAAACCGCCGGCACTTGTTGAACGAGTGTCATCTCACGTGACCATCCCATCAGCCTGCACGCCCCGAGCTCCTGGTGCCGCCGGGCAGGGCTAGTGCCAGGGTCCGGGGACAGGGGAGACACAGCCTTGCCTCCCATGTTCGGAGCCCCCGCCCTCCAGACCCTTTGGAGCGGCAGTTCCGCTGGATTCAGCGTCTCCTGGGGAACGCGGGGAGCGGGGCGATAACCGAGCAACACTGCCGAGCGGGCGAGCCGTGTCCGGTCCAGGGCTGCCCGCCTTCGCAGGAGTGGCTGCCAGGGGAGCACGCCCCTGGGACCGCAGACCTGCTGGTGTGCTGACACGGACTCTCACCAAGCTCCGTAACGCGGTTTTCAGCGCTTTGGGGCTCCATGCAAACGCTACTTCAGGTGTCTCCGCAGGGGGATGGGGCTGGTTGCAGCCTGCCGCCTGCGTCCCCCCTCCCCCCTCCCGGCCCTCACTGCCCAGCAGCCCAGCGCCTGCCTTCCTGGCCGGGCTCCCTGCGCCCCGGGCTGGTCCCCCCGAGGAGCACATCGGAGTCACAGGCTGGCAGCTAGAGGCCTGGCGCTCTAGATCCATCCATCCATCAGCTCTTAACTGGTGTCTCCTGTGTCAGACACCCCGCTCGGGGTGATTAAAAGCAAAATGATGTTTTACGAAGTTTTATAGCCTCCTGAGGGTGGCCGACGGGAGAGCAGATACTTAGATGTGGTGAGTGCTTTGCAGGGGTAATCAGGACAAGAGCCAGAGGAGCTGGGCGGCCTGGGCGTGCTGCTGGATGGATCCTGTGAGCCCTGTGGGCGCTCCTCACACCCAGGAAGCCACCGCAGCGGGCAGCCTGGCAGCAGGGCCTCGGCCGCCGACGCCAGCGGCCGGAGCACCCAGGGAAGGCCTGGCAGCCACCCTCCTGCTCAGGATGGTCTGGCCTGGGAGACAGTGGAGGTCCAGGTGGAAGAGCGTGCTCGCTGGTTCAGACAGGCGGGAGGCCCCGGGGTCCAGGAGGGAGGTCCCGGGGTCCAGGAGGGAGAGCCCGGCTGCCTCTGGGGCGGGTGTGGCCGGCGGGGCGGGGGCGAGGCAGTCCCATTGCCCACCTTCCCCCGCCAGGCCCAGTGCCCTGTGACCTCACTACAGCGCCGCCCGAGGGGGAACGGCCCCCCACCAAGGAGGCGGGCGCAGAGGCTGGTCCGCGGAGTGTCAGGCCTGTGGCAGGGTCTGTACCCCAGGCCGGCGTGGCCAGTGGGAGGGCGGAGGGAGCAGAGAGACAGGCAGGTCTCTCGATGGCAGGCCTGGGCAGCAGGGGGTGCAGGGCAAAGGCGGCGCCAGGCTGCGGGCAGCACCCCACCCCGGCCTCCTCCTCTGGGGCCGGTTCCTAGTGGCGAGGCTCCCCCGCATGCGAGCAGGACGGAAGGCGGCAGGTGTGCGGGGCGTGGGGAGCTCCGGCGATGGGCAGAGGCAGCGCAGCGCCTCAGGGTGGGCGGTGGGCGCAGGCTGCCTCCTCTGCTCCGGCTCCCAGGCCCCACCTGAGCCGGTGTGGGTGCGAGGCCCAGGCCGGGCCCTGGGGCGGGCGGCGTGGCCCTGGAGGACCTGGCAGGTGTGCCTCTTACAGTCAGGCATGAGGGGGCGGAGCTGGAATGGGGCTGGGTGCCTGAGGGCTGGGGTGAGGCCTGGAGGCCAGAACCCAGGGACCATGGCTGAGGTTTTCAGGGACAGGAACCCCATGTTAGGACCCTCCAGTCATCGCTTCAGCTTACCCATCACTGGAAAATGCCTGGTCCCCAAAACAGGCTGGAGGGCAGACTTAGGACTGCATCCAGGACGTGGAAGACCATGCCCTGGCCTGCCCGCCCCCCTCCCCCCCGCCAGTGAGATCTGCCCGGGCCCTCCAGGCCCACGGGGACTGGCCCAGGCCTGCCCCCTCCTCTGCAGACGTCGGCTCAGAGGGCAGCAGGGAGCGGGGAGGTCAGTGGCGAGGCTGCCCCGGCTGGGACCTGCGTGGGAGGCAGGGTTTCCTGTGGGTGGCGCTCCTCCGGGAAGCTCCGAGCCCAGGCACGGGGTGTGAGGGACACGGGATTACACTGTGGGCGCGGGGTGTGAGGGACACGGGATTACACTGTGGGCGCGGGGTGTGAGGGACACGGGATTACACTGTGGGCGCGGGGTGTGAGGGACACGGGATTACACTGTGGGCGCGGGGTGTGAGGGACACGGGGATGACACTGTGGGCGCGGGGTGTGAGGGACACGGGGATGACACTGTGGGCACGGGGTGTGAGGGACACGGGATTACACTGTGGGCGCGGGGTGTGAGGGACACGGGATCACACTGTGGGCGCGGGGTCTGAGGGACACGGGGATCACACTGTGGGCGCGGGGTGTGAGGGACACGGGGATCACACTGTGGACGCGGGGTGTGAGGGACACGGGATTACACTGTGGGCGCGGGGTGTGAGGGACACGGGGATCACACTGTGGGCGCGGGGTCTGAGGGACACGGGGATCACACTGTGGGCGCGGGGTGTGAGGGACACGGGATCACACTGTGGGCGCGGGGTGTGAGGGACACGGGGATCACACTGTGGGCGCGGGGTCTGAGGGACACGGGGATCACACTGTGGGCGCGGGGTGTGAGGGACACGGGATCACACTGTGGGCGCGGGGTGTGAGGGACACGGGATTACACTGTGGGCGCGGGGTGTGAGGGACACGGGATCACACTGTGGGCGCGGGGTGTGAGGGACACGGGATCACACTGTGGGTGCGGGGTGTGAGGGACACGGGGATCACACTGTGGGCGCGGGGTGTGAGGGACACGGGGATCACACTGTGGGCGCGGGGTGTGAGGGACACGGGATCACACTGTGGGTGCGGGGTGTGAGGGACACGGGGATCACACTGTGGGTGCGGGGTGTGAGGAACACGGGGATCACACTGTGGGTGCGGGGTGTGAGGGACACGGGGATCACACTGTGGGTGCGGGGTGTGAGGGACACGGGGATCACACTGTGGGCGCGGGGTCTGAGGGACACGGGGATCACACTGTGGGCGCGGGGTGTGAGGGACACGGGGATCACACTGTGGACGCGGGGTGTGAGGGACACGGGATCACACTGTGGGCGCGGGGTGTGAGGGACACGGGGATCACACTGTGGGCGCGGGGTCTGAGGGACACGGGGATCACACTGTGGGCGCGGGGTGTGAGGGACACGGGATTACACTGTGGGCGCGGGGTGTGAGGGACACGGGATTACACTGTGGGCGCGGGGTGTGAGGGACACGGGGATCACACTGTGGGCGCGGGGTGTGAGGGACACGGGGATCACACTGTGGGCGCGGGGTGTGAGGGACACGGGGATCACACTGTGGGCGCGGGGTGTGAGGGACACGGGATTACACTGTGGACGCGGGGTGTGAGGGACACGGGATCACACTGTGGGCGCGGGGTCTGAGGGACACGGGGATCACACTGTGGGCGCGGGGTGTGAGGGACACGGGATTACACTGTGGGCGCGGGGTGTGAGGGACACGGGATCACACTGTGGGCGCGGGGTCTGAGGGACACGGGGATCACACTGTGGGCGCGGGGTGTGAGGGACACGGGATTACACTGTGGACGCGGGGTGTGAGGGACACGGGATCACACTGTGGGCGCGGGGTGTGAGGGACACGGGGATCACACTGTGGGCGCGGGGTCTGAGGGACACGGGGATCACACTGTGGGCGCGGGGTGTGAGGGACACGGGATTACACTGTGGGCGCGGGGTGTGAGGGACACGGGATTACACTGTGGGCGCGGGGTGTGAGGGACACGGGGATCACACTGTGGGCGCGGGGTGTGAGGGACACGGGATTACACTGTGGACGCGGGGTGTGAGGGACACGGGATCACACTGTGGGCGCGGGGTGTGAGGGACACGGGGATCACACTGTGGGCGCGGGGTGTGAGGGACACGGGATCACACTGTGGGCGCGGGGTGTGAGGGACACGGGGATCACACTGTGGGCGCGGGGTCTGAGGGACACGGGGATCACACTGTGGGCGCGGGGTCTGAGGGACACGGGGATGACACTGTGGGCGCGGGGTGTGAGGGACACGGGGATGACACTGTGGGCGCGGGGTGTGAGGGACACGGGGATCACACTGTGGGCGCGGGGTGTGAGGGACACGGGGATGACACTGTGGGCGCGGGGTGTGAGGGACATGGGGATCACACTGTGGGCGCGGGGTGTGAGGGACACGGGATCACACTGTGAGCGCGGGGTGTGAGGGACACGGGGATGACACTGTGGGCGCGGGGTGTGAGGGACACGGGGATCACACTGTGGGCGCGGGGTGTGAGGGAAACGGGATCACACTGTGAGCGCGGGGTGTGAGGGACACGGGGATCACACTGTGGGCGCGGGGTGTGAGGGACACGGGGATGACACTGTGGGCGCGGGGTGTGAGGGACACGGGGATGACACTGTGGGCGCGGGGTGTGAGGGACACGGGGATCACACTGTGGGCGCGGGGTCTGAGGGACACGGGATTACACTGTGGGCGCGGGGTGTGAGGGACACGGGGATGACACTGTGGGCGCGGGGTGTGAGGGACACGGGGATCACACTGTGGGTGCGGGGTCTGAGGGACACGGGGATGACACTGTGGGCGCGGGGTGTGAGGGACACGGGGATCACACTGTGGGCGCGGGGTGTGAGGGACACGGGATCACACTGTGGGCGCGGGGTGTGAGGGACACGGGGATGACACTGTGGGCGCGGGGTGTGAGGGACACGGGGATCACACTGTGGGCGCGGGGTGTGAGGGACACGGGATCACACTGTGGGCGCGGGGTGTGAGGGACACGGGGATGACACTGTGGACGCGGGGTCTGAGGGACACGGGATTACACTGTGGGCGCGGGGTGTGAGGGACACGGGATCACACTGTGGACGCAGGGTGTGAGGGACACGGGATCACACTGTGGACGCAGGGTGTGAGGGACACGGGATCACACTGTGGGTGCGGGGTGTGAGGGACACGGGGATCACACTGTGGGTGCGGGGTGTGAGGGACACGGGATCACACTGTGGACGCAGGGTGTGAGGGACACGGGATCACACTGTGGGCGCGGGGTCTGAGGGACACGGGGATCACACTGTGGGCGCGGGGTGTGAGGGACACGGGGATCACACTGTGGGCGCGGGGTGTGAGGGACATGGGGATCACACTGTGGGCGCGGGGTCTGAGGGACACGGGATTACACTGTGGGCGCGGGGTGTGAGGGACACGGGATCACACTGTGGACGCGGGGTGTGAGGGACACGGGATTACACTGTGGGCGCGGGGTGTGAGGGACACGGGGATCACACTGTGGACGCGGGGTGTGAGGGAACGGGAATCAGTGAGCCGCAGCCTCTCTCTGTGCTGACTCCTGGGAGGCCGCCGTGAGCGAAGCTGAGCCCACCTGTGGGAGGCGGGAGCGGCCTCTGACTTCCTGGGAGGTCCTGGCCCGGCTTGTTTCTGTTCTTAGTTATTGTCTTTCTGCTTTTGATCCCATATCTATGTATGTTACTTTATTGCCATTGACTGTGTCAGCTGCCTCCAGTCCCTCCTGGAAAGAAGGTTCATACATGTACATACACACACCTGCTCAGACGTGTACATACACACACTGGCTCAGACATGTACATACACACACCGGCTCAGATGTGCACATACACACACCGGCTCAGACGTGCACTTACACACACTGGCTCAGTTTTGCACATACACACACCTGCTCAAATGTGCACTTACACACACCTGCTCAGACGTGCACTTACACACACTGGCTCACACATGCACGTACACACACCTGCTCAGATGTGCACACATATACACTGGCTCACACATGCACATACACACACCTGCTCAGACGTGAACCTTCTCTAGAATAGAATCAAGGCCAATGTGCCCTGTCTCCCCGCCTCCCAGCTCCCCTGCAGCTTCGCGGGCCTCCTGGCTGCTCCTTTTCTCGACCAGACATGCACCTCAGGGCCTTTGCACTTGCTGTCCCATGAACCTTAAGTGCTCTTCTTCCCAGCATTCATTGGGCTTACTTCCTCAAAATGTTCACGTTTTTACTCAAATATCTTTTTCAGTGAGGCTTTTTTGTCCACTTTACTTAAGATTTCAATTCCCCTCCCTCTTCTCATATAACCATTTGTATTAGTCTGCTAGGGCTCTCCAGAGAAAAAGAAGATGATAGATAGGTAGATCGATGCCAGGTAGATGCCAGATAAATGATAGATAGGTAGATAGGTAGATAGATTGATAGATGATAGATGGATAGATAATAGATGAGAGATAGATTGGTTCTTTGGTTGATAGATGATAGAATGAGAGAGAGACAGACAGTCCGACAGGCAGGCAGATGTGACCGTGGAGGCTGACACGTCCCCGGGTCTGCAGGGCCATCGCCGAGCTGATAAGACTCAGGAGACTGACGGTGCAGTGCAGTCCTGGGGCCCGCAGGCTAAGGCCCAGGAAGAGCCGCTGTGTTAGTGGAAGCTCAGAGTCAGGAGAGAGCCAGGGTTCCCGCCTGAAGGCCGTGGCAGTCAGGCAGGAGAAATCCCCTCTTGGTCAGAGGTGAGCTTGTTTACTCGGGGGGCCCACCCACAATGGGGTGCGGTCTGCTTCACTCAGGCCACTGGTTGAAATGTCAGCCTCACTCAGACCCCCTGTGGCCCAGTCAAGTGGACACATAAAATTAACCTTCGTGCTAACGCCTTTCATTTTGCCTTGTTTCCCTTTTGTCTGTCTCCCTCCACTAGACTGAAGCATATGGGGAGCCGTAGCTTTTGCGTGTTTAGTTATTTCTGGGCCCCGATATTTAAAACAAGGTCTGGAATGCTAAGTCAACATTTGTCGGATGAATGAAGAAATTCTGTTTTCAAGTCATCAATGGACAGGGATCCTGTGAAATTCACTGACTGTCTACAATTCAAGCATTTCCTTGGCTAGATGTTATGCTATAGATTTCAGACTATTCTCTCTGTGTGTGTGTATGCATGTGTATGTGTTTTGTGCATGTGTGTGTGTTGTGTGTGTGTGTGCATGTGAGTGAGTGTGTGTGTGTGTGTGTGTGTGTGTGTGTGTGTGTGAGCGCACACCTCTGGGCGGGTTCATTGTGAAGAGCTGTAATCATTTTGTTCTAACTGTAGTGGCTCCCAGACCTGCCTGGATTTTCAATTTAGAATGTCATGAAATTCTTAAAAGAATATTAATTTGGATTTATTATAATTAAACTTTTAACTTACGCCTTGAGGAAAATTAATTTTAAGACAAAAGAGTAACAAAAATAGGTCAAACCAATGCTAAGCTATTGAGAGTGCCGGCCTCCCGACCCCCCAGCAAGAACAATGAGAAGGCTCAGTGCTGCGTGCTGCTGAGAACAGGCATTTCGCATTCAGATTCACGCCCGGCCAGTTACTGGCCATGAGGAAAGTAGTTTGAACTCACTGTGTTATGCACAAAAAATCCCTGTGTCTTTGCTGGAAAAGGGAGACAGTGGCATTTACTTCACAGTCTTGTTAAGTATGATCATTTGTATAAATGCCCACCGCAAGGCAGGCACGTAGTAGGTGCTCATTAGATGCAGGTGGTGCCTCAGAGCTCACAGGATGCATCGCAGCCCTGGAGCCAAGCCCAGTGACCTGCCTTTCATACATCAGACCTGGGTTTTCTCATCGCAGGTCCATGCTTACACGGTCAACCGCCACCGGTCACAGCTACGTCATCACAAGGTGCACTTCACACAGTTCCAGACATGCGGTGGAGGCACACGGGCTTCTGAGGACAGGTCATTAACACGCGGTGGAGGCACGTGGGCATCTGAGGACAGGTCATTAACACGCGGTGGAGGCACGCGGGTTTCTGAGGACAGGTCATTAACACGCGGTGGAGGCACGTGGGCTTCTGAGGACAGGTCATTAACACGCGGTGGAGGCACGTGGGTCTCTGAGGACAGGTCATTAACACGCGGTGGAGGCACGTGGGCTTCTGAGGACAGATCATTAACACGCGGTGGAGGCACGTGGGCATCTGAGGAAGGTCATTAACACGCGGTGGAGACATGTGGGTCTCTGAGGACAGGTCATTAACACGCGGTGGAGGCACGCGGGTTTCTGAGGACAGGTCATTAACACGCGGTGGAGACACGCGGGCTTCTGAGGAAGGTCATTAACACGCGGTGGAGGCACGTGGGCTTCTGAGGACAGGTCATTAACACGCGGTGGAGGCACGTGGGTCTCTGAGGAAGGTCATTAACACGCGGTGGAGACACGTGGGTCTCTGAGGAAGGTCATTAACACGCGGTGGAGACACGCGGGCTTCTGAGGAAGGTCATTAACACGCGGTGGAGGCACGTGGGCTTCTGAGGACAGGTCATTAACACGCGGTAGAGACACCCGGGTTTCTGAGGAAGGTCATTAACACGTGGTGGAGGCACGTGGGCTTCTGAGGACAGGTCATTAACACGCGGTGGAGACACGCGGGCTTCTGAGGAAGGTCATTAACACGCGGTAGAGACACCCGGGTTTCTGAGGAAGGTCATTAACACGCGGTGGAGGCACGTGGGCTTCTGAGGAAGGTCATTAACACGCGGTGGAGGCACGTGGGCTTCTGAGGAAGGTCATTAACACGCGGTAGAGACACCCGGGTTTCTGAGGAAGGTCATTAACACGTGGTGGAGGCACGTGGGCTTCTGAGGACAGGTCATTAACACGCGGTGGAGACACGCGGGCTTCTGAGGAAGGTCATTAACACGCGGTAGAGACACCCGGGATTCTGAGGAAGGTCATTAACACGCGGTGGAGGCACGTGGGTCTCTGAGGAAGGTCATTAACACGCGGTGGAGACACGTGGGTCTCTGAGGACAGGTCATTAACACGCGGTGGAGGCACGCGGGCTTCTGAGGAAGGTCATTAACACGCGGTGGAGGCACGTGGGCTTCTGAGGACAGGTCATTAACATGCGGTAGAGACACCCGGGTTTCTGAGGAAGGTCATTAACACGTGGTGGAGGCACGTGGGCTTCTGAGGACAGGTCATTAACACGCGGTGGAGACACCCGGGATTCTGAGGAAGGTCATTAACACGCGGTAGAGACACCCGGGTTTCTGAGGAAGGTCATTAACACGCGGTGGAGGCACGTGGGCTTCTGAGGAAGGTCATTAACACGCGGTGGAGGCACGTGGGTCTCTGAGGAAGGTCATTAACACGCGGTGGAGACACGTGGGTCTCTGAGGACAGGTCATTAACACGCGGTGGAGGCACGCGGGCTTCTGAGGACAGGTCATTAACACGCGGTGGAGACACGCGGGTTTCTGAGGAAGGTCATTAACATGCGGTGGAGGCACGTGAGCTTCTGATGACAGGTCATTAACACGCGGTAGAGACACCCGGGTTTCTGAGGAAGGTCATTAACACGTGGTGGAGGCACGTGGGCTTCTGAGGAAGGTCATTAACACGCGGTAGAGACACCCGGGTTTCTGAGGAAGGTCATTAACACGTGGTGGAGGCACGTGGGCTTCTGAGGACAGGTCATTAACACGCGGTGGAGACACGCGGGCTTCTGAGGAAGGTCATTAACACGTGGTAGAGACACCCAGGTTTCTGAGGAAGGTCTTTAACACGCGGTGGAGGCACGTGGGCTTCTGAGGACAGGTCATTAACACGCGGTGGAAGCACGTGGGCTTCTGAGGAAGGTCATTAACACGCGGTGGAGGCACGTGGGTCTCTGAGGAAGGTCATTAACACGCGGTGGAGACACGTGGGTCTCTGAGGACAGGTCATTAACACGCGGTGGAGACACGTGGGTCTCTGAGGACAGGTCATTAACACGCGGTGGAGGCACGCGGGCTTCTGAGGACAGGTCATTAATACGCAGTGGAGACACGCGGGCTTCTGAGGAAGGTCATTAACACGCGGTGGAGGCACGTGGGCTTCTGAGGACAGGTCATTAACACGCGGTGGAAGCACGTGGGCTTCTGAGGACAGGTCATTAACACGTGGTGGAGGCAGGTGGGTCTCTGAGGAAGGTCATTAACATGCGGTGGAGACACGTGGGTCTCTGAGGACAGGTCATTAACACGCGGTGGAGACACGTGGGTCTCTGAGGACAGGTCATTAACATGAGGTGGAGGCACGTGGGTTTCTGAGGACAGGTCATTAACACGAGATGGAGGCACGCGGGCTTCTGAGGAAGGTCATTAACACGCGGTAGAGACACGTGGGTCTCTGAGGAAGGTCATTAACACGCGGTGGAGACACGTGGGCTTCTGAGGAAGGTCATTAACACACGGTGGAGGCACGTGGGCTTCTGAGGACAGGTCATTAACACGCGGTGGAGGCACGCGGGCTTCTGAGGACTGGTCATTAACACGCGGTGGAGACACGTGGGTCTCTGAGGAAGGTCATTAACACGCGGTGGAGGCACGTGGGCTTCTGAGGAAGGTCATTAACACGCGGTAGAGACACCCGGGTTTCTGAGGAAGGTCATTAACACGTGGTGGAGGCACGTGGGCTTCTGAGGAAGGTCATTAATATGCGGTGGAGGCACGTGGGCTTCTGAGGAAGGTCATTAACACGCGGTAGAGACACCCGGTTTTCTGAGGAAGGTCATTAACACGTGGTGGAGGCACGTGGGCTTCTGAGGACAGGTCATTAACACGCGGTGGAGACACGCGGGCTTCTGAGGAAGGTCATTAACACGCGGTAGAGACACCCAGGTTTCTGAGCAAGGTCATTAACACGCGGTGGAGGCACGTGGGCTTCTGAGGACAGGTCATTAACACGCGGTGGAAGCACGTGGGCTTCTGAGGAAGTTCATTAACACGCGGTGGAGGCACGTGGGTCTCTGAGGAAGGTCATTAACACGCGGTGGAGACACGTGGGTCTCTGAGGACAGGTCATTAACACGCGGTGGAGACACGTGGGTCTCTGAGGACAGGTCATTAACACGCGGTGGAGGCACGCGGGCTTCTGAGGACAGGTCATTAACACGCGGTGGAAACACGCAGGCTTCTGAGGAAGGTCATTAACACGCGGTGGAGGCACGTGGGCTTCTGAGGACAGGTCATTAACACGCGGTGGAAGCACGTGGGCTTCTGAGGAAGGTCATTAACACGCGGTGGAGGCACGTGGGTCTCTGAGGAAGGTCATTAACATGCGGTGGAGACACGTGGGTCTCTGAGGACAGGTCATTAACACGTGGTGGAGACACGTGGGTTTCTGAGGACAGGTCATTAACACGAGGTGGAGGCACGCGGGCTTCTGAGGACAGGTCATTAACACGCTGTGGAGACACGCGGGCTTCTGAGGAAGGTCATTAACACGCGGTAGAGACACGTGGGTCTCTGAGGAAGGTCATTAACACGCGGTGGAGACACGTGGGCTTCTGAGGAAGGTCATTAACACACGGTGGAGGCACGTGGGCTTCTGAGGACAGGTCATTAACACGCGGTGGAGACACGTGGGTCTCTGAGGAAGGTCATTAACACGCGGTGGAGGCACGTGGGCTTCTGAGGAAGGTCATTAACTTCTGGGCACGCGGGGCTCTGCAGCTGGTCTGAAGGGTCTGGTCTTTCCCAAATGATACCATGATCAGGAGCCTGGGGCCCAGCTCTGTGTCTTTCTAGCAGAGAGGGAGTTAAAGGTGGTGTGATGCTGACTTTAATGCTGTTTCTCTGCCTCACACTGAGGAGAGTGGATCTCAGCTGCTTTTCATCTCAGGAGCACCTACTCTCCCCTACCCAGCTTGAGGCTGGGGAGCCAGGAGGAGGCTCTGTGCTGTTCTGCAGGGAAAACCTTCCTGCCATGCAGAATCCCTCCCTCCCTGCCCAGGGTCCAAGCAGGACCCACCCCACTCCCACCCTGCCAGGAAAGAACCCCCCTGCCAAGCAGGACTCCCTCCCCCGCCAGGCAGGACTCCCTCCCCCGCCAGGCAGGATCCCTCCCCTGCCAGGCAGGACTCCCTGCCAAGCAGGACCCCATCTCCTGACAGGCCATGTGGTCTGGAGGCATTAGGCAATGGACCTTTACTAACCCCTCAGGAGGGGTCGGGATGTGGCCCTGGGCAGCCTGCTCCTTTTGCTTCCTCCCTTTGGGTGGGCGCCACCTGAGCTGTGAGGGAGCCCCAGCTAGTGCCCTGGAGAGTAGGCAAATGAGTGCCATGACCACACCCGCCCTGGCTGCCCCCCTTCCTGTCCCTGAAGGGCATCTTGCATCATCCTGCAGCCTAGTGTGCAAGGCCAAGCAGGTCCCAGGCAGAGCCCACCATCCTGACATCTGGGTGTCAGCGAAGCAGCCCGCCCTCCCCCTCCACTGCCCTGCGCCTCCCAGAGCATCTGCAGCTGCTGTGCCCGGATCCCCACAGCGCTCAGGCCTCCAGGTCACAGAGATGCCTTAGAGGCCCTTAGGGTGCTCTCCTGGCCGCACTGAGGGCGCTCTCCTGGCCGCACTGAGGGCGCTCTCCTGGCCGGCCCTTAGGGTGCTCTCCTGGCCGCACTGAGGGCGCTCTCCTGGCCAGCCCTTAGGGCGCTCTCCTGGCCGCACTGAGGGCGCTCTCCTGGCCGCACTGAGGGCGCTCTCCTGGCCGCACTGAGGGCGCTCTCCTGGCCGCACTGAGGGCGCTCTCCTGGCCGGCCTTAGGGCGCTCTCCTGGCCGGCCTTAGGGCGCTCTCCTGGCCGCACTGAGGGCGCTCTCCTGGCCGCACTGAGGGCGCTCTCCTGGCCTCACTGAGGGCGCTCTCCTGGCCGCACTGAGGGCGCTCTCCTGGCCGCACTGAGGGCGCTCTCCTGGCCGGCCCTTAGGGTGCTCTCCTGGCCGCACTGAGGGCGCTCTCCTGGCCTCACTGAGGGCGCTCTCCTGGCCGCACTGAGGGCGCTCTCCTGGCCGCACTGAGGGCGCTCTCCTGGCCGGCCCTTAGGGCGCTCTCCTGGCCGCACTGAGGGCGCTCTCCTGGCCGCACTGAGGGCGCTCTCCTGGCCGCACTGAGGGCGCTCTCCTGGCCGCACTGAGGGTGCTCTCCTGGCCGCACTGAGGGCGCTCTCCTGGCCGCACTGAGGGCGCTCTCCTGGCCGGCCCTTAGGGCGCTCTCCTGGCCGCACTGAGGGCGCTCTCCTGGCCGCACTGAGGGCGCTCTCCTGGCCGCACTGAGGGCGCTCTCCTGGCCGCACTGAGGGCGCTCTCCTGGCCGGCCTTAGGGCGCTCTCCTGGCCGCACTGAGGGCGCTCTCCTGGCCGCACTGAGGGCGCTCTCCTGGCCGCACTGAGGGCGCTCTCCTGGCCGCACTGAGGGCGCTCTCCTGGCAGCACTGAGGGCGCTCTCCTGGCGGCACTGAGGGCGCTCTCCTGGCTGCACTGAGGGTGCTCTCCTGGCAGCACTGAGGGCGCTCTCCTGGCTGCACTGAGGGCGCTCTCCTGGCTGCACTGAGGGTGCTCTCCTGGCAGCACTGAGGGTGCTCTCCTGGCAGGCCCTTAGGGACCTCTCCTGGCCGCGTCCCTGCTTTCAGAGGGAGGACACCGCCAGGTGCTGTCCCACCTTTCGGGTGTTCCTCATGCTTCTTTGGAATGGAGAAGCAGGGCTGGGACTGTCTTTTGGATTGGCAGAGGAGGCCACTGGCCTGCTGGTCTGTTTTCCTGAAATGTCTGGGAGGGGTGCTGGGAGCAAGGGCGGCACAGAGCAGGTGCCTGGCCATGGCCGTGGCTGTGGCCTTGGCAGAGCTGCAGGCAGGAGCACCAAGTGCCGCCAAGAGAAAGATTTCTCCCCAGCAGCTGTGCTTTTCCGGCACAGGGAGGCGGGCAGCAGAAATCGGGCCTGGTTTCCTGTGCTGTGTTTTATGAGATAACCTGGAGGCCTTCATGGAGGCGGCAACACCAGCCCAGACCCCAGGCTGCCTTGGTGGGCCGCGCTGCTGGTGCCCTCACGGGAAAGTGTGCATTTCCCACCCATTTCTCTCCAAAGGCAACTTGGTTAGGAGCACAGGAAGAGGGGCAGGTATTGCGTCACTGAAAATATTTTGGAAAATTACAACTTAAAGCATCTCGGACTCTGCTTCACAGTGGGTCCTCCTCAGGCCCTGGGGCTGCCTCCCCCTCACATCTGGATGTGCTGCCTCCGGGTGCCCCGCCCCTTCTCGGTCCCTCGTCAGGCCAGCGGGGTGCCTTTGTGTCAGCCCTCACCCGGTGTTTCTGAAGTTCCTTGCTGAGGACTTTTTTTTCTGCTGGGAATCCTTGGTTTCTATTGACTGTAAGTTAAAATCCCAAACCTCTGCGCAGCCCCGTGATGCACCTGTGCCCGAGCCCTCCCACCATGGGCACGCGCCTCAAGGGCGGGAGCCACACCTGCTTGCTCATCACAGCACCCCAATAGCTACAGTGCCGCGCAGAGAGGAGCGCCACGGGGAGTGTGCGTGTGTGTGTGTGCGTGTGTGCATGTGTGTGTGCGTGTGTGTGTGTGTGTGTGTGTGTGTGTGTGAAGACCACATAGTTCTTGACAGGCTGGGTGTGGAGTCACCTGATCAGGGTAATCCTGCATCCCCTCCTTGACCTCACACAGCCACCTGCTCGCCCCCGTCACTCCCTGCCCTGCTTCCCGCCCATGAGCCCTGCGGGGTTCCCTCCTGCTCACAGCTGGGCTCACCCTGAGCCCCAGCTCACCGCTGCCCTCTAGCTCCTGCCAGGGCGGGTGCTCCCTCCTCGGAGCCCCGTCCTCCAGTGAGGCCTGAGCCTCTGTCTCCTGCTCCTGCCTCTGTGTGCCCATCCTGACATCCATGGGGGTGGCCGCTTCCTGCAGAGCCCGGGGCAACACCCCGGAACTGGTGAGGTGAGCGAGACCAGAGAGAACAGGTGGTGGAAACGTACTTGGGGTGTGGACGCCGTCCGCCTCGGTGTCTTCCTCATGATACCAGCTAGGGGTGAGCTTCTGCCCCCAGATTGTCTCATGAGGCCCCGCCGAGCGAGGGGGCGTCCTGAGCGGTGGTGACTGAGCCTCCTGATTTGCCTGGGACCCACCCAGGGGCTTCTGGGAGGCAGGACTGTCGCCGCCAACCCGGGTCGGCTGTCTTCCCACGGGAGCCTGGGACAATCAGGAGGTCTCTGGTGGGTGAGGCGCGTGACCGGTCTTAGCAGCTGTAAGGACCCCGCAGCCTTTCCATTGGGTTGTAATCTCCCGAAGATGGACGAGGAGAACTCCAGAGGGAAAGTGGACAGCAATAGAGCAAGTCCCTGGGAACGCCCCGTCCCCGCGCCCAGGTCCACCCTCAACCTGGGGCGGGAGCCGGCCTCCATTCGTTAAAACGCCCAAGGACCTGTGGTGCTCGCAGAGTGTGGGTCCACCGCTGTGACAGATGCGGGGCGCGTCCCGGGGTGAGCATCTGTGGGTGGACAGCAGGTCAGAGTGGGGAAAGCCCGATGGCAAGATTGGGGCTGGGAGCATCGAGGGGCCGGGCAGAGGGAGCTGGGCGCTGCCCTCGCCTGCCATCTGCATCCCTGGCCGGGCTCCGGGCTCCGGCTGCTCGGGGCTGGCAGAGCTGAGGGGCGAGCAGAGGCCGCGCCGCCTGGTGCCATGCTGAAGGCCGGACAGGCAGTAGGACAGGCCCGCCCGGCCACAGGGGACAGGATGAATTTTACTGACACGGTGTCAAGTGTGTTTGTTTTTGTCCGTTTTATCTCCCTGCAGCCCCACCCAGTGTAGCTAAAGGAGACAAACGTGCTTTCTTCGCGGGGGGCTCACCCTGGCGGCTCTCCTCACCCTGCCCCCGGACTCCTGAGCAGGCCGCGCAGGGGCCAGGGCTGGGGCAGTGCACCCCAGATGCGGGGCTCTGCTCAGCGCGGCTGTTAGCCTCGTCCTGCCTCCTCCTCTGCCCAGTCTGGCTTCCAGTTCACAGAGCCTTGGACCCGGCAGGCCCACCTGCTCTGCTTTGGGAGGCCTGTGGGCACTGGGCACCTGCAGTCCTGGCTCTGCCTGCGGGACCCAGTGCGGGGCCTGAGCCAGGGCTGTGGCCCTGCTCCGAGAGGCCTCCTGGGGTCTGGCTCCCAGGCCTTGGCCTCAGCCCCCTGCTGTGCGTGTCCCCGCACAGGCCCCCAGCTCTGCCCCCGGGCCTGGCCTGGCCCTGTGGGGGAGTTGCTCATTTCTATTTTCCGCATACGTGGAGGAAGGTCGGAGCATTTCTTATTTATTTATTTATAAATTTAATAAATCTTTATTGTTCAGATTATTACAATAGTTTCTCCTTTTTCCCCCTATAGCTCCCCTCCACCCGGTTCCCACTCCACCCTCTGCCCTTACCTCCCCCCCTCTGTCCTCATCCATAGGTGTACAATTTTTGTCCAGTCTCTTCCCGTACCCCCCACACCCCTTTCTCCCTGAGAATTGTCAGTCCACTCCCTTTCTATGCCCCTGATTCTATTATATTCACCAGATTATTCTGTTCATCAGATTTTTAATTCACTTGATTTTTAGATTCACTTGTTGATAGATATGTATTTGTTGTTCATAATTTTTATCTTTACTTTTTTCTTCTTCTTCTTCTTAAGGAATACCTTTCAGCATTTCATATAATACTGGTTTGGTGGTGATGAACTCCTTTAGCTTTTTCTTATCTGTGAAGCTCTTTATCTGACCTTCAATTCTGAATGTCAGCTTGGCTGGGTAGAGTACTCTTGGTTGTAGGTTCTTGCTATTCATCACTTTGAATATTTCTTGCCACTCCCGTCTGGCCTGCTTAGTTTCTGTTGAGAAATCAGCTGACAATCATATGGGTGCTCCCTTGTAGGTAATTAACTGTTTTTCTCTTGCTGCTTTTAATATTACCTCTTTGTCTTTTGCCCTTGGCATTTTAATTATGATGTGTCTTGGTGTGGTTCTCTTTGGATTCCTTTTGTTTGGGGTTCTGTGCGCTTCCTGGACTTGTAAGTCTATTTCTTTCACCAGGTGGGGGAAGTTTTCCGTCATTATTTCTTCAAATAGGTTTTCAGTATCTTGCTCTCTCTCTTCTTCTGGCACCCCCATAATAATGATGTTGGTACGCTTGAAGTTGTCCCAGAGGCTTCTTACACTATCTTCAACTTTTTGGATTCTTTTTTCTTTTTGCTTTTCCATTGAGTGTTTTTTGCTTCTTTGTATTTCAAATCTTTGACTTGATTCTTGCAATCCTCTAGTCTGCTGTTGGGTCTCTGTATAATATTTTTTATTTCAGTCAGTGTATGTTTAATTTTTAGTTGGTTCTTTTTCATATCCTCGAGGGTCTGGCTAAATTTATCAGCCTTTTCTAAGAAATTCTTGAAAAACCTTATAACCGTGGTTTTGAACTCTATATCCAGTCGTTTGTTTTCCTCCATTTTTTTCGTTTGTGATCTGTTTCTTTGTCTCCGCATTTTTGCTGCTTCCCTGAGTAGGTAGGGTAGCTTTGTGTGCTAGGTGTCCTATATGGACCAGTGGGTCAGCCTCTCCAGTTACCTGAGGTGGACACACTCTTGGCGCACCCCTTTGTGGACTGTGTGTATTGCCTTGTTATAATTAAGTCTTGATTGTTGTTGGTATCACTGGGAGGAATTGACCTCCAGGCCAATTGGCTATGTGTATCAACTGTGTCTACACCGGGAGACCTGTGCTGGAGACAGCCTTATAGGACCAGACTTGCAAAATTGTAAAAGCCTCTGTGCTCAGCTTGGATGGGGCAGAGTCTCAGGGCTGAGCAGACAGTTTTGGCTTCCTGTCAGCCCCGCCCTTGTGCACGCGCCTCCAGACCTCTGCCTTCCGCGGCTCCCCTGAGTTTCCGCCTGACAGTCCAGATTCCCCCAGGCTCGCCCGGAACTGGGGTTCAGTGCAATCGGAACTGGGGTTCAGTGCAGTCAGGAGCTTCCGACTCCCTTCTGCTAGGGAGAGCTAGCGGCAACCTCCACAGTCAGTCTTCTCTGCGTGCACTCGTGTGCGCGCCTCCGAACCCCTGCCCGCCGCGGCTTCCCCGAGTCTCCGTGTGCCTTTCTCTCTACCTGACAGTCCAGACTCACCCCGTATGAGCCTGGGTCCATGGGGTTTCGCCCGGAACTGGGGTTCAGTGCAGTCGGAACTGGGGTTCAGTGCAGTCGCGGGCTTCCTTCTCCCTCTCACCAGAGAAAACCAGCCAGGCATTCAGCCGCCCGTCCTCTCTGCGCGCGTGTCTCCGTACCTCAGCCCTTTGCAGCTCCTCTGATTCTCCGTGTGCTTTCCTCTTTCCTTCTAGTTGTAGAATTTCCACTCAGCCAGCTTTCCTGTGGTTCTGGATGATGTCCGTGCTGTCTTTTAGTTGTAGTTTTGAAATTGTTGTGTGAGACAGCACTTTAGGTGTTTACCTATGCCGCCATCTTGGTTTTTCTTATTTATTTATTAACCTTTTATATTTTACCTTCTTTCACTTGCCTGTTGTCTTTTGTTGAGTAAATCATGGAATTGATCTTGGCCTCACTTTTCCTGCGTGTAAGACAGGATTGTGTGAGGAATGACTTGACTTCATACACACACATTAAGTGCTCGTTCTTGGACCTATAGCATCAAGCGCTGCTTGCTGAAATGCACAGCCTTCCCTCAGAGCTGCAGAGGCCTCGCCACCGTTTCCTCCACATGCAAGGCCCAGGGTGTCAAGTGATTTGGATGGAAATGTGAAAGTTAGTGTCAAGGTCAGGGGGCCACACCTTTTGGTCCTCGGCTTCTAAGAGGGCACCTTGCTGACAATACCCCCACAAAAGAGTTTGTTTTTCTCATGGTATGGAACTCGGGCAAGTACCACTTTAAAATCCATTAGGCTAGACTTTTTCAATTTGCAAGTTATTTGATTACATAATATATTCATGTTAAAAATGTTAAGTACGAATAACGTATATAGTGAATGTGCTCCCCACCACCTCTCCCAGGAAGAGGGCAGCTCCTGTGTGTTTAGTTCTTGCTTCTTGCCTACGGCTAGTTTCCTACATGTCACTCTTTAAACCACCTGCACACAGATAAGGACCTACAGACCTTAACCCCGTGTCCCTCATGACGTTATTCTTGCCGTAATTTTCATATCAGACAGGACTTCTTGATTCTTTTTACAGGTGCGTTACTGTAGTTTTTGGTCGCCAGCTGTCCCAACACCATTCATGAATAGTTCATATTTTCTGTACTTTCCCAGGGTTTGGTCCAGGGAAAATATTCCCACTTTCATCCCGACTCAGTGGATTTGACCTGAGAGTCCCAAGCAGGCGCTGAGCCTCCGTCCAGGCGCTGGTGTGTGCAGTCTGTTCTGTTGGGTATTGTTCTGTGCTTCTTACCCGGTCACCTGCTTGCCAGGTCTTCGAGTTACTTCCCTGGGCAACAGGGTTCTCCTACAAAAAGCCACTCACGACGCGTGTCTGGAGCCTTCACGGCGGCTGCACTCACAGCCCCGCGCCGCCACGGGCAGCCAGAGCTCCACAGCAGCTCAGAGCCTGCTGCTCTGGGGGCCTGCCGCGGCCGGGGCACAGGGCCCGCTGGGAAAGGAGAGCACACAGGCGAGGACAGGGCCAGCAGCGCAGCCCGCGGAGTTCCTAGGAGGCAGCCCTCCTTCCCTGGGCTCCTCCCCTCCCCCAGCCCTCCCAACAAATCCTGCCAGTGGGGATGTGAACAGTAACCCAGAAACTCCAGCAAAATGTGAGCAACTCGGGCCTCTGGGTCCTGTTTGTCTGTCTATGCAGTTTTATGTAAAGTTTATTTCCCCTTATAAAAGTAAGCATGCTTGTACAGTGATATGCTTTTTAATGTATTTGCATTTTTGATGAATCTGATTCAATAAATAATTTGGAGCAGCTAAAGACACCAAAAATGATTTAAAAGCTCCCTGTTGGGATTAGAGTCTAGATAATGAAGGAGGAGAAATTAATCTGGGAGGAGGACCGGGAGTGTGAGTGCGATTTAGTGCAATTGCACACACATTTGGCTCCACATTTCCCAGAGGGCAGAGTGGAGCAGGCATCATTGGTTACAACCCTTACAGTAAGATGAAGGCCCCGTCCTGGGGCCCAGCTCTCCGAGGTCCAAAGTTCATGGTAGGGAACTGCAGCAGAGGGGCTGCCTGGCATCCCTGCGGGCCTGACTGCAGGAAACGGGGGCGGGGCTGTGGCCTCCCTGGGCTTTGCAGGCGGGCGGGCCCAGGTTGAGAGATTGCAGTGTGGCCTGCAGGCAATGGCAGGGGTTTTTTTAAAAGAAAGAACATGGAAGTGTGAGTGTAAAATCAGGCACTAAAGTGAATATTTACTTACTGATAATATAAATCATAAAACAAACCAATAAATGGCAATTTCCAAAACTACATGGAAATGTTGGCAAATACAACAACGTCGTGCACGCACATCCGCACGCATCCACACGGTGCTGTGAGCCCCCCGCCCCACCTTTCTTTGGCGACTGTTTGACCTTCTTTCACATGATGGCTTTTTTGAATTTTATTTTCGATAGTGAGACTAGAAAGATAATTAAATCTTTCCTTTGGTGTGGTTAATTAAAAGTTTTTTGATGAGTAGTTGTTAGAAAGGTTTTATTCAGCTTCTCATCATTGTGAAGGTCTTGTAAATGTAAGATTATTGTCAAATTTGGGCTTTTCTAGGTGAGTTGTAAGATTTGGAGGATTTTTTCCATGGCTGGCTTCTGACCTGGTTTGTTTGATTTTATTACTTAAAAAAATCTTTATTGTTGAAAGTATTAGGTATGTCCCCTTCCCCGCCTTGACCTTTTCTATATCGCCTCCGGCCCACCCCCAGCCTTCACCCTCCACTGTCTATGTTCATGGGTTATGCACATTTGCATACAAGGTCTTTGGTTGATTACCTCCCACCCACCCACCGGCCCTCCCTTGCTTCCCTCTGAGTAGCCTTCTGTGTCTCTGGATCTCTTTTGTTCATCAGTTTACATTGTTCATGGATTGCACACACAGGGGAGGTCATGTGGTATTTGCCGGTCTCTGACTGGCTAATCTCACTTAGCATGATACCCACCAGTTCTCAGCATGACGCCTCAGAGGGTAAGAGATCCTTCTTGACTTGGTTTATTTAAATCTTCTTTCCCTTTCACTGCCACGCACTTCCGGGGCCGGGGGCTGCAGGACACAGACTGCCCGACAGAACCTTACCTGTGCGCGTGGAGGAGTGAGGCCAGGTGAGGCGGCCCCTGGGACAGCTGACAATAAGGTGGCTATGCACAGAAGTGACGGTGGACCCAAGGAACGGGTCCCGCTAAACTCAGACCAAACAGGAAACGTAGCCTCCCAGATGTCCAGTAGCGGCTCCAACAGCAGCAGAGTAAGAGGCGCGGCTGGAGGGCGCCTGAGTGGAACATTGGGCTTATTGACTTCAGTTCACTTTCTCACCTCTGCAAATTTCACAGGGGCCCTAAGCCTGACTCACTCCCTTCCGTGAAGTCTTCCGCCGGGGTGGCCGGTGACTTCCCACCCTCCTGGGGCTGGCACAGCGATTTGGAGGCTGGCACCAGGCCCCGTTTCATTGCGATGTGACCCTGATCGAACTGTTCAGCTCTGAGCCGCAGATGCGTCAGCTTGACAGCACACAGTGGGGGTTTTCTGAGAACGAAGTGGCATGTGCCATTCTTTGTGCAGCCCCTGGAATGGCAGAAGCGGTAAATGCGTGGCGGGCACAGCGATGCCGGGCCACCCTGAAGCGGCCGTCAGCCACCTGCTCTGTCCCCACGGACCCAGACAAATTCCGCTGTGTTAACCCCAGACCCTGCGCGGTTCAGAACCACAGAGGGTTCGGCCGCAGACACGTGGTTCTGTTAATGGCCCCGATTTCCGTTGTCAGCTTTCCTCTTCTCTTTCCCTTGAGCTTGGGTCCACACTCTGGCTGACGGACCGGAAGTGCGAGCTCAGAGCAGAGCGAACTGCAGTAGCTTTTCCTGGGTGGAGTGGCCGAGGGTGGCGAGGACCCCTGGGGGACACAGGTGCACTAGCTTAGGGTAGATGGCGGCGTGAAGGCCAATGTGCTGTCAGGGTGTCGAACATTCGTCTCCTGTGGCTACCGGGCCTGTCCGGGCCCTCGTTTGCTCTGGACCCTCGGGTCTTGGGGACCCCCCCGCAGTCCCCTGGTGGCTGTTTCTTCACAGAAGGCTGCCCTGTAGGGGGTGAGGAGCTTGTGAATGCTGCCAAAACGGGTGGTGCGGGCAGGGGTGGGAGAGCGCCCCGTGGCTAACCCTGCGGGACTCTGCTGCCCTCCCACGGACCCCGCGTGGCGGGAAGGGCCCAGAAGGCAGGCCCGGGTCTCACGGCTGCACTGGCCGCCCTTTGCCTGGGAAGCATCCATTGAGCGTCCCATCACCTCTGGCCCCCCCGCCGCCCTGCTCCTGGGCCGCTGGGCTGTGCGGGAGGGGCCGTGCCTGGCTTTATTGGGAGCGCTGTGCAGCCTCGCAGGCCCGGCTTCTCCGGCTCCTCTGAAAGGTGCGTGGTATTCAGGCCAGTGCGTCTCCCGGGCGGTGCCTGTGTCCTCCTCTGTGCCCGGGACGGTGCCCGTGTCCTCCTCTGTGCCCGGGACGGTGCCTGTGTCCTCCTCTGTGTTAGGGACGGTGCCTGTGTCCTCCTCTGTGCCCGGGACGGTGCCCGTGTCCTCCTCTGTGTTAGGGACGGTGCCTGTGTCCTCCTCTGTGCCCGGGACGGTGCCTGTGTCCTCCTCTGTGTTAGGGACGGTGCCTGTGTCCTCCTCTGTGCCCGGGACGGTGCCTGTGTCCTCCTCTGTGTTAGGGACGGTGCCTGTGTCCTCCTCTGTGCCCGGGACGGTGCCCGTGTCCTCCTCTGTGTTAGGGACGGTGCCTGTGCCCTCCTCTGTGTTAGGGACGGTGCCTGTGCCCTCCTCTGTGTTAGGGACGGTGCCTGTGTCCTCCTCTGTGTTAGGGACGGTGCCTGTGTCCTCCTCTGTGTTAGGGACGGTGCCTGTGTCCTCCTCTGTGCCCGGGACGGTGCCTGTGTCCTCCTCTGTGTTAGGGACGGTGCCTGTGTCCTCCTCTGTGTTAGGGACGGTGCCTGTGTCCTCCTCTGTGTTAGGGACGGTGCCTGTGTCCTCCTCTGTGTTAGGGACGGTGCCTGTGTCCTCCTCTGTGTTAGGGACGGTGCCTGTGTCCTCCTCTGTGCCCGGGACGGTGCCTGTGTCCTCCTCTGTGTTAGGGACGGTGCCTGTGTCCTCCTCTGTGTTAGGGACGGTGCCTGTGTCCTCCTCTGTGTTAGGGACGGTGCCTGTGCCCTCCTCTGTGTTAGGGACGGTGCCTGTGTCCTCCTCTGTGCCCGGGACGGTGCCTGTGTCCTCCTCTGTGTTAGGGACGGTGCCTGTGTCCTCCTCTGTGTTAGGGACGGTGCCTGTGTCCTCCTCTGTGTTAGGGACGGTGCCTGTGTCCTCCTCTGTGCCCGGGACGGTGCCTGTGTCCTCCTCTGTGTTAGGGACGGTGCCTGTGTCCTCCTCTGTGTTAGGGACGGTGCCTGTGTCCTCCTCTGTGTTAGGGACGGTGCCTGTGTCCTCCTCTGTGTTAGGGACGGTGCCTGTGTCGTCCTCTGTGTTAGGGACGGTGCCTGTGTCCTCCTCTGTGCCCGGGACGGTGCCTGTGTCCTCCTCTGTGCCCGGGACGGTGCCTGTGCCCTCCTCTGTGTTAGGGACGGTGCCTGTGTCCTCCTCTGTGCCCGGGACAGTGCCTGTGTCCTCCTATGTGTTAGGGACGGTGCCTGTGTCCTCCTCTGTGTCCGGGACGGTGCCTGTGTCCTCCTCTGTGTTAGGGACGGTGCCTGTGCCCTCCTCTGTGTTAGGGACGGTGCCTGTGTCCTCCTCTGTGCCCGGGACGGTGCCTGTGTCCTCCTCTGTGTTAGGGACGGTGCCTGTGTCCTCCTCTGTGTTAGGGACGGTGCCTGTGTCCTCCTCTGTGTTAGGGACGGTGCCTGTGTCCTCCTCTGTGTTAGGGACGGTGCCTGTGTCGTCCTCTGTGTTAGGGACGGTGCCTGTGTCCTCCTCTGTGCCCGGGACGGTGCCTGTGTCCTCCTCTGTGCCCGGGACGGTGCCTGTGCCCTCCTCTGTGTTAGGGACGGTGCCTGTGTCCTCCTCTGTGCCCGGGACGGTGCCTGTGTCCTCCTCTGTGCCCGGGACGGTGCCTGTGTCCTCCTCTGTGCCCGGGACGGTGCCTGTGCCCTCCTCTGTGTTAGGGACGGTGCCTGTGTCCTCCTCTGTGCCCGGGACGGTGCCCGTGTCCTCCTCTGTGCCCGGGACGGTGCCTGTGTCCTCCTCTGTGTTAGGGACGGTGCCTGTGTCCTCCTCTGTGTTAGGGACGGTGCCTGTGTCCTTCTCTGTGTTAGGGACGGTGCCTGTGTCCTCCTCTGTGTTAGGGACGGTGCCTGTGTCCTCCTCTGTGTTAGGGACGGTGCCTGTGTCCTCCTCTGTGTTAGGGACGGTGCCTGTGTCCTCCTCCGTGTTAGGGACGGTGCCTGTGCCCTCCTCTGTGTTAGGGACGGTGCCTGTGTCCTCCTCTGTGTTAGGGACGGTGCCTGTGTCCTCCTCTGTGTTAGGGACGGTGCCAGTGTCCTCCTCTGTGTTAGGGACGGTGCCTGTGTCCTCCTCTGTGTTAGGGACGGTGCCTGTGCCCTCCTCTGTGTTAGGGACGGTGCCTGTGTCCTCCTCTGTGCCCGGGACGGTGCCTGTGTCCTCCTCTGTGCCCGGGACGGTGCCCGTGTCCTCCTCTGTGCCCGGGACGGTGCCTGTGTCCTCCTCTGTGTTAGGGACGGTGCCTGTGTCCTCCTCTGTGTTAGGGACGGTGCCTGTGTCCTTCTCTGTGTTAGGGACGGTGCCTGTGTCCTCCTCTGTGTTAGGGACGGTGCCTGTGTCCTCCTCTGTGTTAGGGACGGTGCCTGTGTCCTCCTCTGTGTTAGGGACGGTGCCTGTGCCCTCCTCTGTGTTAGGGATGGTGCCTGTGTCCTCCTCTGTGCCCGGGACGGTGCCTGTGTCCTCCTCTGTGTTAGGGACGGTGCCTGTGTCCTCCTCTGTGCCGGGGACAGTGCCTGTGTCCTCCTCTGTGCCCGGGACGGTGCCTGTGTCCTCCTCTGTGCCCGGGACGGTGCCTGTATCCTCCTCTGTGTCCGGGACGGTGCCTGTGTCCTCCTCTGTGCCCGGGACGGTGCCTGTGTCCTCCTCTGTGTTAGGGACGGTGCCTGTGCCCTCCTCTGTGTTAGGGACGGTGCCTGTGTCCTCCTCTGTGTTAGGGACGGTGCCTGTGTCCTCCTCTGTGCCCGGTACGGTGCCTGTGTCCTCCTCTGTGTTAGGGACGGTGCCTGTGTCCTCCTCTGTGTTAGGGACGGTGCCTGTGTCTTCCTCTGTGTTAGGGACGGTGCCTGTGTCCTCCTCTGTGCCCGGGACGGTGCCTGTGTCCTCCTCTGTGTTAGGGACGGTGCCTGTGTCCTCCTCTGTGTTAGGGACGGTGCCTGTGTCCTCCTCTGTGTTAGGGACGGTGCCTGTGCCCTCCTCTGTGCCCGGGACGGTGCCCGTGTCCTCCTCTGTGTTAGGGACGGTGCCTGTGCCCTCCTCTGTGCCGGGGACAGTGCCTGTGTCCTCCTCTGTGTTAGGGACGGTGCCTGTGTCGTCCTCTGTGTTAGGGACGGTGCCTGTGTCCTCCTCTGTGCCCGGGACGGTGCCTGTGTCCTCCTCTGTGTTAGGGACGGTGCCTGTGTCTTCCTCTGTGTTAGGGACGGTGCCTGTGTCCTCCTCTGTGCCCGGGACGGTGCCTGTGTCCTCCTCTGTGTTAGGGACGGTGCCTGTGTCCTCCTCTGTGTTAGGGACGGTGCCTGTGTCCTCCTCTGTGTTAGGGACGGTGCCTGTGCCCTCCTCTGTGCCCGGGACGGTGCCCGTGTCCTCCTCTGTGTTAGGGACGGTGCCTGTGCCCTCCTCTGTGCCCGGGACAGTGCCTGTGTCCTCCTATGTGTTAGGGACGGTGCCTGTGTCCTCCTCTGTGTCCGGGACAGTGCCTGTGTCCTCCTCTGTGTTAGGGACGGTGCCTGTGTCCTCCTCTGTGCCCGGGACAGTGCCTGTGTCCTCCTATGTGTTAGGGACGGTGCCTGTGTCCTCCTCTGTGTCCGGGACGGTGCCTGTGCCCTCCTCTGTGTTAGGGACGGTGCCTGTGTCCTCCTCTGTGTTAGGGACGGTGCCTGTGCCCTCCTCTGTGTTAGGGATGGTGCCTGTGTCCTCCTCTGTGTTAGGGACGGTGCCTGTGTCCTCCTCTGCACCCGGGACGGTGCCTGTGTCCTCCTCTGTGCCCGGGACGGTGCCTGTGTCCTCCTCTGTGCCCGGGACGGTGCCTGTGTCCTCCTCTGTGTTAGGGACGGTGCCTGTGTCCTCCTCTGTGTTAGGGACGGTGCCTGTGCCCTCCTCTGTGTTAGGGACGGTGCCTGTGTCCTCCTCTGTGCCCGGGACGGTGCCTGTGTCCTCCTCTGTGCCCGGGACGGTGCCCGTGTCCTCCTCTGTGTTAGGGACGGTGCCTGTGTCCTCCTCTGTGCCCGGGACGGTGCCTGTGTCCTCCTCTGTGTTAGGGACGGTGCCTGTGTCCTCCTCTGTGTTAGGGACGGTGCCCGTGTCCTCCTCTGTGTTAGGGACGGTGCCCGTGTCCTCCTCTGTGTTAGGGACGGTGCCTGTGTCCTCCTCTGTGTTAGGGACGGTGCCTGTGTCCTCCTCTGTGTTAGGGACGGTGCCTGTGTCCTCCTCTGTGTTAGGGACGGTGCCTGTGTCCTCCTCTGTGTTAGGGACGGTGCCTGTGTCCTCCTCTGTGTTAGGGACGGTGCCTGTGTCCTCCTCTGTGTTAGGGACGGTGCCCGCGTCCTCCTCTGTGCCCGGGACGGTGCCTGTGCCCTCCTCTGTGCCCGGGACGGTGCCTGTGTCCTCCTCTGTGTTAGGGACGGTGCCTGTGTCCTCCTCTGTGTTAGGGACGGTGCCTGTGTCCTCCTCTGTGTTAGGGACGGTGCCTGTGTCCTCCTCTATGTTAGGGACGGTGCCCGTGTCCTCCTCTGTGTTAGGGACGGTGCCTGTGCCCTCCTCTGTGCCCGGGACGGTGCCTGTGTCCTCCTCTGTGTTAGGGACGGTGCCTGCGTCCTCCTCTGTGCCCGGGACGGTGCCTGTGTCCTCCTCTGTGTCCGGGACGGTGCCTGTGTCCTCCTCTGTGCCCGGGACGGTGCCTGTGTCCTCCTCTGTGTCCGGGACGGTGCCTGTGTCCTCCTCTGTGCCCGGGACGGTGCCTGTGTCCTCCTCTGTGTCCGGGACGGTGCCTGTGTCCTCCTCTGTGTTAGGGACGGTGCCTGTGCCCTCCTCTGTGTTAGGGACGGTGCCTGTGTCCTCCTCTGTGCCCGGGACGGTGCCTGTGTCCTCCTCTGTGCCCGGGACGGTGCCCGTGTCCTCCTCTGTGTTAGGGACGGTGCCTGTGTCCTCCTCTGTGCCCGGGACGGTGCCTGTGTCCTCCTCTGTGTTAGGGACGGTGCCTGTGTCCTCCTCTGTGTTAGGGACGGTGCCTGTGTCCTCCTCTGTGTTAGGGACGGTGCCCGTGTCCTCCTCTGTGTTAGGGACGGTGCCTGTGTCCTCCTCTGTGTTAGGGACGGTGCCCGTGTCCTCCTCTGTGTTAGGGACGGTGCCTGTGTCCTCCTCTGTGTTAGGGACGGTGCCTGTGTCCTCCTCTGTGTTAGGGACGGTGCCTGTGTCCTCCTCTGTGTTAGGGACGGTGCCTGTGTCCTCCTCTGTGTTAGGGACGGTGCCCGCGTCCTCCTCTGTGCCCGGGACGGTGCCTGTGCCCTCCTCTGTGCCCGGGACGGTGCCTGTGTCCTCCTCTGTGTTAGGGACGGTGCCTGTGTCCTCCTCTGTGTTAGGGACGGTGCCTGTGTCCTCCTCTGTGTTAGGGACGGTGCCTGTGTCCTCCTCTATGTTAGGGACGGTGCCCGTGTCCTCCTCTGTGTTAGGGACGGTGCCTGTGCCCTCCTCTGTGCCCGGGACGGTGCCTGTGTCCTCCTCTGTGTTAGGGACGGTGCCTGTGTCCTCCTCTGTGCCCGGGACGGTGCCTGTGTCCTCCTCTGTGTCCGGGACGGTGCCTGTGTCCTCCTCTGTGCCCGGGACGGTGCCTGTGTCCTCCTCTGTGTCCGGGACGGTGCCTGTGTCCTCCTCTGTGCCCGGGACGGTGCCTGTGTCCTCCTCTGTGTCCGGGACGGTGCCTGTGTCCTCCTCTGTGTCAGGGACGGTGCCTGTGTCCTCCTCTGTGTTAGGGACGGTGCCTGTGTCCTCCTCTGTGTTAGGGACGGTGCCCGTGTCCTCCTCTGTGTTAGGGACGGTGCCTGTGTCCTCCTCTGTGTTAGGGACGGTGCCTGTGTCCTCCTCTGTGCCGGGACGGTGCCTGTGTCCTCCTCTGTGTTAGGGACGGTGCCTGTGTCCTCCTCTGTGCCCGGGACGGTGCCTGTGTCCTCCTCTGTGCCCGGGACGGTGCCTGTGTCCTCCTCTGTGCCCGGGACGGTGCCTGTGTCCTCCTCTGTGCCCGGGACGGTGCCTGTGTCCTCCTCTGTGCCCGGGACGGTGCCTGTGTCCTCCTCTGTGTCCGGGACAGTGCCTGTGTCCTCCTCTGTGTTAGGGACGGTGCCTGTGTCCTCCTCTGTGCCCGGGACAGTGCCTGTGTCCTCCTATGTGTTAGGGACGGTGCCTGTGTCCTCCTCTGTGTCCGGGACGGTGCCTGTGCCCTCCTCTGTGTTAGGGACGGTGCCTGTGTCCTCCTCTGTGTTAGGGACGGTGCCTGTGCCCTCCTCTGTGTTAGGGATGGTGCCTGTGTCCTCCTCTGTGTTAGGGACGGTGCCTGTGTCCTCCTCTGCACCCGGGACGGTGCCTGTGTCCTCCTCTGTGCCCGGGACGGTGCCTGTGTCCTCCTCTGTGCCCGGGACGGTGCCTGTGTCCTCCTCTGTGTTAGGGACGGTGCCTGTGTCCTCCTCTGTGTTAGGGACGGTGCCTGTGCCCTCCTCTGTGTTAGGGACGGTGCCTGTGTCCTCCTCTGTGCCCGGGACGGTGCCTGTGTCCTCCTCTGTGCCCGGGACGGTGCCCGTGTCCTCCTCTGTGTTAGGGACGGTGCCTGTGTCCTCCTCTGTGCCCGGGACGGTGCCTGTGTCCTCCTCTGTGTTAGGGACGGTGCCTGTGTCCTCCTCTGTGTTAGGGACGGTGCCCGTGTCCTCCTCTGTGTTAGGGACGGTGCCCGTGTCCTCCTCTGTGTTAGGGACGGTGCCTGTGTCCTCCTCTGTGTTAGGGACGGTGCCTGTGTCCTCCTCTGTGTTAGGGACGGTGCCTGTGTCCTCCTCTGTGTTAGGGACGGTGCCTGTGTCCTCCTCTGTGTTAGGGACGGTGCCTGTGTCCTCCTCTGTGTTAGGGACGGTGCCTGTGTCCTCCTCTGTGTTAGGGACGGTGCCCGCGTCCTCCTCTGTGCCCGGGACGGTGCCTGTGCCCTCCTCTGTGCCCGGGACGGTGCCTGTGTCCTCCTCTGTGTTAGGGACGGTGCCTGTGTCCTCCTCTGTGTTAGGGACGGTGCCTGTGTCCTCCTCTGTGTTAGGGACGGTGCCTGTGTCCTCCTCTATGTTAGGGACGGTGCCCGTGTCCTCCTCTGTGTTAGGGACGGTGCCTGTGCCCTCCTCTGTGCCCGGGACGGTGCCTGTGTCCTCCTCTGTGTTAGGGACGGTGCCTGCGTCCTCCTCTGTGCCCGGGACGGTGCCTGTGTCCTCCTCTGTGTCCGGGACGGTGCCTGTGTCCTCCTCTGTGCCCGGGACGGTGCCTGTGTCCTCCTCTGTGTCCGGGACGGTGCCTGTGTCCTCCTCTGTGCCCGGGACGGTGCCTGTGTCCTCCTCTGTGTCCGGGACGGTGCCTGTGTCCTCCTCTGTGTTAGGGACGGTGCCTGTGCCCTCCTCTGTGTTAGGGACGGTGCCTGTGTCCTCCTCTGTGCCCGGGACGGTGCCTGTGTCCTCCTCTGTGCCCGGGACGGTGCCCGTGTCCTCCTCTGTGTTAGGGACGGTGCCTGTGTCCTCCTCTGTGCCCGGGACGGTGCCTGTGTCCTCCTCTGTGTTAGGGACGGTGCCTGTGTCCTCCTCTGTGTTAGGGACGGTGCCTGTGTCCTCCTCTGTGTTAGGGACGGTGCCCGTGTCCTCCTCTGTGTTAGGGACGGTGCCTGTGTCCTCCTCTGTGTTAGGGACGGTGCCCGTGTCCTCCTCTGTGTTAGGGACGGTGCCTGTGTCCTCCTCTGTGTTAGGGACGGTGCCTGTGTCCTCCTCTGTGTTAGGGACGGTGCCTGTGTCCTCCTCTGTGTTAGGGACGGTGCCTGTGTCCTCCTCTGTGTTAGGGACGGTGCCCGCGTCCTCCTCTGTGCCCGGGACGGTGCCTGTGCCCTCCTCTGTGCCCGGGACGGTGCCTGTGTCCTCCTCTGTGTTAGGGACGGTGCCTGTGTCCTCCTCTGTGTTAGGGACGGTGCCTGTGTCCTCCTCTGTGTTAGGGACGGTGCCTGTGTCCTCCTCTATGTTAGGGACGGTGCCCGTGTCCTCCTCTGTGTTAGGGACGGTGCCTGTGCCCTCCTCTGTGCCCGGGACGGTGCCTGTGTCCTCCTCTGTGTTAGGGACGGTGCCTGTGTCCTCCTCTGTGCCCGGGACGGTGCCTGTGTCCTCCTCTGTGTCCGGGACGGTGCCTGTGTCCTCCTCTGTGCCCGGGACGGTGCCTGTGTCCTCCTCTGTGTCCGGGACGGTGCCTGTGTCCTCCTCTGTGCCCGGGACGGTGCCTGTGTCCTCCTCTGTGTCCGGGACGGTGCCTGTGTCCTCCTCTGTGTCAGGGACGGTGCCTGTGTCCTCCTCTGTGTTAGGGACGGTGCCTGTGTCCTCCTCTGTGTTAGGGACGGTGCCCGTGTCCTCCTCTGTGTTAGGGACGGTGCCTGTGTCCTCCTCTGTGTTAGGGACGGTGCCTGTGTCCTCCTCTGTGCCGGGACGGTGCCTGTGTCCTCCTCTGTGTTAGGGACGGTGCCTGTGTCCTCCTCTGTGCCCGGGACGGTGCCTGTGTCCTCCTCTGTGCCCGGGACGGTGCCCGTGTCCTCCTCTGTGCCCGGGACGGTGCCTGTGTCCTCCTCTGTGTTAGGGACGGTGCCTGTGTCCTCCTCTGTGCCCGGGACGGTGCCTGTGTCCTCCTCTGTGTTAGGGACGGTGCCTGTGTCCTCCTCTGTACCCGGGACAGTGCCCGTGTCCTCCTCTGTACCCGGGACGGTGCCTGTGTCCTCCTCTGTGTTAGGGACGGTGCCCGTGTCCTCCTCTGTGTTAGGGACGGTGCCTGTGTCCTCCTCTGTGTTAGGGACGGTGCCTGTGTCCTCCTCTGTGCCCGGGACGGTGCCTGTGTCCTCCTCTGTGTTAGGGACGGTGCCTGTGTCCTCCTCTGTGCCCGGGACGGTGCCTGTGTCCTCCTCTGTGTTAGGGACGGTGCCTGTGTCCTCCTCTGTGCCCGGGACGGTGCCTGTGTCCTCCTCTGTGCCCGGGACGGTGCCTGTGTCCTCCTCTGTGTTAGGGACGGTGCCTGTGTCCTCCTCTGTGCCCGGGACGGTGCCTGTGTCCTCCTCTGTGCCCGGGACGGTGCCTGTGCCCTCCTCTGTGCCCGGGACGGTGCCTGTGTCCTCCTCTGTGTTAGGGACGGTGCCTGTGTCCTCCTCTGTGTTAGGGACGGTGCCTGTGTCCTCCTCTGTGTTAGGGACGGTGCCTGTGTCCTCCTCTGTGTTAGGGACGGTGCCTGTTTCCTCCTCTGTTCCCGGGACGGTGCCTGTGTCCTCCTCTGTGTTAGGGACGGTGCCTGTGTCCTCCTCTGTGTTAGGGACGGTGCCTGTGCCCTCCTCTGTGCCCGGGACGGTGCCCGTGTCCTCCTCTGTGCCGGGACGGTGCCTGTGCCCTCCTCTGTGCCTGGGACGGTGCCCGTGTCCTCCTCTGTGCCGGGACGGTGCCTGTGCCCTCCTCTGTGCCCGGGACGGTGCCCGTGTCCTCCTCTGTGCCGGGACGGTGCCTGTGTCCTCCTCTGTGCCCGGGACGGTGCCTGTGTCCTCCTCTGTGCCCGGGACAGTGCCTGTGCCCTCCTCTGTGCCCGGGACGGTGCCCGTGTCCTCCTCTGTGCCCGGGACGGTGCCCGTGTCCTCCTCTGTGCCGGGACGGTGCCTGTGTCCTCCTCTGTGTTAGGGACGGTGCCTGTGTCCTCCTCTGTGTTAGGGACGGTGCCTGTGTCCTCCTCTGTGTTAGGGACGGTGCCTGTGTCCTCCTCTGTGCCCGGGACGGTGCCTGTGTCCTCCTCTGTGTTAGGGACGGTGCCTGTGTCCTCCTCTGTGTTAGGGACAGTGCCCATGTCCTCCTCTGTACCCGGGACGGTGCCTGTGTCCTCCTCTGTGCCCGGGACGGTGCCCGTGTCCTCCTCTGTGCCGGGACGGTGCCTGTGCCCTCCTCTGTGCCCGGGACGGTGCCTGTGCCCTCCTCTGTGCCCGGGACGGTGCCTGTGTCCTCCTCTGTGTTAGGGACGGTGCCTGTGTCCTCCTCTGTGTTAGGGACGGTGCCTGTGTCCTCCTTTACGCCTGGGACGGTGCCTGTGTCCTCCTCTGTGCCCGGGACGGTGCCTGTGTCCTCCTCTGTGCCCGGGACGGTGCCTGTGTCCTCCTCTGTGTTAGGGACGGTGCCTGTGTCCTCCTCTGTGCCCGGGACGGTGCCTGTGTCCTCCTCTGTGCCCGGGACGGTGCCTGTGCCCTCCTCTGTGTTAGGGACGGTGCCTGTGCCCTCCTCTGTGTTAGGGACGGTGCCTGTGTCCTCCTCTGTACCCGGGACGGTGCCTGTGTCCTCCTCTGTGCCCGGGACGGTGCCTGTGTCCTCCTCTGTGCCCGGGACGGTGCCTGTGTCTTCCTCTGTGTCCGGGACGATGCCCGTGTCCTCCTCTGTGTTAGGGACGGTGCCTGTGCCCTCCTCTGTGTCCGGGACGGTGCCTGTGTCCTCCTCTGTGCCCGGGACGGTGCCTGTGTCCTCCTCTGTGCCCGGGACGGTGCCTGAGTCCTCCTCTGTGTTAGGGACGGTGCCTGTGTCCTCCTCTGTGTTAGGGACGGTGCCTGTGTCCTCCTCTGTGTTAGGGACGGTGCCTGAGTCCTCCTCTGTGTTAGGGACGGTGCCTGTGTCCTCCTCTGTGTTAGGGACAGTGCCTGTGTCCTCCTCTGTGTTAGGGACGGTGCCTGTGTCCTCCTCTGTGCCCGGGACGGTGCCTGTGCCCTCTTCTGTGTTAGGGACGGTGCCTGTGTCCTCCTCTGTACCCGGGACGGTGCCTGTGTCCTCCTCTGTGCCCGGGACGGTGCCTGTGTCCTCCTCTGTACCCGGGACGGTGCCTGTGTCCTCCTCTGTGCCCGGGACGGTGCCTGTGCCCTCCTCTGTGTTAGGGACGGTGCCTGTGTCCTCCTCTGTACCCGGGACGGTGCCTGTGTCCTCCTCTGTGCCCGGGACGGTGCCTGTGTCCTCCTCTGTGTTAGGGACGGTGCCTGTGTCCTCCTCTGTGTTAGGGACGGTGCCTGTGCCCTCCTCTGTGTTAGGGACGGTGCCTGTGTCCTCCTCTGTGCCCGGGACGGTGCCTGTGCCCTCTTCTGTGCCCGGGACGGTGCCTGTGTCCTCCTCTGTGTTAGGGACGGTGCCTGTGTCCTCCTCTGTACCCGGGACGGTGCCTGTGTCCTCCTCTGTGTTAGGGACGGTGCCTGTGTCCTCCTCTGTACCCGGGACGGTGCCTGTGCCCTCCTCTGTACCCGGGACGGTGCCTGTGCCCTCCTCTGTGCCCGGGACGGTGCCTGTGTCCTCCTCTGTGTTAGGGACGGTGCCTGTGTCCTCCTCTGTGTCCGGGACGGTGCCTGTGTCCTCCTCTGTGCCCAGGACGGTGCCTGTGTCCTCCTCTGTGTTAGGGACGGTGCCTGTGCCCTCCTCTGTGCCCGGGACGGTGCCTGTGTCCTCCTCTGTGTTAGGGACGGTGCCTGTGCCCTCCTCTGTGTTAGGGACGGTGCCCGTGTCCTCCTCTGTGTTAGGGACGGTGCCTGTGTCCTCCTCTGTGCCCGGGACGGTGCCTGTGTCCTCCTCTGTGTTAGGGACGGTGCCTGTGTCCTCCTCTGTGTTAGGGACGGTGCCTGTGTCCTCCTCTGTGTTAGGGACGGTGCCTGTGTCCTCCTCTGTGTCCGGGACGGTGCCTGTGTCCTCCTCTGTGCCCGGGACGGTGCCTGTGTCCTCCTCTGTGTCCGGGACGGTGCCTGTGTCCTCCTCTGTGTTAGGGACGGTGCCTGTGTCCTCCTCTGTGTTAGGGACGGTGCCTGTGTCCTCCTCTGTGCCCGGGAAGGTGCCTGTGTCCTCCTCTGTGTTAGGGACGGTGCCTGTGTCCTCCTCTGTGCCCGGGACGGTGCCTGTGCCCTCCTCTGTGTTAGGGACGGTGCCTGTGTCCTCCTCTGTGTTAGGGACGGTGCCTGTGTCCTCCTCTGTGTTAGGGACGGTGCCTGTGTCCTCCTCTGTGTTAGGCACGGTGCCTGTGTCCTCCTCTGTGTTAGGGACGGTGCCTGTGTCCTCCTCTGTGTTAGGGACGGTGCCTGTGCCCTCCTCTGTGTTAGGCACGGTGCCTGTGTCCTCCTCTGTGTTAGGGACGGTGCCTGTGTCCTCCTCTGTGTTAGGGACGGTGCCTGTGTCCTCCTCTGTGTTAGGCACGGTGCCTGTGTCCTCCTCTGTGTTAGGGACGGTGCCTGTGTCCTCCTCTGTGTTAGGGACGGTGCCTGTGCCCTCCTCTGTGTTAGGGACGGTGCCCGTGTCCTCCTCTGTGCCCGGGACGGTGCCTGTGTCCTCCTCTGTGCCCGGGACGGTGCCTGTGTCCTCCTCTGTGCCCGGGACGGTGCGTGTGTCCTCCTCTGTGCCCGGGATGGTGCCTGTGTCCTCCTCTGTGTTAGGGACGGTGCCTGTGTCCTCCTCTGTGCCCGGGACGGTGCCTGTGCCCTCCTCTGTGTTAGGGACGGTGCCTGTGCCCTCCTCTGTGTTAGGGACGGTGCCTGTGTCCTCCTCTGTGTTAGGGACGGTGCCTGTGTCCTCCTCTGTGTTAGGGATGGTGCCTGTGTCCTCCTCTGTGTTAGGGACGGTGCCTGTGTCCTCCTCTGTGTTAGGGACGGTGCCTGTGTACTCCTCTGTGTTAGGGACGGTGCCTGTGTCCTCCTCTGTGTTAGGGACGGTGCCTGTGTCCTCCTCTGTGTTAGGGACGGTGCCTGTGTCCTCCTCTGTGTTAGGGACGGTGCCTGTGTCCTCCTCTGTGCCCGGGACGGTGCCTGTGTCCTCCTCTGTGCCCGGGACGGTGCCTGAGTCCTCCTCTGTGTTAGGGACGGTGCCTGTGTCCTCCTCTGTGTTAGGGACGGTGCCTGTGTCCTCCTCTGTGTTAGGGACGGTGCCTGAGTCCTCCTCTGTGTTAGGGACGGTGCCTGTGTCCTCCTCTGTGTTAGGGACAGTGCCTGTGTCCTCCTCTGTGTTAGGGACGGTGCCTGTGTCCTCCTCTGTGCCCGGGACGGTGCCTGTGCCCTCTTCTGTGTTAGGGACGGTGCCTGTGTCCTCCTCTGTACCCGGGACGGTGCCTGTGTCCTCCTCTGTGCCCGGGACGGTGCCTGTGTCCTCCTCTGTACCCGGGACGGTGCCTGTGTCCTCCTCTGTGCCCGGGGCGGTGCCTGTGCCCTCCTCTGTGTTAGGGACGGTGCCTGTGTCCTCCTCTGTACCCGGGACGGTGCCTGTGTCCTCCTCTGTGCCCGGGACGGTGCCTGTGTCCTCCTCTGTGTTAGGGACGGTGCCTGTGTCCTCCTCTGTGTTAGGGACGGTGCCTGTGCCCTCCTCTGTGTTAGGGACGGTGCCTGTGTCCTCCTCTGTGCCCGGGACGGTGCCTGTGCCCTCTTCTGTGCCCGGGACGGTGCCTGTGTCCTCCTCTGTGTTAGGGACGGTGCCTGTGTCCTCCTCTGTACCCGGGACGGTGCCTGTGTCCTCCTCTGTGTTAGGGACGGTGCCTGTGTCCTCCTCTGTACCCGGGACGGTGCCTGTGCCCTCCTCTGTACCCGGGACGGTGCCTGTGCCCTCCTCTGTGCCCGGGACGGTGCCTGTGTCCTCCTCTGTGTTAGGGACGGTGCCTGTGTCCTCCTCTGTGTCCGGGACGGTGCCTGTGTCCTCCTCTGTGCCCAGGACGGTGCCTGTGTCCTCCTCTGTGTTAGGGACGGTGCCTGTGCCCTCCTCTGTGCCCGGGACGGTGCCTGTGTCCTCCTCTGTGTTAGGGACGGTGCCTGTGCCCTCCTCTGTGTTAGGGACGGTGCCCGTGTCCTCCTCTGTGTTAGGGACGGTGCCTGTGTCCTCCTCTGTGCCCGGGACGGTGCCTGTGTCCTCCTCTGTGTTAGGGACGGTGCCTGTGTCCTCCTCTGTGTTAGGGACGGTGCCTGTGTCCTCCTCTGTGTTAGGGACGGTGCCTGTGTCCTCCTCTGTGTCCGGGACGGTGCCTGTGTCCTCCTCTGTGCCCGGGACGGTGCCTGTGTCCTCCTCTGTGTCCGGGACGGTGCCTGTGTCCTCCTCTGTGTTAGGGACGGTGCCTGTGTCCTCCTCTGTGTTAGGGACGGTGCCTGTGTCCTCCTCTGTGCCCGGGAAGGTGCCTGTGTCCTCCTCTGTGTTAGGGACGGTGCCTGTGTCCTCCTCTGTGCCCGGGACGGTGCCTGTGCCCTCCTCTGTGTTAGGGACGGTGCCTGTGTCCTCCTCTGTGTTAGGGACGGTGCCTGTGTCCTCCTCTGTGTTAGGGACGGTGCCTGTGTCCTCCTCTGTGTTAGGCACGGTGCCTGTGTCCTCCTCTGTGTTAGGGACGGTGCCTGTGTCCTCCTCTGTGTTAGGGACGGTGCCTGTGCCCTCCTCTGTGTTAGGCACGGTGCCTGTGTCCTCCTCTGTGTTAGGGACGGTGCCTGTGTCCTCCTCTGTGTTAGGGACGGTGCCTGTGTCCTCCTCTGTGTTAGGCACGGTGCCTGTGTCCTCCTCTGTGTTAGGGACGGTGCCTGTGTCCTCCTCTGTGTTAGGGACGGTGCCTGTGCCCTCCTCTGTGTTAGGGACGGTGCCCGTGTCCTCCTCTGTGCCCGGGACGGTGCCTGTGTCCTCCTCTGTGCCCGGGACGGTGCCTGTGTCCTCCTCTGTGCCCGGGACGGTGCGTGTGTCCTCCTCTGTGCCCGGGATGGTGCCTGTGTCCTCCTCTGTGTTAGGGACGGTGCCTGTGTCCTCCTCTGTGCCCGGGACGGTGCCTGTGCCCTCCTCTGTGTTAGGGACGGTGCCTGTGCCCTCCTCTGTGTTAGGGACGGTGCCTGTGTCCTCCTCTGTGTTAGGGACGGTGCCTGTGTCCTCCTCTGTGTTAGGGATGGTGCCTGTGTCCTCCTCTGTGTTAGGGACGGTGCCTGTGTCCTCCTCTGTGTTAGGGACGGTGCCTGTGTCCTCCTCTGTGTTAGGGACGGTGCCTGTGTCCTCCTCTGTGTTAGGGACGGTGCCTGTGTCCTCCTCTGTGTTAGGGACGGTGCCTGTGTCCTCCTCTGTGTTAGGGACGGTGCCTGTGTCCTCCTCTGTGTTAGGGACGGTGCCTGTGTCCTCCTCTGTGTCCGGGACGGTGCCTGTGTCCTCCTCTGTGTTAGGGACGGTGCCTGTGTCCTCCTCTGTGCCCGGGACGGTGCCTGTGTCCTCCTCTGTACCCGGGACGGTGCCTGTGTCCTCCTCTGTGTTAGGGATGGTGCCCGTGTCCTCCTCTGTGCCCGGGACGGTGCCTGTGTCGTCCTCTGTGTTAGGGACGGTGCCCGTGTCCTCCTCTGTGCCCGGGACGGTGCCTCTGTCGTCCTCTGTGTTAGGGACGGTGCCCGTGTCCTCCTCTGTACCCGGGACGGTGCCTGTGTCGTCCTCTGTGTTAGGGATGGTGCCCGTGTCCTCCTCTGTACCCGGGACGGTGCCTGTGTCGTCCTCTGTGTTAGGGATGGTGCCTGTGTCCTCCTCTGTGCCCGGGACGGTGCCTGTGTCCTCCTCTGTGCCCGGGACGGTGCCTGTGTCCTCCTCTGTGTCCGGGACGGTGCCTGTGTCGTCCTCTGTGTTAGAGACGGTGCCTGTGTCCTCCTCTGTGCCCGGGACGGTGCCTGTGTCCTCCTCTGTGCCCGGGACGGTGCCTATGTCCTCCTCTGTGCCCGGGACGGTGCCTGTGTCCTCCTCTGTGCCCGGGACGGTGCCTGTGTCCTCCTCTGTGTCCGGGACGGTGCCTGTGTCCTCCTCTGTGTCCAGGACGGTGCCTGTGTCCTCCTCTGTGTCCGGGACGGTGCCTGTGTCCTCCTCTGTGTCCAGGACGGTTCCTGTGTCCTCCTCTGTGCCCGGGACGGTGCCTGTGTCCTCCTCTGTGCCCGGGACGGTGCCTGTGTCCTCCTCTGTGTTAGGGACGGTGCCTGTGTCCTCCTCTGTGTCCGGGACGGTGCCTGTGTCCTCCTCTGTGTCCAGGACGGTTCCTGTGTCCTCCTCTGTGCCCGGGACGGTGCCTGTGCCCTCCTCTGTGCCCGGGACGGTGCCTGTGCCCTCCTCTGTGTTAGGGACGGTGCCTGTGTCCTCCTCTGTGTTAGGGACGGTGCCTGTGTCCTCCTCTGTGCCCGGGACGGTGCCTGTGTCCTCCTCTGTGCCCGGGACGGTGCCTGTGTCCTCCTCTGTGCCCGGGACGGTGCCTGTGTCCTCCTCTGTGTTAGGGACTGTGCCTGTGTCCTCCTCTGCACCCGGGACGGTGCCTGTGTCCTCCTCTGTGCCCGGGACGGTGCCTGTGTCCTTCTCTGTGTTAGGGACGGTGCCTGTGTCCTCCTCTGTGTTAGCGACGGTGCCTGTGTCCTCCTCTGTGTTAGGGACCGTGCCTGTGTCCTCCTCTGTGCCCGGGACGGTGCCTGTGTCCTCCTCTGTGTTAGGGACGGTGCCTCTGTCCTCCTCTGTGCCCGGGACGGTGCCTGTGTCCTCCTCTGTGCCCGGGACGGTGCCTGTGTCCTCCTCTGTGCCCGGGACGGTGCCTGTGTCCTCCTCTGTGCCCGGGACGGTGCCTGTGTCCTCCTCTGTGTTAGGGACGGTGCCTGTGTCCTCCTCTGTGTTAGGGACGGTGCCCGTGTCCTCCTCTGTGCCCGGGACGGTGCCTGTGTCCTCCTCTGTGCCCGGGACGGTGCCTGTGTCCTCCTCTGTGTTAGGGACGGTGCCTGTGTCCTCCTCTGTGCCCGGGACGGTGCCTGTGTCCTCCTCTGTGTTAGGGACGGTGCCTGTGTCCTCCTCTGTGCCCGGGACGGTGCCTGTGTCCTCCTCTGTGCCCGGGACGGTGCCTGTGTCCTCCTCTGTGTTAGGGACGGTGCCTGTGTCCTCCTCTGTGTTAGGGACGGTGCCCGTGTCCTCCTCTGTGCCTGGGACGGTGCCTGTGCCCTCCTCTGTGCCCGGGACGGTGCCTGTGTCCTCCTCTGTGTTAGGGACGGTGCCTGTGTCCTCCTCTGTGCCCGGGACGGTGCCTGTCTCCTCCTCTGTGTTAGGGACGGTGCCTGTGTCCTCCTCTGTGCCCGGGACGGTGCCTGTGTCCTCCTCTGTGCCCGGGACGGTGCCTGTGTCCTCCTCTGTGTTAGGGACGGTGCCTGTGTCCTCCTCTGTGCCCGGGACGGTGCCTGTGTCCTCCTCTGTGCCCGGGACGGTGCCTGTGTCCTCCTCTGTGTTAGGGACGGTGCCTGTGTCCTCCTCTGTGCCCGGGACGGTGCCTGTGCCCTCCTCTGTGTTAGGGACGGTGCCTGTGTCCTCCTCTGTGCCCGGGACGGTGCCTGTGTCCTCCTCTGTGCCCGGGACGGTGCCTGTGTCCTCCTCTGTGCCCGGGACGGTGCCTGTGCCCTCCTCTGTGTTAGGGACGGTGCCTGTGTCCTCCTCTGTGTTAGGGACGGTGCCTGTGTCCTCCTCTGTGCCCGGGACGGTGCCTGTGCCCTCCTCTGTGCCCGGGACGGTGCCTGTGCCCTCCTCTGTGTTAGGGACGGTGCCTGTGTCCTCCTCTGTGTTAGGGACGGTGCCTGTGTCCTCCTCTGTGTTAGGGACGGTGCCTGTGTCCTCCTCTGTGTCCGGGACGGTGCCTGTGTCCTCCTCTGTGCCCGGGACGGTGCCTGTGCCCTCCTCTGTGTTAGGGACGGTGCCTGTGTCCTCCTCTGTGTTAGGGACGGTGCCTGTGTCCTCCTCTGTGTCCGGGACGGTGCCTGTGCCCTCCTCTGTGCCCGGGACGGTGCCTGTGTCCTCCTCTGTGTTAGGGACGGTGCCTGTGTCCTCCTCTGTGTCCGGGACGGTGCCTGTGCCCTCCTCTGTGCCCGGGACGGTGCCTGTGTCCTCCTCTGTGTTAGGGACGGTGCCTGTGTCCTCCTCTGTGCCCGGGACGGTGCCTGTGTCCTCCTCTGTGTTAGGGACGGTGCCTGTGTCCTCCTCTGTGCCCGGGACGGTGCCTGTGCCCTCCTCTGTGCCCGGGACGGTGCCTGTGTCCTCCTCTGTGCCCGGGACAGTGCCTGTGCCCTCCTCTGTGCCCGGGACGGTGCCTGTGCCCTCCTCTGTGTTAGGGACGGTGCCTGTGCCCTCCTCTGTGCCCGGGACGGTGCCCGTGTCCTCCTCTGTGTTAGGGACGGTGCCTGTGTCCTTCCCTGTACCCGGGACGGTGCCTGTGCACTCCTCTGTGTTAGGGACGGTGCCTGTGTCCTCCTCTGTGTCCGGGACGGTGCCTGTGTCCTCCTCTGTGCCCGGGACGGTGCCTGTGCCCTCCTCTGTGTTAGGGACGGTGCCTGTGCCCTCCTCTGTGCCCGGGACGGTGCCCGTGTCCTCCTCTGTGTTAGGGACGGTGCCTGTGTCCTCCTCTGTGCCCGGGACGGTGCCCGTGTCCTCCTCTGTGTTAGGGACGGTGCCTGTGCCCTCCTCTGTGCCCGGGACGGTGCCCGTGTCCTCCTCTGTGTTAGGGACGGTGCCTGTGCCCTCCTCTGTGTTAGGGACGGTGCCCGTGTCCTCCTCTGTGCCCGGGACAGTGCCTGTGTCCTCCTCTGTGTTAGGGACGGTGCCTGTGTCCTCCTCTGTGCCCGGGACGGTGCCTGTGTCCTCCTCTGTGTTAGGGACGGTGCCTGTGTCCTCCTCTGTGCCCGGGACGGTGCCTGTGTCCTCCTCTGTGTTAGGGACGGTGCCTGTGTCCTCCTCTGTGTTAGGGACGGTGCCTGTGTCCTCCTCTGTGCCTGGGACGGTGCCTGTGTCCTCCTCTGTGTTAGGGACGGTGCCCGCGTCCTCCTCTGTGCCCGGGACGGTGCCTGTGCCCTCCTCTGTGTCCGGGACGGTGCCTGTGTCCTCCTCTGTGTTAGGGACGGTGCCTGTGTCCTCCTCTGTGTTAGGGACGGTGCCTGTGTCCTCCTCTGTGTTAGGGACGGTGCCTGTGTCCTCCTCTGTGTTAGGGACGGTGCCTGCGTCCTCCTCTGTGCCCGGGACGGTGCCTGTGTCCTCCTCTGTGTCCGGGACGGTGCCTGTGTCCTCCTCTGTGCCCGGGACGGTGCCTGTGTCCTCCTCTGTGTCCGGGACGGTGCCTGTGTCCTCCTATGTGTTAGGGACGGTGCCTGTGTCCTCCTCTGTGCCCGGGACGGTGCCTGTGTCCTCCTCTGTGTCCGGGACGGTGCCTGTGTCCTCCTCTGTGCCCGGGACGGTGCCTGTGTCCTCCTCTGTGTCCGGGACGGTGCCTGTGTCCTCCTCTGTGTCCGGGACGGTGCCTGTGTCCTCCTCTGTGTCCGGGACGGTGCCTGTGTCCTCCTCTGTGTTAGGGACGGTGCCTGTGTCCTCCTCTGTGTTAGGGACGGTGCCTGTGTCCTCCTCTGTGTTAGGGACGGTGCCTGTGTCCTCCACTGTGTTAGGGACGGTGCCCGTGTCCTCCTCTGTGTTAGGGACGGTGCCTGTGTCCTCCTCTGTGTTAGGGACGGTGCCTGTGTCCTCCTCTGTGCCGGGACGGTGCCTGTGTCCTCCTCTGTGTTAGGGACGGTGCCTGTGTCCTCCTCTGTGCCCGGGACGGTGCCTGTGTCCTCCTCTGTGCCCGGGACGGTGCCCGTGTCCTCCTCTGTGCCCGGGACGGTGCCTGTGTCCTCCTCTGTGTTAGGGACGGTGCCTGTGTCCTCCTCTGTGCCCGGGACGGTGCCTGTGTCCTCCTCTGTGTTAGGGACGGTGCCTGTGTCCTCCTCTGTGCCCGGGACGGTGCCTGTGTCCTCCTCTGTGTTAGGGACGGTGCCTGTGTCCTCCTCTGTGCCCGGGACGGTGCCTGTGTCCTCCTCTGTGTTAGGGACGGTGCCTGTGTCCTCCTCTGTGCCCGGGACGGTGCCCGTGTCCTCCTCTGTGTTAGGGACGGTGCCTGTGTCCTCCTCTGTACCCGGGACGGTGCCTGTGTCCTCCTCTGTGCCCGGGACGGTGCCTGTGTCCTCCTCTGTGTTAGGGACAGTGCCCGTGTCCTCCTCTGTACCCGGGACGGTGCCTGTGTCCTCCTCTGTGTTAGGGACGGTGCCCGTGTCCTCCTCTGTGTTAGGGACGGTGCCTGTGTCCTCCTCTGTGTTAGGGACGGTGCCTGTGTCCTCCTCTGTGCCCGGGACGGTGCCTGTGTCCTCCTCTGTGTTAGGGACGGTGCCTGTGTCCTCCTCTGTGCCCGGGACGGTGCCTGTGTCCTCCTCTGTGTTAGGGACGGTGCCTGTGTCCTCCTCTGTGTTAGGGACGGTGCCTGTGCCCTCCTCTGTGCCCAGGACGGTGCCTGTGTCCTCCTCTGTGTTAGGGACGGTGCCTGTGTCCTCCTCTGTGTTAGGGACGGTGCCTGTGCCCTCCTCTGTGCCCAGGACGGTGCCTGTGTCCTCCTCTGTGTTAGGGACGGTGCCTGTGTCCTCCTCTGTGTTAGGGACGGTGTCTGTGTCCTCCTCTGTGTTAGGGACGGTGCCTGTGTCCTCCTCTGTGTTAGGGACGGTGCCTGTGTCCTCCTCTGTTCCCGGGACGGTGCCTGTGTCCTCCTCTGTGTTAGGGACGGTGCCTGTGCCCTCCTCTGTGCCCGGGACGGTGCCCGTGTCCTCCTCTGTGCCGGGACGGTGCCTGTGCCCTCCTCTGTGCCCGGGACGGTGCCTGTGTCCTCCTCTGTGCCCGGGACAGTGCCCGTGTCCTCCTCTGTGCCCGGGACGGTGCCCGTGTCCTCCTCTGTGCCGGGACGGTGCCTGTGTCCTCCTCTGTGTTAGGGACGGTGCCTGTGTCCTCCTCTGTGTTAGGGACGGTGCCTGTGTCCTCCTCTGTGTTAGGGACGGTGCCCGTGTCCTCCTCTGTGCCCGGGACGGTGCCCGTGTCCTCCTCTGTGCGGGGACGGTGCCTGTGTCCTCCTCTGTGTTAGGGACGGTGCCTGTGTCCTCCTCTGTGTTAGGGACGGTGCCTGTGTCCTCCTCTGTGTTAGGGACGGTGCCTGTGTCCTCCTCTGTGCCCGGGACGGTGCCTGTGTCCTCCTCTGTGTTAGGGACGGTGCCTGTGTCCTCCTCTGTGTTAGGGACAGTGCCCTTGTCCTCCTCTGTACCCGGGACGGTGCCTGTGTCCTCCTCCGTGTTAGGGACGGTGCCTGTGTCCTCCTCTGTGCCCGGGACGGTGCCTGTGTCCTCCTCTGTGCCCGGGACGGTGCCTGTGCCCTCCTCTGTGTTAGGGACGGTGCCTGTGCCCTCCTCTGTGTTAGGGACGGTGCCTGTGTCCTCCTCTGTGTTAGGGACGGTGCCTGTGTCCTCCTCTGTGCCCGGGACGGTGCCTGTGCCCTCCTCTGTGTCCGGGACGGTGCCTGTGTCCTCCTCTGTGTTAGGGACGGTGCCTGTGTCCTCCTTTACGCCTGGGACGGTGCCTGTGTCCTCCTCTGTGCCCGGGACGGTGCCTGTGTCCTCCTTTACGCCTGGGACGGTGCCTGTGCCCTCCTCTGTGCCCGGGACGGTGCCTGAGTCCTCCTCTGTGTTAGGGACGGTGCCTGTGTCCTCCTCTGTGTTAGGGACGGTGCCTGTGTCCTCCTCTGTGTTAGGGACGGTGCCTGAGTCCTCCTCTGTGTTAGGGACGGTGCCTGTGTCCTCCTCTGTGTTAGGGACAGTGCCTGTGTCCTCCTCTGTGTTAGGGACGGTGCCTGTGTCCTCCTCTGTGCCCGGGACGGTGCCTGTGCCCTCCTCTGTGTTAGGGACGGTGCCTGTGTCCTCCTCTGTGTTAGGGACGGTGCCTGTGTCCTCCTCTGTGTTAGGGACGGTGCCTGTGTCCTCCTCTGTGTTAGGGACGGTGCCTGTGTCCTCCTCTGTGTTAGGGACGGTGCCTGTGTCCTCCTCTGTGTTAGGGACGGTGCCTGTGTCCTCCTCTGTGTTAGGGACGGTGCCTGTGTCCTCCTCTGTGCCCGGGACGGTGCCTGTGCCCTCTTCTGTGTTAGGGACGGTGCCTGTGTCCTCCTCTGTGCCCGGGACGGTGCCTGTGTCCTCCTCTGTGTTAGGGACGGTGCCTGTGTCCTCCTCTGTGCCCGGGACGGTGCCTGTGTCCTCCTCTGTGCCCGGGACGGTGCCTGTGCCCTCCTCTGTGTTAGGGACGGTGCCTGTGTCCTCCTCTGTGTTAGGGACGGTGCCTATGTCCTCCTTTGTGCCCGGGACGGTGCCTGTGCCCTCCTCTGTGTTAGGGACGGTGCCTGTGTCCTCCTCTGTGCCCGGGACGGTGCCTGTGTCCTCCTTTGTGTTAGGGACGGTGCCTGTGCCCTCTTCTGTGTTAGGGACGGTGCCTGTGTCCTTCCCTGTACCCGGGACGGTGCCTGTGCCCTCCTCTGTGCCCGGGACGGTGCCTGTGCCCTCCTCTGTGTTAGGGACGGTGCCTGTGTCCTCCTCTGTGTTAGGGACGGTGCCTGTGTCCTCCTCTGTGTCCGGGACGGTTCCTGTGTCCTCCTCTGTGCCCGGGACGGTGCCTGTGTCCTCCTCTGTGTTAGGGACGGTGCCTGTGCCCTCCTCTGTGCCCGGGACGGTGCCTGTGTCCTCCTCTGTGTTAGGGACGGTGCCCGTGTCCTCCTCTGTGTTAGGGACGGTGCCTGTGTCCTCCTCTGTGTTAGGGACGGTGCCTGTGTCCTCCTCTGTGTTAGGGACGGTGCCTGTGCCCTCCTCTGTGTTAGGGACGGTGCCCGTGTCCTCCTCTGTGTTAGGGACGGTGCCTGTGTCCTCCTCTGTGCCCAGGACGGTGCCTGTGTCCTCCTCTGTGTTAGGGACGGTGCCTGTGTCCTCCTCTGTGTCCGGGACGGTGCCTGTGTCCTCCTCTGTGTTAGGGACGGTGCCTGTGTCCTCCTCTGTGCCCGGGACGGTGCCCGTGTCCTCCTCTGTGCCCGGGACGGTGCCTGTGTCCTCCTCTGTGTCCGGGACGGTGCCTGTGTCCTCCTCTGTGTTAGGGACGGTGCCTGTGTCCTCCTCTGTGTTAGGGACGGTGCCTGTGTCCTCCTCTGTGCCCGGGACGGTGCCTGTGTCCTCCTCTGTGTTAGGGACGGTGCCTGTGTCCTCCTCTGTGCCCGGGACGGTGCCTGTGTCCTCCTCTGTGCCCGGGACGGTGCCTGTGCCCTCCTCTGTGTTAGGGACGGTGCCTGTGTCCTCCTCTGTGCCCGGGACGGTGCCTGTGTCCTCCTCTGTGTTAGGCACGGTGCCTGTGTCCTCCTCTGTGTTAGGGACGGTGCCTGTGTCCTCCTCTGTGTTAGGGACGGTGCCCGTGTCCTCCTCTGTGCCCGGGACGGTGCCTGTGTCCTCCTCTGTGCCCGGGACGGTGCCTGTGTCCTCCTCTGTGCCCGGGACGGTGCGTGTGTCCTCCTCTGTGCCCGGGATGGTGCCTGTGTCCTCCTCTGTGTTAGGGACGGTGCCTGTGTCCTCCTCTGTGCCCGGGACGGTGCCTGTGTCCTCCTCTGTGTTAGGGACGGTGCCTGTGCCCTCCTCTGTGTTAGGGACGGTGCCTGTGCCCTCCTCTGTGTTAGGGACGGTGCCTGTGTCCTCCTCTGTGTTAGGGACGGTGCCTGTGTCCTCCTCTGTGTTAGGGACGGTGCCTGTGTCCTCCTCTGTGTTAGGGACGGTGCCTGTGTCCTCCTCTGTGTTAGGGACGGTGCCTGTGTCCTCCTCTGTGTTAGGGACGGTGCCTGTGTCCTCCTCTGTGTTAGGGACGGTGCCTGTGTCCTCCTCTGTGTTAGGGACGGTGCCTGTGTCCTCCTCTGTGTTAGGGACGGTGCCTGTGTCCTCCTCTGTGTTAGGGACGGTGCCTGTGTCCTCCTCTGTGTCCGGGACGGTGCCTGTGTCCTCCTCTGTGTTAGGGACGGTGCCTGTGTCCTCCTCTGTGCCCGGGACGGTGCCTGTGTCCTCCTCTGTACCCGGGACGGTGCCTGTGTCCTCCTCTGTGTTAGGGATGGTGCCCGTGTCCTCCTCTGTGCCCGGGACGGTGCCTGTGTCGTCCTCTGTGTTAGGGACGGTGCCCGTGTCCTCCTCTGTGCCCGGGACGGTGCCTGTGTCGTCCTCTGTGTTAGGGATGGTGCCTGTGTCCTCCTCTGTGCCCGGGACGGTGCCTGTGTCCTCCTCTGTGCCCGGGACGGTGCCTGTGTCCTCCTCTGTGTCCGGGACGGTGCCTGTGTCGTCCTCTGTGTTAGGGACGGTGCCTGTTTCCTCCTCTGTGCCCGGGACGTTGCCTGTGTCCTCCTCTGTGCCCGGGACGGTGCCTGTGCCCTCCTCTGTGCCCGGGACGGTGCCTGTGTCCTCCTCTGTGCCCGGGACGGTGCCTATGTCCTCCTCTGTGCCCGGGACGGTGCCTGTGTCCTCCTCTGTGCCCAGGACGGTGCCTGTGTCCTCCTCTGTGTCCGGGACGGTGCCTGTGTCCTCCTCTGTGTCCAGGACGGTGCCTGTGTCCTCCTCTGTGTCCGGGACGGTGCCTGTGTCCTCCTCTGTGTCCAGGACGGTTCCTGTGTCCTCCTCTGTGCCCGGGACGTTGCCTGTGTCCTCCTCTGTGTTAGGGACGGTGCCTGTGTCCTCCTCTGTGTTAGGGACGGTGCCTGTGTCCTCCTCTGTGTTAGGGACGGTGCCTGTGTCCTCCTCTGTGTTAGGGACGGTGCCTGTGTCCTCCTCTGTGCCCGGGACGGTGCCTGTGTCCTCCTCTGTGTTAGGGACGGTGCCTGTGTCCTCCTCTGTGTCCGGGACGGTGCCTGTGTCCTCCTCTGTGTCCAGGACGGTTCCTGTGTCCTCCTCTGTGCCCGGGACGGTGCCTGTGTCCTCCTCTGTGCCCGGGACGGTGCCTGTGTCCTCCTCTGTGTTAGGGACGGTGCCTTTGTCCTCCTCTGTGTTAGGGACGGTGCCTGTGTCCTCCTCTGTGCCCGGGACGGTGCCTGTGTCCTCCTCTGTGCCCGGGACGGTGCCTGTGTCCTCCTCTGTGCCCGGGACGGTGCCTGTGTCCTCCTCTGTGCCCGGGACGGTGCCTGTGTCCTCCTCTGTGTTAGGGACGGTGCCCGTGTCCTCCTCTGTGCCCGGGACGGTGCCTGTGTCCTCCTCTGTGCCCGGGACGGTGCCTGTGTCCTCCTCTGTGTTAGGGACGGTGCCTGTGTCCTCCTTTGTGCCCGGGACGGTGCCCGTGTCCTCCTCTGTGTTAGGGACGGTGCCTGTGTCCTCCTCTTTGTTAGGGACGGTGCCCGTGTCCTCCTCTGTGCCCGGGACGGTGCCTGTGTCCTCCTCTGTGCCCGGGACGGTGCCTGTGTCCTCCTCTGTGTTAGGGACGGTGCCTGTGTCCTCCTCTGTGCCCGGGACGGTGCCTGTGTCCTCCTCTGTGTTAGGGACGGTGCCTGTGCCCTCCTCTGTGTCCAGGACGGTGCCTGTGTCCTCCTCTGTGCCCGGGACGGTGCCTGTGTCCTCCTCTGTGTTAGGGACGGTGCCTGTGTCCTCCTCTGTGTTAGGGACGGTGCCTGTGTCCTCCTCTGTGTTAGGGACGGTGCCTGTGTCCTCCTCTGTGCCCGGGACGGTGCCTGTGTCCTCCTCTGTGTTAGGGACGGTGCCTGTGCCCTCCTCTGTGTCCAGGACGGTGCCTGTGTCCTCCTCTGTGCCCGGGACGGTGCCTGTGCCCTCCTCTGTGCCCGGGACGGTGCCTGTGTCCTCCTCTGTGCCCGGGACGGTGCCTGTGTCCTCCTCTGTGCCCGGGACGGTGCCTGTGTCCTCCTCTGTACCCGGGACGGTGCCTGTGTCCTCCTCTGTGTTAGGGACGGTGCCTGTGCCCTCCTCTGTGTTAGGGACGGTGCCTGTGTCCTCCTATGTGTTAGGGACGGTGCCTGTGTCCTCCTCTGTGTTAGGGACGGTGCCTGTGTCCTCCTCTGTGTTAGGGACGGTGCCTGTGTCCTCCTCTGTGTTAGGGACGGTGCCTGTGTCCTCCTCTGTGTTAGGGACGGTGCCTGTGTCCTCCTCTGTGCCCGGGACGGTGCCTGTGTCCTCCTCTGTGCCCGGGACGGTGCCTGTGCCCTCCTCTGTGTTAGGGACGGTGCCTGTGTCCTCGTCTGTGTTAGGGACGGTGCCTGTGTCCTCCTCTGCGCCCGGGACGGTGCCTGTGTCCTCCTCTGTGTTAGGGACGGTGCCTGTGTCCTCCTCTGTGCCCGGGACGGTGCCTGTGTCCTCCTCTGCCGCCTGCATAGAGATGAAATGCCTCCCCGAGCGGCTCAGATCACCTGACGGCACCCACGGGGAGTGGAGAGGCAGCGCTGCTTGTGAGCACGAGGGATTGCGTACCCCCCTGTAGTAACGCCCATTAACTCCAAACGCAGAGTTCTGCTGCACCTAGCGGATGGTAGACAGTTGGTCCTTCTGAATTCCCACGGTTCCCACTGGTGCGGAGGGTGCTGTGCAAAACTGCGGGTGCCCAATCCTCTCCGGATGCTCGTGGGCCCATTTCCCGTGATGACAGTGAGCGGCCTTATAAGGAAGACCCATGCTGGTGGTGTCTGCGGGGTTTGGTCGCTTGGAGTTTGCTCCCCGAGGTGCGTTGGGTCACTGGCCTGGCACCTGGGCAGGCTGGGAGGCAGGCGGCAGGGTGGACCAGAGGTGGTGGGCGGGGCTGCGGCGGGGCAGCTGGGGTGCTGGGCTGACCCGCAGCCCCTGAGAGGGATGGACAGATTACTCCGACCGGTTCCCTGAGGGGGAGAGGGCGAAGGGGCCGATTGCCGCCTCGTTAGCCTGCATTGGAATTCTTGTGTTTGGACGCAATCAGCAGGGTGAGGAGTCTCGGGAGGACACACGTGTACATTGTCCTCTAGGCAAGGGCATGCAGGGACTGAGCACAAGGATGCCAGTCAACACCCGGGTCTGCTCGTGCACAGGCTTGTTTGGAAAGGTCAGGGAATAATTAGGGGCGCCACCTTCGGCACTCCCCTAAGTCTCCCCTAAGTCTCCCCTAAGTCGGAATTCCGATAAACAGGGCAGGCGGCCTTCCACACTCCCCTTTTCTCAGAATGTCCTCCCTCCAACTTTCCCGCCACGTCTCATGCTTCACACAGGGGAAATGCAGCACCAGGCCTCAGGTGAGGAGCCTTCCGAGGGGGCGGGAGAAGGCCCCCTGCCCTCTCTCTCACAGCCTCGCAAAGAAATTCCATCCTGCGTCTCCTCTTCAGAAGAGGAACGTGATCTCCACGGGCACCCTCGGGCCGATGGCCAAAGCATCCTTTCTCTCAAGGACTGGACCCCAGAGTGCAGGGCCGGAGCCCAGAGGCGTGGGGTTGGGCTGCAGGGAGCCTCTGGCTCAGTCCCTGACCGGGGGCCTGGACTGCAGGGCCCCTGCCTCCTGTGAGGATTTCAGAGGTCTGTCTTGGAGGGGGTGGCCTCGCTGTCTCCTGGCTCAGCCTGCTTATCCGGGAGCTAATGCATGTAGGCACCTGGGAACTCACCTGTACATACAGGCACGCCCTCCCCCACCCCCGTGTGCCTCCTCCCCAGCCCCACCCTGACTCTCCTGCACTTCACAACCCTCCCGCTCCCTGCCCTCGGCCCTGGCAGAGCCCGGGCACCGTTTATCTGGGTCAGGGGAAGGGAGCATCACCCGTCCGGCTCGCTCCTGGTGCGGGAGGAGTCCAGGGCTCCGCTGGGAGGACGGAAGCCCCTGGAGGCCCGTGTCCAGGCAGACGGGGGTGACCGGCTCGGGGAGCTGGTGGTCACCCAGGAGGGTTCTAATTCAGCGGGACTGCCCAGCCAGCGGCGGTGACAGGACGGCTGTATTAAAGTGCACTGGGGACTGTGCTGTTAGAAGTCACCTTCTCTGAAATCTCATGGAGACCAGGAAACAGACGGTGCCGGGGAGGCCCTGAGGGTGAGTCCTTCCAGAACAACGGAGAGTCCGAGGTCATCTGGAGAAGTGATTATGTCAAATCCAATTAGCACCCGCGGCATTTCGGCACCCAGAGCGCGGCGGGGAAGACCGCCCAGCCCGGGCCTTCCACTAAGGAACGTGCTGCTGCCGCCACGTTACACCGGGCCTCCAGTATTTCATACAGTTCTCCCCCAAACCTGAGAACTAGGTGGCACTGTCTCCATTTACAGCTGATTTGCTTAAATGATGCAATTAATAATAATAATAATACCACCTGAAATCTACTGCACGCTTACCACATGTAGGCATTTACTAAGCGGAATCATATAAAATCACCTTCTGTATATGGAAAAAACAGTTGAGGATCAACACTTTCCATGTTTCTCATTTTGGCTGAACTAACTTGAGCCAGACAGGGACGGCCCACCCGTCTTCCTGTTGAGACAACACCTCCCAGGAGGTGAGCAAGCTGCACGCCGGCCGCTGGTGGGCGCCCCAAACCAGGAAGGGTTCCATCCTGGGTCCCGCTGAGCAGGCTGGGGCCTGGGGCAGGAGGGGTGCCTGGGAGGAGGACAGGTCCCCAGGTGCCCGCTGTGGGGCCCCTCTTCACCTGGCAGGGCAGGCTTCCCTCTGAGTGGAAGACTTTGCTGCGTGAAGTCTAACATGTCACCACTAAGCAGCTGGGGTTGACGCCCGGGGCTGCACGTCACAGACTTGGAACAGGAGGGAAAATCCATTCCCAGCTCATCTTAAAATGAGTCTCCCTCGGAAATGAAACTCTTACATGTGCATCATTATGCAGATCGGTATTCTGTTTCAAAGACGCATCCTTTTGCCTTCACGTAATTTGTTTCTCCACATCCGTTATGGGCTGGGTGAAAGGTTATTTCTTGATCACGATGCAAATCGCCTCCCCGGGAGACGGCCTCTCGGGCCATCGAGTGGCTTGTGTGTGGTGATCAGTCAGGGAACTCGGGGCTTCCTGCCACACAGCGCGCTCCTTCGCAGCGAGGGCGCAGCGGGCGCTGGCGGGCGAGGCTGCAGTGGGCTGTGGACAGAAGCATGCAGCTGCCAGACGGACCCCCGGGGGCTGCAAGGATGCCAGCAGCGGGCCCCTCAGACTGGGCTGTCGGGCAGGGAGCCCAGGGCGGCAGAGGGCAGGAAGGACACTGGATGCTCGGTGACCTTGACCGACATTCAGCTAGTGGGCAGACGACACGCCTCTGTGGAGGTCATCCCACAGCTCCCGCATCCCACAGCTCTTCTTTCTGGCGCTGGGGCAGGGACTCACATTGGAGTGGCCGTGCTGAGGGTTAATCACAGCACTTGTCGTGTGTGCGGTGCGTGAAGCACTTAGTGTCCAAGACGGTGACAGGCCGACGGGCGGCACTGTGAGCAGCTTCAGGTCCCAGCCCTCTGGGCACCCTTCCCTGGGTCCTGCCACGTCCCAGAGGCCAGTGCCGCCGTCACCTACGGCTCGTAAGTGAGGACATGGAGGCTCCGGGGTTAGGTAGCTTGTCCCAGGTCACAGTGCTCGTGAGCGGTGGGACCCCAGCCGCTGTCCGCCTCTCAGGAGCGGCCGCGGGCCCCGGCAGCTACTATAGGTTCGCGAAGATAGTTGATCCTGGCAGCAGCCGTGGGAGGCAGCGGGACGGCGAGGAGCTGCATTCTGGCCTCAACGCATCACGCCCCTCGTGCTCCTACCCTGCGAGTGCCCTCCCCCGGGACCTGGGGCCCTGCCTGCCGTGACCAGTAGGACGGGCGAACCCGGACCGATGCGGAGGCAGCTCTGGATGTCAGCCGTCCAGGGACAGGCACAGAGGAGCCTGTGGGAGTTGCTGCGAGGTCCTTCCCCACCCCGTCCCCGTCCCTGGTCCCTGATCCTCAGGGGAGGCTGTCCCAGGACACTTCCTCCTGGCTCCCAGCCAACGGTGAGGTATCAGGGCTGGCTGCGGGCTGTCGAGCTGTCCAGCCAGTTAGCTGAAGCCTAGAACTGCTCCCGCAGCAGGCCGCCCGCCCTCAGGCCACAGCCTTCTGTTCCAGGGCCACCACGCTGATCTCGGGGCGCCCGCATCCCACCGCTCTTCTTTCTCTGCCTGCACACGGACTGATGCCGTCTGACTCGAACGCGCCTTGTAGCCCCCGCCCCAGCCTGACGGCGGGCCTGGGCCCGGCGGCGCCTGCTGCCCGGAGCCCCTTCTCACCCCGCAGAGCCTCCCCACTGTCCAGGGTAAAGTACGACTTGTCTTCACTTTCACCGCTTTCAGAAGCACAAAAACATGAACTTCTAAGAAGATAAAATGAAATAAAGGCACACAAGACAGAAGTTCCTCCCGCTCTTAGTTAGAGTAGATTACACAGTGTAACCTGTCAGATTGCTAGCTGCTTGTACACACTTTGATCTCTCTGCTTGTCTTCCTGAGGACTGGACCCGGTCTGAGGCACCCGGGGCCCTGGGCGCACCAGGCACCGGGAAGAGCGGGGTTTCAGAACCACGTGGGCTGCCTGATGTCCAGGTTTCTATTGGATTTCAGTGAACTACAGTGTATTGTCACTCCTGTTGCCCAGTATGAGATTATGGTGATACTGAGTTTTAAGAACAGCGGAAAAGTTACCTCTTAACAATTTACAATAGAATAAGACAAACACAGCTGAGCGTGTGAGAACGGAGTGGACGTTTCTCCAGGCCTCATGGACTCAGCCCCTCAGCCTGGCACACGGTGAAAACAATGAGTGTATTCTGACCTCACAGGAAGTCGGTTAAAAATGCCAAGTTTTCAATTGAACTATGAGATATCAAATGCAGTTTACAGTGGCTAAGTGTAAGTGTTCCCTAAAGATAATCTGATCTGTCGAGTCTGGCAAGACATGAAGAGTCATTTACTGTGGCTGTATCTCCACTTGTAAACTTCTGCTCATGCAGCACGTTAGTGCACACGTAGATCACGCGTGACTAAGCGTTCAGATAGTGTCCTGCAGAGTAACATCCTTCGCTGAAGGACGGGTCCAGGAAGGGCGGCCCCATGGCACAGTCACCCCAAGGCTTTGCGACCTTGGAGGAGTCAGACACATCTCCATCTTTGCCCCGTGGGCGCAGGTCAGGACGTGGGGACTCGTGCAGCGGGAGCATGAGCAGCGCAGGCCGGTGCTGGTCCCAGCAATTCCAGTCACAAAGGCCTGGGCTGGGCTGTGTGTGCTCCGGTCTGCACAGATGACAAGGATCGGAAAGGTACATTCAGCCCTGGCCGGTTTGGCTTAGTGGGATGAGCATCGGACTGAAGGGTCCCCCGGGTTCGATTCCGGTCAAGGTCACATGCCTGGATTGCAGACTCGATCTCCAGTAGGGGGCGTGCAGGAGGCAGCCCATCAATGATTCTCTCTCATCACTGATGTTTCTATCTCCCTCTCCCTCTCCCTTCCTCTCTGAAATCAATTTAAAAATATATTTTAAAGAAGATACACTCGAGGAGCTCATTGCCTCTGTCTTAGTTTGTTTGTTCCAAGCTTCATTAAGACTGGGTTAGAGGAAGGCGCTGTGGGAAGGCCGACTGCCTCTGTCCGGCGGCAGAGTGGGCTGGAACGGGAGGGCGGCCACTCCCCTCAGCTGGTCGCAGACCTCGCCTGGGCTTCTCAGCCGGACACGCCTTCCTGCAAAAAGCACGGCTCATTACAGTCAGTTCATTTTTCTCGCTGTAAAAGCAAGGCACGCGCATCGTGCACAGTGTCAGATGCATCACTTTCTGTCTGTAGCTGGAAGCTTGTACTTCTCATCCCCTTCCCCTTTCACGCGTGCGCCCGGCCCCTTCTCTCTGGCTACTGTCAGTTTCCTGTTTCTCAGGGTGGTCATGTTAGTTTGGTTTGGTTTTTCTTTAGATCACATGTTTATGAATCATACCGTCTTTGTCTTTCTCATCTGACTTATTTCATTTAGCCCAATACCCTCTAGGGCCATCCATGCTGTCACAAATGGTAAGATTTCATTCATTTTTAATGCTGCATAATATTCCATTGTATTCACATCTTTTAAAAATCCAATTATCTATTGATGGATACCTAGGTTGCTTCCATATTTTAACTATCCTATACAATAAAACCCTAATATGCAAATCGACCAAACAGCAGAATGACCGGTCGCTATGACACACACTGACCACCAGGGGGGCAGACGCTCAACGCAGGAGCTGCCCCTGGTGGTCAGTGTGGCTCCCACAGGGGGAGTGCCGCTCAGCCAGAAGCCAGGCTCACGGCTGGTGAGCGCAGTGGCGGTGGCTGGAGTCTCTCTCGCCTCCGTGGCAGTGCTAAGGACCCCTCAGGGGATGTCTGCCTGCGGGGAGCGGGCCTAAGCAGGCAGGTGGACATCCCCCCAGGGGTCCCGGACTGCACGAGGGCACAGGCGGGCTGAGTGACCCCTCCACCCCCCAATGCACGAATGTCATGCACGGGGTCTCTGGTTACAAATAATGCTGTAATGAACATGGGGGCCAACTGTGCCTTCATAAGAAAATTTTAAAACTGTATTGAATTCTAAAGAAAAAAATCAGCAATAATTTCATTCCTTAAAGAAATCATTATTAACTTTTGTATCTATTATATATCCCCATATTACATAACACATGTATGTATAGTATTAAGTATATGTGGTTATAGTAAGAATATGTATTTATCATTTGTCCTTTATTTTTAAAATGATGGATCTCAATTCCTCACCTTTTACCTGTCCTGGCCCCACAGCCCTGAGGAGGCTGAGCAGCACCATGCTGGAGCTGAGGTTTCCCCTCGCTGTGCACGGCGCCAACTGCACAGTGAGGGCCGGGCCTCAGGAGGACGCTGTGCAAGCTCCTTATTGTGTCACCTTTGTCTCCTCACCAGCCCTTCCCCATTCTCCCCGGGCTGCCCAGGGAGAGCCTGCTCGAGCAGCTCTGCTCCTCCCTGTTATCTGCGGACTCCATTTGCATGGGGCTTGGCCCATTTATAACACAGTTACCGGAGGAGGAGGCCTGTAACCAGGCAACCAGAGGGATGCTTCTGCAGTTAGGACTCAGCCAGACTTCTCTCCGTTTAGTTGGCCTCCGGTCTATTCTCGGCTCCCTTCTCTCTGGCAACTGTAAGGATGTGGACACCCAGAGCCCCCCTCTCTCCTGTCCTTTGCCCCAGGCCTCCCCCAGCTGTTCCTGCTGACTAAACATTTCTTCAGCAGCACAGGCCTTGCCTCTTAATCATTACTGCCTAACACTTAGAGTCCTGATATCTTCTCATGTGTTTATAATCTCTAATAACAACTTAATGCTGCATAATATTATATCTCATAACTATTTAAAAATTCTCTATAATTGGATATTAAAGTATCATTTTTTGTTTGTACCATTATATTTAGTTCCCTGATGATCATCTTTGTGGATAATTTTTGTCACTAATATGTAAAGTTCCTTCCCCATGAAAGTCTCCTAGGACTGAAATGGCCAAGATGTGTGGTTGTGCCCTGGCCGGGTGGCTCAGTGGGTATAGTGTCATCTGGATATGCCAAGGTTTCAGCTTCGATCCCAGCCAGGTCACATACAAGATTCAACCAATGAATGCATAAATAAGTGGAACAACAAATTGATCTATCTCTCTGTCCCTCCCACCCTTCCTCATCCCCCTCTCAAATCAGCAAATAAAATATAAAATGAAAGCGGTGTGGTTGGTAGGCTGGCGATGTGGGCAGCCGCGAGCCCTCCCGTAGGGGCAGGGGCCCTGGGGTCTCTTGTTCTCCTTTAACTGTGCCGTCCCTGGGTCTATCACTTCATAAACTATTTGTATACGTGACACGGACAGCAGAGTGCTGACTGCGGGGGCGGGCGGGTGGAGGTGGAAGAGGGTGTGGGGGATAAATGGTAAATGGTGATGGGAAAAATAAAATAAAGGGGGAAAAGCAACATCTTTCAACCAATCATGACAAATGATCAGCTGCCCAGATTCTTAAGTGAAATGGCCAGAGGAGTCTTGCACTTCTCAGCTGACGCTTCCCTGAATTTTGGGTGAGGGACAGCTCCATGTGAGCTCCCATTGGGATTCTTCCAGGCCCATGCCAGCACCTGCCTGAATGGAGACAGATCTCCTGGTGGGATGAGCTGTGGAGACAGGCGAGCGTATGCGCATTATTTGCTATAATAAGAATCATAGTCACTAGCTTCTACCGAGTGCCCGCTCTGCGGCAGGCATTTTAGTAAGAGCTCAGGGCACTGCTGAAAATGGGTCACACAGTTCTGTCCTTATGCAGCGTATATTGTAGTGAGGGGAGACAGACTCACACTTATAAGGTTAGCAATTATATAAAGTCAGTTGGGTCAGTTCATACAGTCGTTGCACTGTTTGTAAAGGAAACAGGAGAAGACGATGGGGGCTCTCGGGGAGCCTGCTGGGAGCAGCGGTGCTCCCTCCGGAGGAAGCAGACACGGCGTGCAGACTGCTTCCAGGGAAAACATTTCTAGAGGAAAAACGTGCACAAAGACTCGACTAGGAGAGTTGGGATGTTCGGGAAGCAGCAAGAAGGCCGGTGGCTGTTTTAGAGAACCAGGGGGAGGAGGGAGGGCGTTAGCGAACTCGGCAGGTCAGACCGTGGGAACGCTGGAGGTCATGCGGAGGACCGTGCTCTCACTTTCACTGGGAGCTAAGGAGCCTTTCCGGTAGGACGGCTGTGAAATCATTTACGTGTCCGAGTGTCAGCCGCCTGCCGGGGAAGGAGGGCCTGGGTCAGGATAAAGCAGACTGTGCTATGGTCAGGGACTTCAGTCAACACGAGTTTGATTCTGGTTCATGCAAAGTCCGTGGCTTCAGCAGACTTCACTGCTGTCCTTGACTTAGCCTGCCCCTAAAAGCCGTGCGCTGGCAATGAGGTCACACCTGCGTTCTAACAGATGGAATGTTTGCAAAAGCGGCTCTTTTGATTCAGAGTGCACACGAGTCTGTGCTGATCCTTCCCTCTCCTCTGTAGTGCCCTGAGGCCACGTGTTTATAGGCATAACCAAAAGCAGATGGTGCCTGATCCCCGAGTCACTGCATGGAGAAGAGGTCGCCTAGAGGTGACCCCAACCTTACTAAATTGAGGCTTAGAAATTTAAGGGAACCTATTGATATTTGATGAACAGTAACTGGCTGGTTATATGAGGCTGGCATGGAAAGAGTAATAATCAGGATATCAATTACAAGGCAGTTTCAAAGACCTTACTGGGAGGGGTGGCTGGCATCTGGGAGGCAGCAGTAGCCATGGCTCAGGTTCAGGACGCATTTCAGAGCTGCGTGGAGCCCGAAGCAGGTGGCTTTATGTGGGACGTGAAGACGAGGGTAACTGACATCTTTGACTTAAGCACCCGGGTGAACGGTGATGCTTGTAACTGAGATGAGGAAGAAAATGAAAGGTTGTTGCATGATGTGTATTTATAGGGTTTAGGGGTCAAAGGTTACATTTGGGAGATTTTTGATTCTGAATTGTCTGTCTGGTATTCAAACGGAGATTTCAACTTGGAACCTAATATCGGAATCTGGAGCCCAGGGCAGGAGCCTGGCCTAGGAGTAGAAATTTGGAAGAATGACAACACTGGTGAATTTAAAACTCACAAGAACCTGCCATCGATACTATTATTTTCCCCATTTTAAAGAAGCAAAATTTAGGCTGTAAAGCTTGCTCAAGGTCACAATGATCATGTCCTTGAGATAGGGTTCAAATTCAAGTCTGTCCACTCATTTTGCCAAAGACAATGATTGCTCTAGTGTTATTGACATAGCATCAGCTTTCTGTCTCCTTTTCTGGCTCCCTACCCTCTTTTTCATACATGGTTTCACTAGTGGAGAGAGTATATAAATATTCCTACCATCGATTTTCAGGTGACGACTACGAGACATAGGCTATTCAAATTAATTGACTAAGGTAGTATGATATTTCTCAGGCAACCTTATTCTTGATTTGCAAGTTTTTCAACCATACCGCATTATACCATACTGTACTGCCTCAATGAAAGGAATCGCATGAACATTGCACTCCATCTCACTCACTCGGTTCAGGTACAAATGTCCTTCCTGAGTGTTTGCTCTGAGCCCAGGGCTTCGGAGGCCAGCAAGAGGCAGGGACTCTCAGCTGCCACCTTCATTTTTTATTTTTTTATTATATTTTATTTTTTAAAGTATGTATTTTTATTCATTTCAGAGAGGAAGGGAGAGGAGAGAGAGAGAGAGAAACATCAATGATGAGAGAGAATCATTGATCAGCTGCCTTCTGCAGGCCCCCTACTGGGGATCGAGCCTGCAACCCGGGCATGTGCCCTTGACTGGAATCGAACCCGGGACCTTTCAGTCCACAGGGCAATGCTCTACCCACTGAGCCAAACCAGCCGGGGCTCAGCTTCCACTCTTAGATGCACAGTCGAGACGGCCAGATGCTCCTTGCTCCTCAGCCTCATTTCTGGCACACAGCCTTAGGCGTCAGCGGCAGAGCCCTCTGCGTCTCTTGAAGCAGTGCGTGATCATCTTGTCTTTACTGCTGTGAAATAAGGAAGCTTTATTTGCATTGCCTTCAGATTTGAGTTACATGTGTAGTCTAAAGAAGAATCACTGGTACTGGAAGCAAATATCATTTACCTTCTAGTTACGGACTATGAAAGGGGAAATTAGAAACGGGAAGAACCATTTTTTCTTCTCCTACACTCTCTCCATAGCCAGCCCCAGGCATCTACTATCCCAGGTAACGTTTTCTAAACTCACCTCTCGGTTCCTATTTCCCAACCTCACCTTTCAGTAGATTTTTAAGTTTTTTATTGTCACTTCTGTAATACATTTTCAGGGCAGTATTAGTTGAGAGCAACGAGGCTCATTTGTCTTCTGTGCAGTTGGAGGAATCTCTCAAGTGCAGGCCAGGAAGCGGGATGGGAGGAAGAGGGATGCAGCCTGTGCGGTTCCCACAATGCACCGGCAGAGTGAGGACTCGCTCCCAGGAGGTCCATGGGACGGTGGGGGAATGGAGAACGCCGACCTCGGGAATGTGTCTGGGCTCTGCACCTCATCAGTAGCCTCAGAGTCAAGATGAGATGGAAATGAGCAGCCTTGGCCATCGCCCTTTCCTCCTGCCTTTATGAAATCAGGAAATGCTTATGTCGGCCTGACGGCGTGCAGAGGAGAGATTTTAGGAGCACGTCCCATGGTCTTGGGTTTAGAAGTCTTGAGTGTATTGCCTCCCTAAAATGTTAGGTAGACACACAAGTCTGAGCCGCAGTTTCTCCACTGGCAAAGTTGAGGATAATAATTCCCGTTCTGCTTTACTCACCAAGAGTTGGTGGCAGTCAGAGGAGAGGTAGGGTGTGGCACTGCTTGTAGAGGAAAGCCGAGTCCACCTCCTGTACCACCTCCAGGCATTCCTTTAGACGCTGTGAGCGCACAGAGAGGAACGAGCCAGCCCCGCCCTTTAAGAGGAGCACGAGGATAGATGCATAGGAAGCCTATTGATGCTTAACAAGCCATCCAAAAAGTTAGTGGCTTCAAACAGAGACGTTGTATTACAGTTTATAGACTCTGCAGGTCAGGACCTTGGGCAGGGCTTGGCTAGGTGATCCTTTGCTTCTTGTGACGTCATTGACTTGTACTCAGCTGGCAGATGGGCGGTTCGGTGAGTTAAGAGAGCTTTCTTCGTGTATGGAACACCCCGGTGGTGATGGATAGAAGCCTGAGCCCACGTGGAGCTCTCTGCCGGGCACCTCACGGGGCCTCGTCAGCATGTGTCTCTGGGCTGTCGGATACATCACATGAGCAGCTGCCACAGACAGCCCAGGGGATACAGCCTGAGAAATCGCAGAGTTGTTCTCACCATAACTTATAAATTCCCAGTGAAGACAGTCAGAATTCAAGGGGAAGGAGAGCGTTAGGCTCTTCATGTGGCTGGGGGCGTGGCAAGGCCACATTCCAGAAGAACATATGAGACAGATGATGTTGTTCCAACCCTTGGATGGTCCGGTCTGCTGTAGTTCTTCCTCTGGGCTAGATCCGCACCCTCCCAAATGAGAACCATTCTCTCGCCTTCCCTCACGGACCCCAGAGTCTCACTCTGTGATGGCATCACATCCAAGTCCAGAATCTCATCATCCAATCAGGTCGAGGTGAGAATAGAGCTCTTTGGGTGAAGATTCTTGGATTCAGCTCTCCAAGTCTTTTACACTGAAGACCTCAGTGTAAAAAAATGACCTGAATAGATACCTCTCCAAAGTGGACATGCAGATGCCAAGAAACATATGAAAAATGCTCAAAGTCACTGATCATCAGAGAGATGCAAATTAAAACGACAATAAGGTATCACCTCACACGCAGTCCCGAAGGCAGGGGAGACCTTGGCCTGAGAGAGTGGGTGGAAGGCGGCCGGCCAGGGAGGTGCGGTGAGCAGGTGGGAGGGTGGTGGAGGAGGCTGAAAGGCAGGCATTGGCCGGATCCGGGAGTCTTCTAGCCTATGAGAAACAGGTGCTTATTAATCTGAGTTTAACAAGAAACCACTGGAGAATATTGAGAATGAAATAAAACAGTTTTCAGTGAAAAAGAAAAATAACTAATAACAGACCAGGACGCAAGCCCAGAGAAGGAATATGACCAGCTCAGTGACTTCCCAGCGTCTCACTCAGCTCGAGAGCAAGGGAGCCAGCCCGCAGCCTGGCGTGCCCACTGCGGACCCTGCCTCGGCGGGAACTTGCAGTTCGTTCAGAGATAAAACCAGTGCCGGGAGCCATCAGAGATGCGAAGTCAACATGGCAGCTGGTAGCTAGATTGCAATGCATCTCAAAATGAGAAGAGGGTGCTGGTCTTCTGACTGCAGAAGCAACGCGTCCTGCCGGCAAAGCCGCGGAGATGCCATAGGGCTCGCAGAGCAGGAGACGCGACCCTGCGGCTCTCCCTGCTGCCGGGTAGCCACTGCCTGCTCCCTGTGGTCTCAGGCCTGCACGTGCCCATCTCACCAAAGGGCGTAAGCATCAAGGAAAGGGGGTCACACCACATATAATGTTATAAAAACTACTTTTCCGTGCACACTAAGGAGCTATTTGAAGGTAAAACTGCCTCGCTGGTCTTCCTAAGCCTTTCTGAAGGTGCACTCAGCTTTTCTAGACTGACAGATGATTTCTTGGGAGCCACACCCATTTAGCTGCAGCTAGTTCCAGCGTGATGACCCAAGTGCACTGACATCGGTCATAGTTAGCGTCCTCATTTTCACTGTTGCCAAAGGGTCGTAGTTGGGTCACATGACAGGAACAGGTTAGCGCCTTCCTGACTGCAGTACATGGCTCACTCTCAATGTGTGTGCGTGCGTGTGCCTATCTATGTGTGTGTATAAAACAAGTCAGGTTTATTTAGATGCAGTTATCTGAGGTAAATGTGCTCGTATCGGGTGTAGTGTGTGATCAGCTCTGACAGATGGACACAGTGGTATGGTCACCAGGACACTCACTTCAGGACACGCCCCTTACTCTCCCAGCCTCCCCTCCGCTGAGCATCAGTCTCCTTCTCCCACCCCTGGCCTCAGGCCCCACCCACCTGCTTTCAGGACCTGGAGTTCTGCTTTTCCCAGAAAGCCGTCTGCATGGAGTCAGGAAGTGCGGCATCTTCTGTGTCTGGCTCAGCGTGTCGTGTAATGCGTTTGAGCTCCATCCAGGATGTCCCACGTGTCAGGAGCGTGCTGCTTGTCATTGCCGAGTAGTGTTCCACTGAATAAATAGTCCACGTGTCTATCCTTGCGCTGATCACCATGACTGACACAGGGAGCGTTTCCACCCTGAGGACCCACACACCGGCCCTGTGTGGGCACACTGTCTAGCTCCGAGGAGGGCGTGCTGGTCAGCGTGGTCAGTGTGTGCGTGGCTGGACAGGAAGCTGCCGGCTGTCTTCTGTGAGATTTCCCAACCCTCACCCCCACTTGGTGACGTCAGCCTTTGATTTTAGCCACTCCAGTGAGTGGGTACCGTGGCCTGGTGCTCCTCTCCTGGCATGTCCTGTGGCCTTCGTTTGCACTTGCCTGATAACTCATGGTTTTGAACATACATATTTTCATGTGCTTGCTATCCTTTCATATACCTTCTTTAGAAAAACGCCTTGTCTCTATTTGTAAAAACCAGGTTGTTTGTCTTCTTGTAACTGAATGATAAGATTGCTGCATGTGTGCAGCGTACATGTCTTACGTTGGGTGCCTGTGTGTCTGAGACTGCCCCACGGCCCGGGCTCTCTTCTGACGCCCTCCACCGCGAGGCCTGATGGGAGAGCGGGTGAGTGTGTGCCTCCCTCGGTGTGGACACCAAGGAGCCTCACTGTGTTGCTGACCCTCACTTGGCTTTTAAGAATTTGGTGAAATTTAAATTTTAAATTAATTTTTCTATTCTTACTCTTTCTCCTAACAGCCACTCTTTTGCCCCATGCTCTGCCAGAAATGCACCATTTCTTGTACCCTCTCCTTGGCGGGGCCTCTCACACCCTTTGCTGATGATCTGACTTTTTGTTTGTCACAGCGAAGCAGCAGCATCTTCCTGCTTCCTCGCCGTCCCCTCTGTGCCTGTGACAGGACAGGACTCAGTGCAGTGGTTGCTGGGGGGGGGGGATGGGGGGGGGGAGGGGAGACACAAGGTGAGAGACAGAGACTTGACTTGGGTGGTGACCACGCAATACTGTGTACAGATGATATGCTGTAGAATTGTGCACCTGAGACCTGTATAATTGTGTTAACTGGTGTCCCCCAATAAATGTAATAAAAAGGAAAAAATAAAAAGACTCTGTTGCAGCACGTGGCATCTGTCTCTCCCTGTGCAGCCAGTGACCGGGTGCCTGGCTCTCAGGTGGCAGAGGCCGGGGGTTCAGCCATCCAGGGGCTCCCTCAGGCTGCCTGCTGGCCAGGACCTCCCCACACCGCTGGGACTCTTCCCCTTGTCCTTGCTCAGCTTCTGCACGGAGCTGCCTGTGGCCACTCTCCCGCGTTCACTCAGGCTCGCCCCGTTTACACTAGGGAACGTCTGCGTGTGGGGGAGAGTGCACCTTCCAGCCGCACTCACTGCCCTTGCAGGGAGACGGGCGCTCAGCCCCTCAGAGCAGCCTCCCCCTCCCCACAGCCCCACTGAGCCTCCAGGCCCCGCCTGCGGTGGGTCCCTCCGCTCAGGCAGCCCTTTCATGGGTATAAATGTCCCCTCTGTGGGGAGGCTTTTCTGGACCTCTCGCTCAAACAACGTGCCCAGCCTCTCCCACCGGGCCTAGTCCTGAGGTCATTGCTGCACCCCAGCCTCTCCCACCCGGGCCCACAGCCCCGAGGTCACTGCTGCACCCCAGCCTCTCCCACACAGGACTAGTCTGGAAGTCACTGCTGCACCCCAGCCTCTTCCACCCGGGGCCCACAGCCCACAGTCGGGCTCGCAGGGGAGGCCTGCGGCAGGTGGGGTAATAGTCTGTGCTATTAAGGACAAGGCCTCAGAGTCCCAAACCACACAGCTCACAGCTCACCCACTAACCGGAGGGCACCCCGTTGACTCGGAAAGTGTATTTGCTGAGGGCCAGCGGGTTGTGTTCTCCGACTAGCTGATCCCTGACCAGGCGTTGGTCAGACTCAGACTTTGAAGCCTCTGCCCGCTCCCACGCTGGGCGGTGGCCCTGTCCATGCCCACGCCCTGGGGCCAGCACCCGGCGGCGGGTCGCCACGCGGGGCTGGCCTCGATTTAATGGCAGGAAATTAGTTTTTCACGTGCTGATCTTGACAGGTCAGCGTCCGGAGTGGCGCCTGTGGCCGTACATTCATTGACCCCATCCCCAAATCCTCACGGTGAAATCCAGGAGGAGGGGGGTGGGCGTGCTAGTGGGAGCCCGAGGCCCAGACAAAGCGGGACAATGGCTCCTGGAGGCGCGGGTCCCTCTCAGCAAGCCCATCGGCCTCTTCGGCTGCCATTGACCAGCACTTTTCCCAGGCGTTTTGACCTGAGAACCAGGCACCCCAGGGGGTGGCGGGGCGCAGTCTCTCCGGCTCTTGGTTGGCTAGGCTCTGGGAACTCGTGTGAAGACTTGATTTAACTTAAACCAGGCCCCTGGAGCCTTCCCTGGCTGTGGCTGCCCCTGTCCTGGCCTGTACGTCGGTGCTCAGAGATGGCCGCGCTCACAAATGAGGGTTTGCCGCACTGGTGGAGAGATGTGGGCAAGAGCACAAAGCTTTCTGGAAGTCGGGGTTCGGGCAGCCTGGGGGTCCTGGCTTTGGGCTGACGTGAGGGAATAATCCAGCCCTGCTGCACAGGAAGGGCCCGGATCCTGGAACACGTGCCCTTTGATGTTTGAAGGCAGAATTTTGGTTTCATTTTGAAGTGTTTTTTTTCTCTTTCTTTCTTTGTTAGAGTACAAATGCCTGAAGGCCAGGGAGGGATAAATCTGTAACAAAAAAAACACCAAAATAATAAACAATAAATGTTAAGCCTTAAGTATTTTCAGACAAAAAAAAAGACTGACAGCAACTTGAAGGAATGTTCTCCTCTCATGAAGGTCTACGTGGGAGTCACCACATGCGGTGGTGCGCCCTCTTCTTCGCGGAAAAGTCTGCCTGCTCCCCGAGCCGCCGGCCGCCAGCCACTCCCTGGCTCCAGACCCGTAGGCTCTTAGCCTGACTCTGGGCAGAGCGGCCATGGGCCGTGGGCACCGTGGGCACCATGGGTGCCGTGGGCACTGTGGGCCATGGGCACCATGGGCCGTGGGCACCGTGGGCCCGTGGGCTGTGGGCACCGTGGGCCATGGGCACTGTGGGCACCATGGGCCATGGGCACCGTGGGCACCATGGGCACCGTGGGCCGTGGGCTGTGGGCACCATGAGCCATGGGCACTGTGGGCACCATGGGCCGTGGGCACTGTGGGCACCGTGGACCATGGGCACTGTGGGCACCGTGGGCACCATGGGCACCGTGGGCCATGGGCACTGTGGGCACCATGGGCACCGTGGGCACCGTGGGCCATGGGCACTGTGGGCACCATGGGCACCGTGGGCACCATGGGCACCGTGGGCCGTGGGCACTGTGGGCACTGTGGGCCATGGGCACCATGGGCCGTGGGCACCGTGGGCCGTGGGCACTGTGGGCCATCGGTAATGACCTCTCTGGGAGATGGGCGCCTGCCACGGCTCCTGGCAGCCGAAGGGCTGACGGTTGGGCGGAGGCACAGACTGGCTCTGACACGGCGACAGGGAACTGGCCTCTGCTGTCCCCCCGGCCTTCCTGGTGCAAGCGCATGCCCCAGACTTCGCCTAATTGCCTGTCTTAGTCACTTTTATCAAAATACTTTCCTGTCTGTGAAAGTAGTGACAACCTGCTAAAAAGCCTGGAGGAGCATTAAGAAGTAATAATAATTGTTCATAATTTTACCCCCTAGATATATTCACAAAATATTTCAACATGGCTCCTCCCATTTTTACTACCATCTTTTCTAAAAAATACGTAATTAAGGTTGTATTGTATATACAGATTCATATCCTGATTCTTTACTTTGCGATTATTAATTTATTAGAGGCCTGATGCATGAAAGTTGTGCAAGAGTAGGCCTTCCTTCCCCCGGCTGCCGGCACTGGCTTCCCTCTGGCACCCGGGACTCAGGCTTCCCTCGCAGCCCTGGCTTCATCTGGAAGGTCGTCTGGAAGGATGTCCGGTCTAATTAGCATATAACACTTTTATTATTATAGATTTTATAACAGTTTATAGCAAAAGATATTCTCCTGTGAATAGCCCTTCAGCATGGTAGGCAGGGAAGGCCTTTTTATTCCATGTTTTAGATATGAAAATGGAATCTCAGTGAAGAGCTGCTCACTGCATCTGTGTTTCAAGCACCGTGTTACAGAGGTGCTGGCTGAGGCTGTTCAGGTAAGTGGTGGAACCCCAGAACAAGGTCAGCTGGCTCACGTACTGCCAGTCCCACACCTCCGAGGCCCCGTCTTCTTCCACAATCTGTAGCAGTTATATAATACTAGAGGCCCAGTGCACGAATTTGTGCACCAGTGGGGTCCCTCGGCCTGGCCTGCAGTACCGGGCCGAAACTGGCTCTCCGACATCCCCCTGGGGGTCCCGGATTGTGAGAGGGCACAGGCCAGGCCGAGGGACCCCACCGGTGCACAGTCGGGGCTGGGGAGGGACGTGGGAGGTTGGCCAGCCAGGGAGGGATCGTGGGAGGGCTTCAGAGTGTTTCCAGCCTGTCTTGCTCAGGCCTGATCTGCTGGACTCCAGCAGCAAGCTAACCTACCAGTAGGATTGTCTGCCCCATGGTGGTCAGTGCACATCATAGCGATTGGTTGACCGGTCAACTGTTCCCTGCTGGTCAGTGCATGTCATAGTGAGTGGTTGAGTGGCCTTAGCATATCATTAGCATATTATGCTTTGATTGGTTGAATGGCGAACTGCCCAACGGGACACTGAGCATATTAGGCTTTTATTATATAAGACTAGAAGCCAGGTGCACAAAATTCGTGCACAGGTAGAATCCCTAGGCCTAGCCAGTTCTCAGGCCCCCCCACTGGCACCTGCCTTGGCTGGCCTGGGGCCTGGGGCCTGGGGCCTGCAGGCTGGAGGCAGCTCCTTCATTGAGCATCTGCCCCCTGGTGGTCAGTGCACATCATAGCGACCGGTTGTTCCATCAGTCGGTCCACTGTTTCATCAATTTGCATATTAGGCTTTTATTATATAGGACTAGAGGCCCGGTGCACAGATTCATGCATGGGTGGAGGTCCTCGGCCTGGCCGGCAATTGGGGCCAATCGAGGGGGTCAGCCAGCTGTGGGGAGGGACTGCAGGAGGTTGGCCGGATGGGGGGAGGGACTGCGGGAGGTTGGCCGGCACGGGAGGTTGGCTATGGGAGCGCACTGACCACCCTGGGGCAGCTCCCACATTGAGTGTCTGCCCTCTGGTGGTCAGTGCACATCATAGCAACCGGTCGACAGGTCGTTCGGTCCTTCGGTAGCGTAGGTTTTTATATATATAGATGTGGTCTTTAAGAGACATGGCATTCCAGGCAGGGATGGACACCGGAGATGGGAACAGCAAGCCATTCGGGTTCAGCACCTGGAGTTCGAGTCTTCAGCCGAGTTCAAACTACTGAGACTCTTGAGTTTCAGAAGACAGGGTTTGACCCCAGGGGACGGGGTGAGACGTCCCGGAGCACTGCTGGGTCCCAGCAGGGCCAGAAGGGAGGACACGGGGCCATTTCCGCCGCCGCTTTGCTGGGTGGAGGACGGCTGGGCGCAGTGTGAGCTGTGGGAATGGGTCCCACTAATGGAACCATGACGGACCTGGGCGGGCTGTGTGCACTGCCTGGCCAACCCCTCACTTTCCTGTAAATCAAACACATTCTAAAGTGAAAACTTCAAAAATAAATAAGAGTTTACTGGACGCGGCTGAAGAGAAATGGCATTTCAGGCAAAGGAACTGGATGCAATGTTCTGGAGGGGTCGTGATGGGCCTGGGGCATCCGAGGGGCTTGGGAGCGGGGTGAGGGGGGGAGGGGGATGTATGTGGCTGTGAAAACTGCGGTGAAGCTGAGAGTCAAGGTTGGGTCTGCATAAGGAAGGCCTTTCTTTTAGGCCAAGCTTGAAAGTGTGAGGATTTATCCTGTAGAAAATGGGAAGTCACTGGAAAGATTTAATAAGCACAGTTCAGGTTTGAGTTTGTTTATTGTAAAGGTACCTGTCCGCACCTGGGAGGGGCTGGGAGAGGGCGTTGGGTGCTGAGGTCAACGGGAGGCGGTGCAATGCCTGGGACAGAATGCGCTGCCCTGCGCCCGGCGGCTGGAGGCCCAGGGCGTGGACAGGCACCGAGAGGCAGTGCTTGGAGCGGAGCGGAAGCCCAGAGGCGCTCACCTCATCCCACTGCTTCTCCCGCTCCACTCTCCATCCCACGGCTGATCGCAATCCCAGCAGAGACACCGGTGGCGCTGGCTGGTCAAGGACACACACCCACCGCAGGCCCATACCCACGCCAGGCATCACGGGTGGGAGAGGGGCCTTCTCCCAGGCCAGGGGGTTCAGCAGCAGGTGTTAGAAATGCCAGTCCTGGTGCCGGCAGCGTGCCCATCCCCAGGATGGATATGTCACCACGGGGACAAGGTTGCCTCCAGGATGTCACTGAGGGGTCAAGCCCAGCCCAGGAGGTGCAGCAGCCTGCGCCTCGGGGTTCAGCGGCTCCCAGGCCTGTGCTCCGTCGTGGAGAGCAGGCGTGGCGGCCCCGTGCACCCCGGGCCCTCGGTCAAGTCAGCGGCTGGGATCGCCGCCGGGACCCTTCCGGCTGAGCGTGCTCCTCCTCCGAGCAGCATTGGACTCGCTGTAGCTGTAGGATGGCTCGGCCCGCGCTACTCCCCCGCGGGGAGACACAGTGCGCTCTTCCCCGCACAGTCCCGGAGCGTGGCGCCTGGTGTTCCCGGAAGAGAGGATTGGGTAGATCTTCAGGTCGCTCTTCCCTGCACGTCCCCAGGCTAGTCAGTGGTGGGCAGCTCCTCAGAGCAGCTCGTCACCACAGCCGGGCGTCCTGTACGGGGGTGGGGGGGTGGGGTGGGACATCAATGGCATCAGGAGCTTCCAGGGCCCTTTAAGCTGGTTCTGGGGTCTGTGCGCTGTCTGATGTTCCTGCCCAGGCCTCCGGGGCAGCCTCCTCCGGGGGGAATGGCCCCAGATGCTAGGTGCCGCGTGAGCCGCTGCCGTGGGAGGGCGAGGGAGTGCGGGGTGGGGCAGACGTGTCCTCACGCGGCACTGTGGCGGCTCCGTTAGGGCCCCGGCGGCACTTGTCTTCAGAGGAGTGGCTCTTCTAGGCCTGACGCGGGGCCTGAGTCTTTCCCTGATGACAAGCAGAGGCTGCCTGGGACCGCTGGCTGCAGAGTCGCCCAGGGACCAGCAGCCGCAGGGAGCACACTGCACGGGAGCACGGGCCCGGGAATCAGATCGCGTGCGAAGGCGGGCGGTTTGTGCGGTCACGCCGGAGGGTCACTGTGTCCGTCCGCAGTATGCTTCACGATCTTGGCTACACATCAGAATCGCCTGGGAGTAAAACGTCCCTTCTAGTTCACCATACCAGGGAGCTGCGCCCTGGGGCGGCGGGCTTCGGAAGGTGGGAAGCCCTCCGGGGAGATTCTGCTCCTCGGCTGGAAAAGGGGCTGTCCCCCGGGATCGCAGGGAAGCCTTAGCTCCCCACGTGACCGGGGGCTGGGCTGGACAGACTGCAGATGGGCTGGATCTGTATTTTGTACCCTCACGCAGGAACGGGGGAATCACTGATGGGATGAAGGGTTTGCCGTCGCTGCCCGGGCCCTGCAGGGTCCGGGAGGGGAAGCCGTTCCAAGAGCAGCTGTTTCCTTTAGCCTCTGAGCCAGGACGGGTCCCCCGAGCACCCGGGAGCCTGTCGGGGTGCTGCAGGCTAGGTGGCGGCAGGCCTGGGCACGGGACCCCTGGCCTCTGTGTGCTCCGGGGAAACGGCCTGCACCCGTGCAGGCAGCCGTGAGCGCTGCCCGTCACCCGCTCCTGCGGAGCCATCCCGCGCCACTGGTGGGGGCCGTGCTGAGGCCAGGCCCTCCGGTCGGGGTGCAGCAGAGGAGTAGCTAAAGGGAGAGGACACTCTGTGGGCGACACAGTGACGGCCTTCAGCCGGTGGACAGAATGAAAGGCATACGCTCACTCCAGAAACAAGTTCTGACCGTTGGTTTCACTTTAAGAACTGGGTGAGCCCCCGGGGCACCCTCATCTGACACTCTTGTCTCCGAGGCGCTAGGGCGGCCCTGGGTCTCTGAGGAGCCCCGCGGGTCAGGCCACCTGCCGCTGCCTCGGTCCGAGCCGCAAGGCTGTGCCCGGAGCTACGCCCCTCACGCCGCCTCTTTCCTTCCAGCTGGCCACGTGGGACTCGGAGAAGGGCCTGAACGGCAGCCTGCAGGAGAGGCCCATGGGCAGCCGCCTCCAGGGACTGACTCTCAAAGTGGTGACTGTCCTGGTAGGCTCCTGGGCCCGGGGGGAGGGCGCCCCAGCCTTCTGAGGCGGAGGCGTCTCTGGTTTAGTGCTGGGTTTGGAGAGACGGGATCTTCCGTGGTGGCCTGAGTCCGTAAGACCTTTCAGGCAGCAGTCAGCAGTCCACAACGTGCTGACCACGGCAGAGCAGCGCCTCCCCTCCGAGGCGTCAGGCAGTGGGCTGGGAGGGACGTTTCTCAGCACCCAGCACCCCTGATGGGCCACGGGCCCAGGGTTCAGAATGAAGACGATTGGTTGCAGTTTTTCTGCACAATTGTCCCGGAATCAAAGACGTTACCTGTTCCAGAGACCTTAGCGACCTCTTCCTTTCAGTTCCTCCTCTTGCACCTGTTAGCACTGTCGGGGACCTTAGGGTGCCCTCTGACTGGCAGGTGGGCAGGCACCCTTCGCCAGCAGCAGCGCTCTGCGTGTGCACCCTGTGGTGCCCCCTGCCCCTCAGAAACCGTTACATGAATGAGATGCATCCCCTGGGCTGTTCGCCAGGGGCTGCCTCTTGTTCAGTGTCACAGGGCGGGGTGGGGGCGCCCCGGGTGTTTGCCAGATGCCGCGTCCCTGCAGGAGCAGTGGCTGTGCACAGGGCGTGGCTTGGGACGTGGGGTCCAGTCCTATCCTATCCTATCCTATCCTATCCTATCCTATCCTATCCTATCCTATCCTTTGACTTATGATATGCTCATGGCCACGAGTCAGCATCCGTTCCCTAGTGCAGCCTGGTAGATGCTACCTTCTCTCAGTCCAGCATCGTAGAGCTTCATTGTCATTATGATCCCGGTGAGAAATACCCCGCTCCTTAGGTGGGTCCTGAGGAATGATGGCGTTTCCTGAGGACAGAGCTCGGGTGCCACCGGGGAAGGAGGAGAAGGGGCCGTGTGACTGGGGAGGGTCTGGGCAGAGCCGGGATGACAGGCCGGTTGTGAGGCTGTGCCCTGTGGCATGCCGGCCACAGGCCTTCCCGCTGCCCGAATGCCAGAGAGGGCAGAGGGCTCAGGCTGCCCCTCGCCGGGTGGATGCGTGCACGCATCTGCAGCGTTCCGGCCGCCGTCAGCTCGGTCTCTCGGCACCTGGCACGCGGCTGCTGACCGGTCAGGTGGCTGACACTGCTCTTCTGTGGCCTCAGGAAGAGCCCTTTGTGATGGTGGCCGAGAACATCCTCGGGCAGCCCAAGCGCTACAAAGGCTTCTCCGTGGACGTCCTGGACGCGCTGGCCAAGGCCCTGGGCTTCAAGTATGAGATCTACCAGGCCCCCGACGGCGGGTACGGCCACCAGCTCCACAACACCTCCTGGAACGGGATGATCGGGGAGCTCATCAGCAAGGTAGGTCCCCGAGCCGGGCCCTGGGGGACCCTCGCCTGCCTCTGGGGCGGGACCCAAATGAGGCCCATGAGCAGCTGGGACCTTGGGACCCAGTTACCACTTTCACGTGAAGCTCTTCTCAGCAATCGCCTCCCACACCCGTGTCCCGCTCCTTTGCTTGCTCAGTCCCCGGCACGCTCTGCTTCCCTCTGTACCCATTGCTCCGGTTCCTTAGAAGCCTGTCCCTGTGCCTGCCCTGCAATGTCCCCCAGGAAGCCCCCCACATGTGTGCTGAGGGAGGAACCTCCTCCTCACCGAGGGCCCTGCTGGTGCCAGTTCTCCTCCCTCACGGGCCCATCAGTGAGGTGCGTGTATGTGTGTGTGCGTGTGTGTGTGCGCGTGTATGTGTGTGTGCGCGTGTGTGTGTCTGCTTTGCTTGCACTGCGTGTGCAGCTGGCATGGCATTCCTCAGCCAGTTCCTCCACCAATGTGGAACCATTACTCCTCTCCCTGCTATGGAACCCGAGTCCGCACGGAGACCCATGTGTGAGGCAGAGTCACCGTGTCCCCATTCCTGCCCCTGTCAGCTCATGAGCTCTGGCCATTTCCTCACAGTCATTTATGTTGGCCTGTGATGCAAGCCCCCCTCTCCACGGTCACTGTCACCCTGTCACCACCCACTGGAGGTTTCTGTGGTGCCTGTGGACAGCTGTGGGGTCACAGTGCTTTGAACTGCTCACCACCAGTGACCTTTACTTGCTCCTCACTCAGCACCCACATCCATGCATCTTTTAAATATATATACATTTAAAATACATATCCTATATAATAAAAGCCTAATATGCTAAGTGTCCAGTTGACCGGTTGGCCATTCAACCAATCAAAGTGTGATATGCTAATGATATACTAAGGAAGTTCAACTGCTCGCTATGAAGTGCACTGACCACCAGGGGGCAGACACTCCGACCAGTAGGTTAGCTTGCTGCTGGGGTCCAGCCAATCGGGATTGAGTGAGACTGGATGGACACGCACTGGAGCCCTCCCACATTCCCTCTCAGCTGGCCAATCTCCTGCATCTCTCCCTGCCCTGATCATGCACCGGTGGGGACCCTCAGACTGGCCTGAGCCCTCTCACAATCTGGGACCCCTTGGGGGATGTTGGAGAGCTGGTTTTGGCCGATCCCACCGGGGGAGAGCTGCTCAGCCAGACGCCAGGCTCACAGCTGGCAAGCGCAGCGGCAGTGGCGGGAGCTTCCCTTGCCTCTGCGTCAGCACTAAGGATGTCCAACTGATGGCTTAGGCCCACTCCCCGAGGGCCCCCAGACTGTGAGAGGGTGCAGGCTGGGCTGAGGGACCTCCCCACCCTGAGTGCGTGAATTTCGTGCACCAGGTCTCTAGTATGTGTGTGTGAGTGTATGTATATCAATTGATTTCAGAGAAGAATGGAGAGAGAGAGAGAAGCATGAATGATGAGAGAGAATCGTTGATCAGCTGCCTCCTGCACACCCCTCACTGGGGGTTGATCCTGCAACCCGGGTATGTGCCCTGTCCAGGAACTGAACCATGACCTCCTGGTTCACAGATCAACACTCAGCCACTGAGCCATGCCGGCCGGGCACATTTATGCACCTTTTAGCACCTTCCATGTTACTGTCACTGTCACATGACTTGACTGCCACCTGTTGTACTTCTGAGTCTTTCGTGGCTTTGCTCCTAACACATAGCTCCTTTACTTTACAAACCCCTAAAGGCAGGCCCGAGGCCCATTGCTACGCAGTTTCCCCAGACGTCAACTAAAACCTCACCGTAGTATACCTTACATGCCATAAAATTCACCCTTTCAGATGTACGGTTCAGTGATTCTTAGAAAACCTACAGGGCTGTGCAGCCATCTCCATAGCATAGTTTTAAAACATGCCCATCGCCCGGCGAGCTCTCCCACGCATTCACAGTTACTTGCATTCTCACCCAGCACGGGCACTCGCCAATCTCCCGGCTCTCTCCGTAGGTTCCCGTTTATGAACATTCACTATAAATGAGTCATATAATATGGGTGATCTTTTGGCCCCTCCCACTCCACATCTGGGTTTGAGGTTCATCCTTCCCCAGGGTTTCTGTGCTGTTCGTATCCTTCCTCCTCTCCTGCCTGCTGGGCCTCTGTGGTCGATTCTCCATGTTTTGTGATTCTCAATGTTTTTGATTTCTTGTTGCCCCCAAACCCTGACTTGCTGCTATTATCTGTCCTCTGACCCTGACGTTCAGGTGGCTGCATACCGGTGGGGGAATCCCAGGTGTCCCTCGGTGGGCGCGTGGGCATGGTGGCCCCGCGCGGGGCAGCCTGAGATCCTGGCCTTGTCCTCGGTCTGGTCCTTTGGCAGCATTCCTTAGAGAACGTTTCAAAAGTTTACCTTTCTCCTCGGCAACCTAGTGATCTGTCCTCAAAACGAAACCAAAGAAAGATTGTGCTCCTGCCTTAGGGCATGAAATTCTGTGTCAGTGTCCTATGACACTCACATCTGCAGAGAAGGGCGTCCCCAGGAGCGGGGGTTCCTCCTGCTCCAGGCCACCCTCCACCTGTGCTGCTCCCTGGGCCCCTCTGCACCTGGCTCCGTATAGACTGCCCCCGTCCTATGCTGCGAACGTCTCCTTCACCCCGGCCCCTCTCAGTCAGCGATGCTCCAGCTTGTCTAGACCCTCAAGCATGCAGGCAGAACCCCTGGATCTGGGGTTTGTGATAAGAGAGCAAAGGAGAAGGGCCGAGATGCCAAGGTGAAAGTGTAGGAGGAGAGCCAGCACCATCAGCCCGGTATTTCTCCCGAGCTTGGTATGTTGTTGGGTTTCAGTTCAGAACATCGGTACGCCTCACCCTCTAAGCCTGATAAAATCTGTGCATGTTCCCCAATTTGAATATTAGGTTACATCTGTTGTTATGATTGGCCATTTTAAACGAAACTTAATTCTGAGGATGCCTCTGACTTCATGGCTCAAGAGCCAAGATCCAGATGACCACTGGCCACCGTAGTGGTCTGGCGCTTGAGGCGGGCACTCTAGCCCGGCACTGCCTGCCAGCGTCCCTCTAGGCACAAGGACCCTAACCTCCACCAGTTCGGCAGCGTTCTCTCACGGTCCACTTCCGTCCTAATGGGGTCTTTGGTGCTTTTTAAAATGAAGCTCATCTTAGAAAGCAGCAGTCCTGGGAGCCGCGCTTCAGGCCACAGCGCAGCACGCCCACGAGGCCCTCCCAGCACGGCGCTCCTGCGAAGAGGCAGCCCCGCATGCGGGCCGCGGCGGAGGGAGGTGGGACCACGAGGGAAGCAGGGACCCTTTCCCTGGTGGATGCCACTCTCTGGCATAGTCTCTGCATGTAAAACACTCAGGGTCTGATACGTTCATGAGCTTCAGGCAGTTGCCAAACTCACCATACAACTTCCACAATATGTTAGAAAGAAAAGCCATCAGGGTGTGGCTTGCTGGGGGGACCCGAGAGGCTTGATGGGAAAGTGGAGTGTCTGTGCTCCAAGTCTAGGGAGGACACAGGGCTTCGTGGTGTGTGGGTCCGAGGGACACGCCAGCCCCAGAAAGGAGGGAGCTGAGGGCAGCAGGAAGGAGCTGGAGAAAACGACACGTTGCACAGGAGGCCTCTCGTCTTTCCAGCCTCTCGTCTCCAGACACGGTTTCCAGGAGCTGTTAGGTTTGGGAGAGAAATGTACGAGGTAAAGGAGGTAAGATCAGGCCACTTAGTGCTGGATTTGCCTTAAAACATGCCAGGCCACAGGGTGTCCCCTGGAGAATCCCGCTGTCTGGACGGAACAGCGTGGAGGGGGCGGCAGAGCGTGGCTGTTGGCCCCGCTCCAGCGGGGCGCCCGCTGATGAGACGTTTCCCTTTCAGAGAGCGGACTTGGCCATCTCCGCCATCACCATCACCCCCGAGAGGGAGAGCGTGGTGGACTTCAGCAAGCGCTACATGGACTACTCGGTGGGGATCCTGCTCAGGAAGCCCGAGGAGAAGATCAGCATCTTCTCTCTCTTCGCTCCGTTTGACTTTGCGGTCTGGGCCTGCATCGCGGCAGCCATCCCCGTGGTGGGCGTGCTGATCTTCGTGTTGAACCGGATGCAGGCCGCGACGGCTCAGAGTGCTGCCCAGCCCCGGCCGTCCGCGTCTGCCACCGTGCACAGTGCCATCTGGATCGTCTACGGGGCCTTCATGCAACAAGGTACCTCCCGTGTCCTGGTGCTGGATCGCCTGGAAGAACTTCCCTGTTGCCAGAGTCATTGCCACACAGTTTTATTTCATCTCTAGGGCAGGACCGACATTGTGCTGCACCCAGTTTCTCTGCGTAATGCCACATAGAAATTACATGATAACAAAGACCTCAACTTCAAATCCCGGTTCTCCACTTTAGACAGGGTGGATTGTGGCGTTCCACCTGGCACTGTCCCCTCCCACGTCAGAATGGTTCTATGCACGCGGGCTGTCAAACCAAAGGAACTTGCTTCCATTTGAAGCCCTAGTGGGAAAACATGGCAACTGCTGTGCAGTGATCTAAGAGCACTGCAGCCCGTGCAGGAGGGAGCCCCGCTGGAGAGAGCCATGGGGGGCGGGGGGAGGGGGGCGGGGATAGCCCTGCTGGAGAGAGCCATGGGGGGCGGGGGGGGGGGAGATAGCCCTGCTGGAGAGAGCCATGGGGGGCGGTGGGCGGGGATAGCCCTGCTGGAGAGAGCCATGGGGGGCGGGGATAGCCCTGCTGGAGAGAGCCATGGGGGGCGGGGATAGCCCTGCTGGAGAGAGCCATGGGGGGCGGGGATAGCTCTGCGGGGGAGAGCAAGTCTCCCCCAGATGGCTGGGTAGTTGGGTCGTGCCTGTGGAGGGACAGGATTGCGCCTTTCCCACCAGAAACAAGGAGTTGGAAGTTCCCCATCTGAGTGTGGCTCAGTTCGCTCCCTAGCAGAGGGTGTTCCAGGGCTGCGGGCTGCGGAAGGACAGGCAGGCAGAAGCTTCCCCTGTGGCCAGGGAAGGCGCCCAGGAGAGCGCACTGGCTCGCAGGGGCAGCCCCTCCTGAAAGCCCGGGAGAGGCCCTGCATGAGGGCGGCATGTTAGCAAAGTGCCAGGCACCCCTCATGCTGAGGTCGGAAGGACGCTCGGGACGCTCCGGGTAGGAGGTAATTCATGTCTGTAGAATGCCCCACGTGGCTCCGTGTGACCTTGAAAGCGACCGAGCCTGCCATCAGCCAGGTGGCGGCCCCCACGTCCTCACACAGTGAGCAGCCTGCTAACTGGGAGAGTGGGATGGTAGGGCTTTGTCCTTGGTGTTTTGACAGATAGCATGGCAGGAAAAGGACAATGCTGGCTCTTCGTGCCCTCTGGTCCTCCATCCCTCTCCAAGCCTGGCGTCGGAGGGTCTTTCCTGACTGTCACGGCGCCCGCTAAGCTGGCAGTCACTTCTCTGGGCCCAGCCCATCACAGCGGAGGCTCCCTGCCCAGAGCAGGTCTGTGGGGAGGGAGTGGGAGCCGCAGCCCAGAGCCAATCTCCTCTGCTCTGCTCCTCCCGCAGGTGGCGAGTCCTCCGTGAACTCCATGGCCATGCGCATCGTGATGGGAAGCTGGTGGCTCTTCACCCTCATCGTGTGCTCCTCCTACACAGCCAATCTTGCTGCCTTCCTCACAGTGTCCAGGATGGACAACCCCATAAGGTAAGACCATTCCCCCTCCCAGAGCTGGGACCGTCAGCTGGGGGCTGTACAGAGAGGATGGAAACTGGCCTGCTTGGCTGGTGTCACCCAGGCTCTATCAGACTGTCCCAGACCTACAGATCTCATGATCACAATCTTGAACGCATGAAGAGCTTTGCTCCTGTTGTATTTTATTTTATGCACAATTACATAAATGTGTAAACGCATTCATATTTCTCTAAATGCTTCTTAGACTAATAAATCAAAACATTAAAAATTAACCAATTAAATTTTTCTCAGACATTTAAACATTGATTACAAACTGATTTAATCAAAAGTTTCTAAACATTCCATTAAAAATAATTAAAACCAAAAGTCTAATATATTTTGCAAAACTTCAAACACCTTAAAATTATTTTAAGAACATGTTAATTATCTTAGTGATTAGAAAACTTATTTAACTTATATTTATAAAATTTTAAAAATGTTGAAACTAGGGACTAAAAGTATTTCTTCATTTTACCAAAATGCTAAAAATATGCTATAAAAGACTTAGTTGAACATGATGAAATAACTTGGAAAGGTCTTCACAGATAAAAATTTTAATTTTTATGAGGTCCAATTTATAAATTTATTCTTTTGTGGGTCATGCTTTGGCATGAATTTAACTCGCCCAGCCCTAGACCCTGAAGACATCTCCTGTTTTGGGGGTTCTTTTCCTCAAAAGTTTTGTGGCTGTATATTTCAGTCTCCAGTTAATTTTGAGTTGATTTGTGCTTACAGTTGAGGTTGAGTTTCTGCCTGTGGATGCTCACGTGGTCGGCGCCGTCCTTTAGCAGTGACCTGTCAGGAAGCAGGTGGGCCTATTTGTGGGGTCTCTTTCTGAGTTCTCGGTTTAGTCCCATTGGTCTGTGTGCCAACCCTCTGCCAACAGCCCCCTGTCTTTATCACCGAGCGCAGAGTCAGCCCCCTGTCTTTATCACCGAGCGCAGAGTCAGCCCACTGTCTTTATCACTGAGCGCAGAGTCAGCCCCCTGTCTTTATCACCGAGCGCAGAGTCAGCCCCCTGTCTTTATCACCGAGCGCAGAGTCAGCCTGGATCCCGGGCAGTGTTCCTCCCATTTTATTCTTCTTCGTCACGATGGTGTTAACTATTCTAGGGTCTGCACCTTTACAGATAAATGTTGGGATAAGCTTGTCTATGTCTATAAAACCTTTCTGGGGGGTTGAATAGAATTGTATTAATTACAGTTGTAACTGCATTAAACCAGTAGACTATAACCTGGTGTGAATATTTATTGTGAATGAGTATTGAATTTTGTCAAATGCTTTCTTGACATCACTTGACATGATGATATGATTTTTCTTCTTTAGCTTATAAATACCATAGACTACCATAGCTTATAAATACCATTGATTATTTTTCAAATATTTTATTCCTTGAATGAATCTCTTGTGGTCATGGTTTATGAGTCTTCCATATATTGTTGGATTTTGCTGGTGTTCTGGCCGAGGGTGTTTGCATCTTCATTGGTTAGAATATTGGTTTGTACTTTTATTTTTTGTGCTGTTTTGGTTGATTTTGCTATCTAGGTAGCACAGCTATTTCCCTCTCAGAATCAAGAGTGAGACCATTTGGTTATATTTCTTCCCAAGAAAGATTACTAGAACAACTTTATTTCCTTTTCTCTTTCCACTTAGTTGTTTTTTGTTATAGATTCTAAGACTTTAGACCCAGTTTACTATGGTCCTTTCTTTTCTTCTTATTTTAAAAAAAAGTAATGGTTTCTCTGAGATTTTTATTTGGCATTTTTATTCTTTTGTTTTATCCCATCCATATTTGTAGTCATTATTTACTCTGAATTCTGGTTCAATGCTTGTTGTCTGTTTCTTTATCCCATGATCTAGTCATTATTCATACCTTTATTTTGCTGAATTTTTGTTCAGCTAGAGTAGCCCTTTGAGCAATATATTATAACAAGAGTGATATACTTTCTGAGACAACATATCGGAGGATTTTTTTCAGTTACAAATACACACAAATGGCTCTTGTCTGAGTCTAGTATCCTGTGGCACAATAATGTTCTTGTGCTACCAAGATACTAGAACTTGCTCCATCGCCTGAATTCTGTAGAATGGGCCCATTGCTCTTCCTGTATTAATGCTACAGAGAAGCCCAAGATTATCCCATTTACCTCTTCCCTCTCCTGTCCTCTTTCCTTTCCTCGCTTCCGTTCCCACTATTTTCGTAATCCTTCCCCTTTCACTCCCTCTCTTTTCTATCCCCCCTCCCCCCTCTTGCGCTCCCCTCTCCTTCCCTCACTCTCCTTCTCTTCCTGTCTCCCCTCCCGCTTCTTCCTGCCCATTTGCTTCTGCCATCTATTTTATTCCCTGTGCTCCTCCTCTGCCCTCCATTCCTCTCCCCTCCTGTCCTCCCTCCTCATCTTCCCCTTTTCCTCCTTCTCCCTTTTCCCTCTCTCTCCCTCTTTACTACCTTTCACCTTTCTCCCCATCCTCATTGGCTTCTTCCCCTCATTTTCCAGTTTTTCCTTGTCTCCCATCACTTTCTCCTCCTCCTCCCCTCCCCTTCTCCCTTGTTATGATTCCTTTTCTCTGTCATCTGTTAGCCTTCCTCCTTCCTTTTTCTCTTCTTCCTCCACTTGTCCTCTCCTGTGCTGTCACCTTTATAATTAACCCTTCTAATACCTTTAAATTTTAAACACCCATCACTATTTAATAGAGTCAAACTACATGTGATTAACCATGCTTAGAATTCCCTTTTTATTCTGGGAGAGTTCTTCAGTATGTCCTCCACACTTCTGATTAGATTTTCTTCAGTGTTCAGCTGATTTTCAACAGTGTTAATGAGTATATAAATTCTAATCCTGTGTTTTTATTTCCATTTTCCTTTCTTCCTCTCACTCTGTTAGTATCTCCTTTATTTCTAAGCCACTGTTTATGGCAAGACTCCTTACTATAATGAATTATACCTATAGAGAAACAAATATTTAAGAAATTTTACTTCATTTTCTTAACATATATTTTCTAGTTATGTGTTTAGCATATTTAATGCAATGTAGTTTAAGTATATTTATACATTATTTTAAAGTGCTGAATCCCTTCTTTATGCCTGCATGTTGTTGTTCTTGATGTTTAGTTTGCTATTTCTTGATTCTGAACCCTTTCCAGAAACAGGCAGATGGGGTCTCCTTAGGTCACCCAGTGGTACCCTGGCTACAGGTCGATTCATCCTCTCGGGATGTAACCTGGGTGTGGGTGTGTAAGCAGAGGCCGGCGGGAAGCGGCTATCACCAGCCTGGCCTCAGTGGGAAGCTTTCCCTTTGGAGTTTTGTGCTAGTGACAGAATTTCTGTTCCTAGAATTATGACTGATGCAGCCTTCCAACAGTAAGAACAGCCATAGTGCAGCTCTGCCACCCTCCTTTCTGCATTTCTATTTTCTGCATCAGAGACAAATGCCAGTGACTGGGGTTTGTGTCCACTGTTCCGTGCAGAGCCCTTCGAGCTGAATTGCCTGTGTAGGTATAAAATAAAATCCACTGAGATGATGCGTTTTCAGGAAGCAAGAGATCCCTGACTGGTGTGGTGCATTGGCTGGAGCATCATCCTGCACACTGAAGGGTTGGGTTGCAGGTTCGATTCCCAGTCAGGGCATATACCTAGGTTGTGGATTCAGTAGGTTTCTGGAAAGATGAAAGGTGGGTCTTTGTCTTCCAGCGATGTATCTTTCTTATTAATCCAAATGATCTTCAACCTATACATTCTCAAACTAATAGAAAACTATTCAATAATAAGTGATCCCCCTTAAAAATACTAATAGTTACTTTTCATCTAAACATTTTATTCTTTATTTTGTTAATGTGATGTATTTCACTGACTGATTTACAGATATTAAACGATCTTTGCATCTCTAAGATAAATCTCAATAGGACATGTGTATAATCCTTTTAATGTATTGTCAAATCTGGTTGCTAACCTTTTGTTGATAATTTTTACATCTATATTCATCAAGGATATTGGCCTATGATTTTCTTCTTTTTTTTTTTTTTTTGTAATGTCTTTGGTTTTGCTATCAGGAAAAAACTGGCTTTGTAGAGTGAATTTACAGTCATTCTTCCCTCTTTGATTTTTTGAAAGGAGCTTTTTTCTTGTGCCCACACATCTACACATTTTCAGAGTGGAATCCTATCGAATAAAGAGGGAACATGCTAATTAACCCTCACGCCATTGCAAAGATGGTGGCGCCCACAGCCAATAAGGAGGGAATATGCTAATTTATTGCCAGGCCTTCAAAGATGGCGGCACCCACAGCCACAAGATGGTGGTGCCTAGTCCCCTCAGCCCTGCCAGGGCGGCAGGTGTGCGGCAAGGCCGGACCCACCCCCACACAGACCCGTCCGCTCCGCACGCCTGCCTCTGGAGTCCTCCAGTCCCCTCAGCCCCGCAGCCCGAGGGCTTGCCCGCACCTTGGATGTCGGCTGCCCAGCCACCCAGGACTGGCCTGAGGCTTGTGCTGCCAGCAGTGGCAGCAGCAGAGGTGTGATGGGGTGTCACCTTCACCTGATCACAGGGTCGCCTCAAGCCCCTGAGGGCTCCCAGACTGTGAGGCGGGCAGGCCGGGCTGAGGGAACACCCCCTCCAGTGCATGAATTTTCATGCACTGGGTCTCTAGTATAAAAATAAAAAAACTGAACTCACCAGTAGTATAATTTATCCCAAGTTATTTTTCCTTTCAGTCATCTTGATGTAAAGAAATAACCACTATTCCATAAAACTTGCTGTAAACTTTTTATAAAGTGATGTATCATTTTTTTGCTGTTTTATGGTAAATAAAAAATCTAGATGACCTTGGATTTGGTGATCACTTCTTAGATTCAACACCAAAAGAACAATCAATAATAAATTGATAAGTTAGACTTCGTTACAGTAAAGACAGTTCTGTGAGACAGACACTTAAGAAAATGAGAAGACAAGTCACAGATTGTGAGAAAAATCTCTGCAAAATACTTATTAGATAAAAGATGATATCCAAAATATATAAAGAACTATTTAAATAGTAATGAAGAAAACAACCTATTTTTTTTAATGAGCCAAAAAAAATGAACAGACATCTCACCAAAGAAGATAAACATATGGCAAAAAAAAAAAAAAAAAAGCAGATGTAAAGGTGCTCAATATCATATAACATTAGGGAACTGAAAATAAAACAAAAATAAGATGCCACTACACACCTGTTAGTATGGCCACAATGCAAAATACTGACACCACAAATGCTGGTGAGATTGGGAAGCAAAAGAAACTCTCTTTTATTGCTGGTGGGAATTCAAAATGGTGTAGTCGCTTTAGAAGAAAGTTGAACAGTTTCTTGGAAAACTAAATGAACTCATACTTTGGAGCACAGTAGTCATGCCCCTTGGTATTTATATAAATGAATTGAAAACACATATGAACACAAAAACATTCACATAAATCTTTATAGCAATTTTATTTACCAAAATGTGGAGGCAACCAAGATGTCCTTTAGTATATATTAAAGAGAGATATATGTTGTTTTTTAATGAGATGCCAATTTTAAGATAAATTTGTGGATAAAATGGGGGGAAATATGAGCTGGACAGGGCTAGGATAAATCAAGTAGGACAAATAAAGCCAACTTTATCATTTTTAATTGATCATGCTATTGGTTTATATCAAAAAAGTCATAGACAAACTAAAGGTGGATTAATAGCTCTTTTTTAAAAAAAATCACTTTTTACTTTTTCAATTACATTTGACATACAATATAATGTTAGTTTCAGGTGCACACCCCAGTAATTAGACATTATAAAACTTATTAAGTGATTATCTAAAAAAATCTCATACTCATCTGACACCACACAGAGTTATCTATACTAATAAAAGGGTAATATGCTAATTAGACTGGGTCGACTGGACATCTTCCAAACGTCAGACTTCTTTCCGGACAAAGCCACATTGGCAGGGGCCAAGGCAGAGGCGGTTAGGGGTGATCAAGCCAGCAGGGGAGCAAGCAGTTAGGGGCGAGATCAGGCCAGTGTGGAGGAGCAAACAGGCCAGCAGGGGAGGGCAGTTGGGGGGCAATCAGGCCAGTAGGGGAGGGTGGTTGGAGGCGATTAGGCTGGCAGGGGAGGGCAGTTGGGGGCGATCAGGCTGGCAGGGGAGCAGTTAGGGGGCAATCAGGCCAGCAGGAAGAGACTGTTAGAGGTGATCAGGTAGGCAGGTGAGCAGTTAGGTGCCAGTGGTCCCGGATTGTGAGAGGGATGTCCAACTGCCAGTTTAGGCCTGATTCTGCTAAACCAGCAGTTGGATATACCCTGAGGGGTCCCAGATTGGAGAGGGTGCAGGCCAGCTGAGGAACCCTCCCCCCGCCATGCATGAATTTTATGCACTGGTCCTCTAGTTAGAATATAATTGACTATATTCCCTATGGTGTACTCTACACCCCCTTGACTATACTATAACTACTAATTTGTACTTCTAAATCACTTCACCTTTTCTACCACACACCCCCCCCCCCACACACACACACACAAATCTGGCAACTGTCAAAATGTTCTATGTATCTATGAGTCTGTTTCTGTTCTGTTCGTTTTATTTTGATTTTTAGATTTAGTTGTTCATAGATATGTATTTATTGCCATTTTATTGTTCATATTTTTTTATCTTTTTTTTTTCTTCTTAAAGAAGACCCTTTAGCATTTCATGTAATTCCAGTTTGGTGGTGATGAACACTTTTAGCTGTTTCTTGTCTGGGAAGCTCTTTACTTGACCTTCAATTCTAAATGATAGCTTTTCTGGGTAGAGTAATCTTGGTTGTAGGTCCTTGCTATTCATCACTTTGAATATTTTTTGCCACTCCCATTTGGCCTGCAAAATTTCTGTTGAGAAATCAGCTGACAGTCATATGGACACTCCCTTGTAGGTAACTAACTGCTTTTCTCTTGCTGCTTTTAAAATTCTCTCTTCGTCTTTAACCTTTTGCATTTTAATTATGATGTGTCTTGGTATGTGTCTGTTTGGGTTGATCTTGTTTGGAATTCTCTAGGCCTCCTGACTTGTATGTTTATTTCTTTCACCAGGTAATGGACATTTTCTGTTATTTTTTTCAAAAAAGTTTTCAATTCTTTGCTCCCTCTCTTCTTCCAGCACCCCCATGATACAAATGTTGGTACATTTGAAATTGTCTCAGAGGCTCTTTACACTAACTTCATGTTTTTGGATTCTTTTTTTCTTTTTGCTGTTCTGATTGGGTGTTTTTTTGTTTCCACATATTTCAAATAGCTCATTTGATTCTTGGTGTCCACTACTCTACTATTGATTCCTTATAGTAAATTATTCTTTATTTCAGTTAGTGTATCCTTCATTTATGACTGGTTCATTTTTATATTGTAGATGGTTCAATAAGTTCCTTGAAGTTATACTTAAGCATCTTGAAGTTATCAGTAAGTTCCTTGAGCATCCTTAAAACTATTGTTTTGAACTCTGTATCTGGTAGTTTGCTTGCTTCATATCATTTAGTTCTTTTTCTGGAGATTTCTTCCATTCTTTCATTTCCAACATATTTCTTTGTCTCTGCATTTTTGGCTGCTTCCCTGTGTTTGTTGTATGTCTTAGGTAGAGCTGCTATGTCTCCCAGACTTGGTAGAGTGCCTTATGTAGGGGGTGTCCTGTATGGCTCAGTGACTCAGCCTCCCCAGTCACCTGAGCTGGACACTCCAGGTGTGCTCCTGTGTTGGCTGTTTGCGCTGTCCTGTTGAGCCTTGATTTCTATTGGCATCACTGGGAGGGATTGGCCTCCAGGCCAATCAGATGTGAGGACCAGCTGCAGCACCAGCGGAAGAGCTGCTGTGCAGGAGTCACCCCTGTGGAGCAAGACGTGCCTCAGTGGGGCTTTGGTGCTCACTGAGTCTGCCCCCTGAGTGTGTCACTCATCAATGCATTAGGGTTGTAATCTGGCATAGTCTGAAGCTGACCCCTGGGTGCACTGGCTCTGGGGCTTCCTGGAGATTCAAAGTCAGCCACTGTCTGTGCCCTTTCTGGCATAAGCTACAGAGCAACCTGACAATGGCTGATACTTACATTGGGTTCAGAGGTGCCAGGAGGAGCCAGACTATGAACAAGGTGGCATGCCACTAGTGCTGGGCATGTGGCCGTTATTGAGAGGTATGGGGCATGCTGAGGCCAGCTGCTGCTTGTTTGAGAGATGTTAGGGAGACTAAAGCATGAGGCAAGAGAGGCGAAAGCCCTCCCCTTGGGTGAGCCTGCAAGTTGGTTGGGGTGAGGTCTCAGGGAATCACCAGGTGGGGCAAAAAGTATGAGCCAGGTTAATGGAGACTCAGATATGGTGCCTGCCAGTCGGTTCTGTGGGGGAGGTCTCATCAAAGGAACCGTGGCCTCTGCCAACACTTCTGTCTGGGAGAAAGCTGCCCCTAGCTCTTGCCCTGATGCCAGACAAGTTAGTTCCTCCCATATGTCCCGGAATCCTTTCAAGCTGCTGCCCCAGAGCTGGAGCTCTGAGGGAGTGAGTCCACTGGGATTGGACCTTAACCGGCGGTTGGACATCCCTCTCACAATCCAGGACTGCTGGCTCCAAACCGCTCACCTGCCTCTGCCTGATTGCCCCTAACTGCTTCTGCCTGCCAGCCTGATCACCCCCTAACCACTCCCTGCCAGCCTGATCGACGCCTAACTGCTCCCTGGCCAGCCCGATTGCCCCTAACTGCCCTCCCCTGCTGGCCCGGTCATCCTTAACTGCCCTCTCCTGCAGGCCTGGTCCCCACCCAACTGCCCTCCCCTGAGGGCCTGGGTCCCCCCCAAATGCCCTCCCTTGTTGGCCTGGTCTGCCCCAACTGCCCTTCTCTGCTGGCCTGGTCACCCCTAACTGCCCACAACTGCCCTCCCCTGCAGGCCATCTTGTGGTGGCCATCTTGTGTCCGCATGGGGGCAGCCATCTTTGACCATATGCGGGCAGCCATCTTGTGTCTTGGAGTGATGGTCAATTTGCATATTACTCTTTGATTAGATAGGATTTTAATTTATGAATAAAGATATTGAACAGGAATCATAAACAGATGAATATGACCTGAAATCGCCTCCTAAGCTTTTGGGAGGCAGCACAATATTTAAAATATTTGAATTTAATGGTCTTGGTTGTGATAGCACTCTTCAGTTGCTTCCGCTGGCTTCACTCTCACATGCCCACCTTCCACCATCAAGCCGTTCCCATTTGTAAAGTCTGCAATGGAAGGCCGAGTGGCTGTGAATGAACAAGTCCTCCAGGTCCTCTTATTTAGAGTGTGGCACACAGAGCAGCATGGCTGGCATAAGCTGGAACCTTACCTTAGATCTCCTGAATCGGAAGCTGTACCTAGTCAGGTCTCCAGATGATGTTTATTCACATTACAGTTTGATAAGTACTGTCTCTGATGATAAGAAAATGATGTCTGAAATTCCAGTAACCGGAGTGATTGGTTGTATCTAACAAATGAATTTTAACAGAGCTACACGACAGTTCTTCTTGCCTTTGGGCATCACACACTGGAAAAGAAAGGCCGTGCTTATTAATGGGCCTCCTGAAAAAGAACATCTGAGTTCCTCTTGATGCCACGATGGAGTAACAACAGGTCCAATCACACGAGAACTTCCGGTGCTAACAAGCATAGAACTGAAAACAAATGCTGTCTACAAGCATTTTAAACATAAAGGTGCACGTGGACTGAGAGGAAACGGAACATGTGCTGTGAAAACAGTAAGCCTAAGAAAGCTGGTGAAGCTTCCTCAATATCAGACAAAGCAGATGATACCAGAGGTCAGCAGTTTTCAACCATTTCATCTCATGGCACACATAAACTAATTACTAGCATTCTGTGACACACCAAAAATTTTACTGTATTTTTTTTGCAGATCTGACAAAAGAAATAGGTATAATTTTGATTCATTCACACCAGACAGCCATTGTTGTGTGGCTGTTGTTATTTTTTTGTTTGACAGTCAGTGCCCCTGACTGGATAGCATGTTTTAAAAATACTTGAGGCGCACCAGTTGAAAATTGTTGCCATAGAGTATTATACAGGTATACAGGATAAAGAGGCACATTCCACAATGATAAAAGGCTCAATTTCACTGGAAAGACAACAATTCTAAATATGTATGCATCTAATAATGAAGTGTCAACATTTATGAGGGGACATCTGACAAATCTAATGGGAGACATAGTCAAATCTAAAATAGTAAAAAATTTAACTTTATTTTCTTAGAAATTGACATAAACTAAAGAGCAGTAAAGCTATAGAAGATGTAAACGACACTAATGACACTATCAACTTGACATAATCGATATTTCTAGAACACTACACCAACAATTGCAGAGTGCACATTCTTTTCTAGTGTTCATGGGTCAGCCAGTAAGACAGATCACTCATTGGTTCATAGAGTTAAATCTTACTAAATTTAAAAAGAGTAAAATGTTGAAGAGCATGTTATACTGCTACTAGAGGCCCAGTGCATGAAATTCATACATGGGGTGGGGGTCCTTCAGCCCGGCCTGCTCCTTCTCCAATCTGGAGCCCCTTGGGGGATGTCCAACTGCCCACAGGGATCAGGCCTAAACTGACAGTCGGACACCCCTCTCGCAATTCGGGACCACTGGCTCCTAACCGCTCACTTGCCTGCCTGTCTGATCACCCCTAACCACTCTGCCTGTCTACCTGATATCCCCTAACCTCTTTGCCTGCTGGCCTGGTCGCCCCTAACTGCTCTCGCCTACCGGCCTGATCGCCCCTAACCACCTCTGCCTTGGCCCCGCCACCATGGTTTTGTCCGGAAAAACATCTGGAAGATGTCTAGTCTAAATAGCATATTACCCTTTTATTAGTATAGCTAGTTAGCTTAAATTAGAAACCACTAAAACTACTCTAGAAAATCCTCAGTAAAATTTAAATAATATAATTCTAAACCTATATATTAAAGAAATAAATCATAAAAGAAATGTAAAAAAATTTCTAACTAAATTGTAATGGAATCACAACATATCAAAACTTGTGAATGCAGCTAATATAGTGTTTAAAGCAAAGTTTATATCTATGTAAGAAGTAAAAAGCTTAAATTCAAGATTCTTAGTTTCCCCATTAAAAAGATAGAAAAATAAGAGCAAGCTAAATTCAAAGTAATTTAAAAAAATAGAATATGTGTAATACCAAAAAATTAGCCAAGTCAAAAGTTTATTGTTTGGTAAGTTTAATAAAGTTGGTAAACCTTAAGTAAGACTAATCAAGGGAAATAAATGAGAGAAAAATGAAATGATCAATATCACAATATCAGGAATGAAATAGGGAGATTTTACTATGTCTTTTAGAGATTAAAAGGATAATACAAAAATATTATAAGCAAATTTAGGCAAATATATTCAATAACTTAGGTAAACACAACTTATAAAATGCAATTTAAGAAGAGATCTTACTATTTATATATCACTTGACAACATTGGATTTGTAGACCTTACTACAAGCGAAGTTCCAGGCCCAGGTGCTGCCGCCGCTCTCCCGCATTTAATGGATAAACACTGGCTGTAAACTCTTTCTGAAAATAGAGACAAAAATGTTTTAAATTAAAATAATAAAATTGGCATAATCCTGATAACAAAAACTTAAAAAGATATTACAAGAAAATAAAGTTACTGACCAATATTCCCAGTGAACTTAGATGCAAATATCCTAAACTAAATAGTCGCAGATTGAATCTAGCAATACGTAAAAATCCATCATATTCAAGTGGATTTTTATCCCCAGGATAACAGCTTATTTCAGTACAGGAGAACCAATCAATGTGATTCACTACATTAACAAAATAAAGGAAAATAATTATATAATAATTTCAATTGCTAAAGAAAAGCATTTGACAAAATTCAATACCCATTTATAATTTAAAAAATATATATAAAAGACTAATATGCTAAGTGTCTGACTGTCTGGGTAATGATGTCACATAGCAGTGCCCGGCTTCCTCTCCTTAGCGACTAGCCTCCTTGCAGTTTCTTCAGCCCAGGAATACAACTTGCTTTATAGCCAGGTGGAAACATTTTACACTTTAACTAAAAATCTGTGAAGCATTTTCCCTTGCCTCATCTCATTTGATTCTCACAGAAGTCCTGGAGTAGGTAGATAGGAGACTCTGTGGAATCCTATTTTCTTTTCATTAGTCGGAAAATGGAGATTTAGAAAGCTTAGAAACTTGGCCCAACTGAAAAGAAGTAAGAAATGGTGGACCTTGAAAATGACTTCAGGTTTTCTCACTGAGTAGAATATAGTCAAACACTGCTGCAGTTAAATATTTTACCCTTTGTTCTCCCTGCATGATCTACAATAACAATCTGCTTTGTGTTGATATTTACTGCTGTGTTGCTGACAGTTACCTGAAAGAGAAGTTGGGGTGCTTCACTGGGCTGGAAAAAGTTTAGCTAAATTAGAAAGCAGGTCTAATTAAGCAAGTTTATTCTATATATATAAAAGGGTTAGTTGACTTGTGTATGCATGATACATATAAAGCTCTCACTGGCATCAATTGCATGCATGTGTTTCAATCTGTCATTGTCGATCGTGAATTTGGTTGGCACTTCTAGTATAAAGAAAGGGCAAATAGTGATATTAAAATATTTCTTCTAATTAATTTACTTTCAATGTACATGAATTCGTGCACCAGGCCACTAGTAAGTAAATAAAGGGAAACTTTCATGACCTGATAATGGGCACAGAGAACCGTCTGCTGGGAATGTGCTGAACGATGGCATCTGGGCTGCTTCTCCCAGCCAGCAATAGCGCTGCTCTGCAGGCCACGCCTGCGCACAGCAGTGAAAGACATAAAAGGCAAGCAGTTTGAAAGTGACATGTAAAACTGTCTTTGTTTCCCGATAACATGGTGGTCTTTGTAGAAAATCTAACAATGTTGCAGTAAATTTAAATCTCACTAATAAATCTTCACAGGTTTCAGGAAAGGAGTGACTATGCAGAAATCAATGATTGTCTTTATACACTAACAACCGACACCTGAGACCACATTAAAATACAGTTGCAATAGCATCCAAAGTATGCACTTCTTAGGAATACATTTTTAAAAGATGTGTAAGAATTCTATTCTTAGTGGAAAACCTAGTGGAAAATATTTCCAAGAGAAATTAAGGAAGATATAAATAAATGTAGAGATATCCAATATTCATGGATTGAAAGACTCAATATGTTGAGATGGCAAATCTTCCAAATTGAGATATAGATTCAATAATGCAATCCTCATCAAAATCCCAGCAGACTTTTAAAAAATATATCTTATTGATATTTTACAGAGAGGAAGGGAGAGGGATAGAGAGTTGGAAACATCGATGAGAGAGAAACATTGATCAGCTGCCTCCTGCACACCTCCTACTGGGGATGTGCCCGCAACCAAGGTACATGCCCTGGACCGGAATCGAACCTGGGAGCCTTCAGTCCGCAGGCCGATACTCTATCCACTGAGCCAAACCGGTTAGGGCCCAGCAGACGTTTTACAAAAGGTAAAATTGGACAAGATTGTTCTAAAATAATGGATATCGAATAGAGAAATTATTTTGAAAAAGAAGAATAGAGTTGGGAGACTAACACTACTTGATTTCAAGACTTCCTATGGAGCTGTGAGGCCTCTCATTTCTCAGTACTCCGGTGCTCCCTGGCTTCTGTCTGCGTCTCAGAATCACAGGTGGTTTCCTGCTCCGTGGTCTTTACTGAGACTAGTCCACATTTCAGACCATCTCTGCTTTTATCTAGACCACACCACCTCATCCTTCCAGTCTCTGCAGGATCTCCTCCTCACAGCAGCTTTCTGGATGCTCCTCAAGTTAAATTACCATTTTCTATTTGTCTCTGTCTTAGACTCCAGTACGTTTCTTTCTTAGCAATGACCACACTGAGTAACTATGGATTGGCGTGTTCACTTTTTGTTTAATATGCATCCATCCTTCCAGATAATAAGCTCCATGGATCTGGGACTGAGTTTGTCCCCCATCATATAATGATGCTCAGTACAATGCCTGACACAGCCCAGCCACCACACTAAATCCTGCAGCTGGGAGCGTGAGCCGAGGTGCCATTTCTCACAGCTCGGGGGCTGCGGGTCCGAGGTCTGTGAGCGGGCAGAGTTGGCTCCTGGCGAGAGCCCTCTTCCTGGCTTGCAGAGGTCACCTTCAGCCTGCTGTGCCCTCGCATGTACAGAGAGAGGGAGCTCTGGTCTCTCTCATCAGGTCACCAATCTCTTCATGACCTCATCTAAACCTACTTCTCTGCCCACCTCTAAGCACCATCACACGTGGGTAAGGGCTTGAACGTGAATTTTGGGGAGATACAAACATTGGCTCCGTAGCACACAGTGTGTGTCCCCAATACATACATTATATGGATGAATTAACTATTGAAGGTAGATTTGTGCTTTTTGGTTTATATGTAGAGAATTAGGAACTTTGTATAGGACAATTCAAGATATTGGGATTACCTAGGGAAAGAAAGAAGGCTTCTTGGCATCCGACCTGTCTGTAGGCCAGTAAACACCAGTGGGGACTGGAGAACGGCTCCCCCGGAGGCGCCTGCAGTAGCTGGGGATGCGGCCCGTCTCCGGAACCCCGAACCCCCGTGCTGTGTATCCCCTGTGTTTTGGGCCACATTCCCTGTACAGCTCTCTGCAAGGAAGGAGCTAGCTTTGGTGTTTGGTTTTTCTCTAAGTGTTTATTTTTATCTCGAGGGCCAGTATTTATGTTGGATCTCCATATTGATTTGCTGGGCAAAGAGTTGACAGAACACCTTTTTCTAAAGGTCACATCGGAGATTTTTCACATCTTTTTATTCTTCTTCCTTTTTATTCTCCTATTGCTCCTGTCTTCTTGGCTCCACAGTCTGAAATGCAATTTGCAGTCTGCGTACTGTTTCACATTTGAACCATGAGATTCATGAACTGAAAACTCCAGGTTTCATAACTGTGACAAGTCATCCGTATGCACAAACCAGCTCTAGACTCCCTACTCCTGCTCAGGCTTAGGAATGCGCAACACATTAGCAAGAACTATAGGATCCAGGACAGCGGGCTCTTAGGGCGAATACGGTGTGCAGCTCTGTGACGGATGCATGGCCTCCTCCCTCCTGCCACCCTCAGCAAGCACACTGATGATGACATTGAAAATGGGAAGAGCGTTGGGCATGGTTAAATAACTGTTCTGAAAAACAGTTGAATTATTGAATTTTTTATTTGATATGGTAATGGATTTGATGTCCAGCTATGGCCAAATTTATAAATGATTTACTTGAAAGGAGGTTAATGAACACTTAGAAAGGAAAAAGGGATCCCTAGGAGGCAGCACCAGTTCCCCAGGATCAAGTCTCAGTGGCTTTGGCTACCATCTTTCCGTTTGTGTTTGACCGGGTTCTTCGACTGGCGAGGACAGTGACTCGGTAGGAAGAGTATCTTTGATTTCAGCAGTACTTCTGATGGCCTTACATAGTAATCTTGTGGATAAGATAGAAAATGTGCTTTATAGTTAAATATATTTGCAATTGGTCACAAAAACGGCTGTCCCATAGCATTAATAAAATAACATTTGGTTTAATTTGACAGAGCTACCTCGCCAAGTGGCATAGAGTTCTGACCTTGAAACCATTGTGCTCAACGATCATCAAAGACTTCCATTAAGATACAAGGGACACTGATCAGTTTCACAGATGATGCAAAATGTAAAGGATGTATGATATGTTTATTATAAGAGTATATGCTGATTAGAGACAATTAAAAACAAAAATACAAGAATGTATATTTCAATATATAATTATTTTATTGCAGATTTAATTCCTGGTACATTCATACAGGTATGGCTTATTAAAATTTTTCTCCTTAAGATAATTTTGATAAGTTGTGTGTGCTGGTAATTTTTTTAAATCCTGAAAACCATTCCATACAGTTTTTCTGTATGTAGGCTCTTCTGATCAGTCTAACTCCTGCTGAGCTGCAGAACGCTTCCGCCACAGGATAGACGCCCTTTCTGTTCTGAAGGCCTTGCTCTGCAGCTGTGCTTCCTTTCCGGTGTCTGATGTGGGCGGTGATGGTCGGGCCCAGGTGTCTGACGTCCAGCATGCAGGCTCCCGGGGGGGAAAGGCCAGCCGCGTTCCTGCCTCTCAGCCGCCACCTTTGTCAGGGCTTGGATTCCCGTGCGATGCTCCTGGCAGATTTCTGTTAGTGCGCGTACAAGTAGCACATGTTTCATTTCATCAGATTGTCTTCCTTTCAGTTTTCGTGTTCTTACATCACATTGTTTTATTGTATAGAGGATACTTGTCTTCCATTATAACTCATTTTTAATTACTTCCAGAGTCATTCACATGTTTCAGCAGCTCCTGCGTTCCAAGGGCGGCACTCTGGTCTCTGACTCTCATCTCTGCATTTTAACTTTCCTCCTGTTTCGTGCTCTTTCACTCGGGACTCAGAGGCAGCGTCTGAGGTGTGTCCTTCCTGCACTCTGTTCTGTGTTCTCAGCACTCGGTGTGGCTCTCATTTGAGAGGTTACAGTTTCCCCTGCAACTCACTTTACCACCCATTTTCCTTACATCTCACCCTGTTGACTTTTCACTCTGGCTGTCTTCTCCCTAGACCAGTGATGGGCAACCTTTTGAGCTTGGTGTGTCAGACTTCGCCAAAAAACTGAGCATAACTCGGGTAGTGTGTCACTTTGAGGAAAAAACATTATTTCGCAAATGTTTCATCCTCAGGAGCAGCAAATGTTTCATCCTTGGCATGCGGCCGCCTCAGCGGCCGCGTGTCATCAGAAATGGCTACGCGTGTCAGTGTTGACACGCGTGTCATAGGTTCGCCATCACTGGCCTAGACTTTCTGCACCAGTTCCAAAAATGTTTGTAAAGAAATGGCACATTTGCTATTTTATACAGTTGTAATTTTTTTAGTGATTGTGTGGCTTTTTATCATTTTATGGTTATTTTATTAAAAAGCTGGGAGGGTCGTGTGTGCCAGACAGAAAACACTTACAGCTGGAAAGTCTGGGATGGCTATCGGTGGACTGATAGAATTAAGACTCTAAATGTTAGTTAGCAACAAGATGGAACAAAGTGCTGAAATCAACAAGATGGATAAATGCAAGCTGACAAGCTGCCTAACAATCATCAGCCACTAAGCACAGGCCAGGATCGGGTGCCCGAACAGGTACACTGCCGGCTTACCCACGCTGCTCGCTCTCCCGCCCTCCCAGGCAACCTCTGCAGGCTCACTTACCACCAAATGCTGCAGGTGTGACCCCTGGGGCCCTGGTCCAGGCCAGGCACCTCAAAACAGCTTGCTTAACACCGAGCTCATTATCTGGACCCCAAATCATTCACCAACATTATTCATTAGTTCAAGAGCATCCCCCCCCACCCCCCGTCTCTCTGCTGGTCCCTCGCTCATCCTGAGCCCAGCCTGCTCCTGTTTCCCGCGGGAAATGTTTGCCATCTAGAGCTGCAGCCGGCCTCGTGTAGCTTCCCTCTTTGCTGTGCTTTGGAGCAGGTGCTCATACTCTTGGATGACCTCCTCCCTGCTCTTGGATGCGTTTAAATTTTTTCTTTCATTCAGTTCCTCCCGAGTACCCTTTTAAAAGATAAACTTGACTGTGTTCTTTCCCTGCACCACCCCTCTCCCAGGAAAAACTTGCCAATGATTCTCTGCTGCAAGCTTAAGGTGTTTCAGAAAGCACTGAAGGTAACATTACAACCTGCCCTGCCTTTGCAGCCTCACCTTTCCCATTCCTTCCCAGGCCCTGAGATATATATTTCTTTTATTATTATTATTATTTTTTAAATTTCCTTATTGATTAAAGTATCACATATTTGTCCTCATCCCCCCATTCCCATCCCACACCCCTCCCCACACATGCCCCCACCCCCCTGTTGTCCTTAACCGCTGGTTAGGCTCATATGCTTGCACACAAGTCCTTTGGTTGATCTCTCCCCTTTACCCCCACCCTTCCCAACCCTCCCCCCGAGGCCCGACAGTCTGATCCATGCCTCCTTGTTTCTGGGTCTGTTCTTGTTCATCCGTCTATGTTGTTCATTATTTCCCCTAGATGAGTGAGATCATGTGCTATTAGAAATATACTTATAAGAACCGAAAATGAGACAAACAAGATATATATTTCTTTATTGTTGACACTGTTACAGAAACAGATGTCCACATTGACCGCCCTCCTCCCAGCTTCCCTCCGCCTCTGCCTTCACCACATCGATGTCTGTGTCCTTGGCCTGTGATAGATCCACATGTGTTCTTTGGCTAATTTCTTCCAGTCCTGCCCACCCCTTTCACACCCTGATGTTTTAATCAGGACAAGTTGCCTCATTTCTGTGTGTTTGCTTCTCTTTTCCACCTGGAATTCTCTACCCTCCAGTCTCCCTGGAAGCCTCCTTCGTTTCCATGGAGACTCTACCTGAGTGCTCCATCCTCTGCACCCTTTGAGGTCTACCCGACACTGAGGTCAGTCTCATCTTTCCGTGCTTTCCAGATCTTTCCGCATACTGGCATGGCCAGCCCCCTCTGTTGAAAATGTGTCATTAATATGTACTACGGGCCACTGAGACAGGCTCCGAACTTAGGAAAACAGAGAATCCTCTGTTCAGGATATTGCCCCATGTCTTCATCCTGCTGTTGGGATCCAAAATAGCAGCAGAGTAAGTGGAAGCCACACTGACATGCTCCCAGGACCAAACTGGAAATACAACTAAAATACAGAAGAACCATCCTGAAAATCTTCTGAGGACTAGGTGGAGAGAACCCTGATAACCGAGGACGGAAAGGGGAGACCGCACAGAGACTGGTAGGAAGGGTGGAGGCGTGGAAGGGCTGGCTGGGCTCCCACGGACAGCAGCGGAAGTACCAGAGGGCTGTCTCAGCTGTCGGGGTTCCCCCTGAGAACTCTGGGGTCTGAACCCCAAGCTGGGCTCCCTAGCCCAGAGCACCAGAACTGAGAGAGGTGCCCACAGAACATCTGGCTGTAAAAAGCATCAGTGTTCTGTCTGCTAGTCAGAGATGGCTGGAAATGTAGGTACCCTCTTAAAGGGCCAACACACATTTCATGTGCAGCCACTCACCTTGGGCTCCAGCAGAGGTAGGGCAGAATAGACTGGAGCTGTGTGAGCAGAAGCCAGGATTGGGGGCTCTGGGGTTGGAGCTCAGAGGGCAGCGATCTCTGTTTCGTATGCTGAGTCCTTCCTTCACACTGTGGAGGACATCTTTCTCTAGAGGACCTTTACTATCCAGGAGGTTTTTGCCTTGGGGGGAGGAGGGAGAGGTAGTTGCCACCCCCTGTTAGAAGACCTCTCACCCACCCTGTGGTTGATAGTCTGAGGCTAATCAAGACTGAGTGTCAGTGGTGCTGCAGGCAGAGGCAGGTCTCTGTAGGCTTGGAGTCTTTACCTGATCTAATCTGGGCCCTGGGCTAGGAAAAGCACGCCCTGGTGAACATCTTGCTCTTTTCCAAAGGCACCCAGCTCTGGCAGAGGGAGCCACAACTGTGGATTGCTGATAGCTCCAAACAAGGTCCTCAGGGCCAGTCATAAACAGGGTCTGACACTGTCCTGCGCCAGAGATTGGGAGTTGTAGAAGATCTACCTAATACACAGACACAAATACAAACATGCTGCCAAAATGGGGAGATAAAAACACAAGCCCCAAACGAAAGAACAAGGGAATTCTCCAGAAAAAGAGCTAAATGAAATGGAGATAAGAACTTTATCACACATAGAGTTCAGAATAATGATGGCAAAGATGCTCAACAGCATAGAAAAGATACAGTAACTATGAAGAATGACATAGCACTAATAAAGAATACAGTGGGAGGAACACACAGCAGATAAGGGGAAGCAAAGGATTGGATCAGTGAATTAGAAGACAGGGTAGAAAAAAAAATTATTCAATCAGAGAACCAAAAAGAAAAAAACAATTAAAAACCAGGAGGATAGCTTAAGGGAGCTGTGAGATGACATGAAATGCAACAATATTCACAAAATAGGAGAGTCAGAAGAGGAAGAACGTGAGCAAGAGGTAGAGGAGGCTTTGAAGAAATAATGGCAGAAAACTTCCTTAACCTGGTGAAGGAAAAAGTCACACAAGTTCAGGAGGCACAGAGAACCCCAAGCAAGAAGAACCCAAACAGTCCCACACCCAGACACATCATTATTAAAATGCCAAAAATTAAAGACAAGGAGAGAATCTTAAAGGCAGCAAGAGAAAAGCAATTTGTTCCCTACAAAGGAGCTCCCATAAGGCTGACACCTGATTTCTCATCAAAACTCTACAAACCAGAAGGGAATGCCATGAAGCACTCAAGGTAATAAAAAGCAGGAACCTGAAACCAAGATTATTATATCCAACAAGGATATCATTCAAAATAGATGGTGAGCCCTAACTGGTTTGGCTCAGTGGATAGAGTGTTGGCCTGCGGACTCAAGGATCCCAGGTTAGATTCCGGACAAGGGCATGTACCTTGGTTGTGGGCACATCCCCAGTGGGTGGTGTGCAGAAGGCAGCTGATCGATGTTTCTCTCTCATCGATGTTTCTAACTCTCTATCCCTCTCCCTTCCTCTCTGTAAAAAATCAATAAAAAAATAGATGGTGAAATAAAGGGCTTCCCAGAAAAAACAGGCTAAAGTAGTTTATCACCACCAAACCAGCACTATAAGAAATGCTAAAGGGATTGCTGTAATGAGAAGAAATAGAGAGAGAAGCCTAGGCATAAATAATTAAAATGGCAAAATAAGTGCATATCAATAATAACCTTAAATATAAATGGATTAAATGCTCCAATCAAAAGACATAGGGTAGCTGAATGGATAAAAAAAAATGACCCAAATATATTCAGTCTACAGGAGACCCATCACAGAACAAAAGACTCACAAAGGATGACAGTAAAGGGCTGGAAAAATTTTTCATGCAAATGAAAATGACAAAAAACCTGGGGTAGCAATACTCATATCTGTCAAAATAGACTTCAAAATGAAGACCATCATAAGAGACAATAAAGGACACAACATAATACTAAAGGAATCAATCCAACAAGAGGATATAACCCTGGTAAATATATATGCACCCAAAATATATATAATCTTCTGGAGGACTTTTAGGGAGATATATAGAGCAATACAGTCAGAGTAGGGGACTTTAACACCTTGCTGAGTTCACTGGATAGAACTTCCTGACAAAAAATTAACAAGAAAACAGTGACTCTAAATGACACACTGGATCAGATGAATTTAACTGACATTTATAGAACATTTCACCCCACAGCAGCAGAATATACATTCTTCTCAAGTGCACATGGGTCAATCTCAAAGATAGATCACATGTTAGGACAAAAAAACAAGTCTCTACAAGTTCATGAAGAGTGAAATCATATCAAGCATCTTTCCAGACAACAATGGAATGAAATTAGAAATCAAATACAGTGGAAAATGCTCAAAAACATTCAAACACATGGAGGCTAAATAGCATGTTATTAAACAATAAATGGGTTACTAATGATATAAAGAAGGAAATTAAAAATTCCTGGAAACAAATGAAAATGAATATATAACCCCAAATCTATGGGAAAGAGTGAAAACAGTCCTGAGAGAGAAGTTCATGTCACTACAGGCCTACTTCAAAAAACAAGAAAAATTAATAATAAACTATTTAACCCTAAAACTTAAAGAATTAGAAAGAGAACCATAAGAAAAGCCCAGAGTAAGTATAAGGAAGGAAATAATAAAGATCAGAAGGGAAATAAGTGACATAGAGACTAAAAAAACAAAAACAAAAGATAAACACGGTTGATGACTGTTAGCCTGACTCATAAAGAAACAAGGAGAGAGGACCCAAATGAATAAAATCAGAAATGAAAGCAGAGAAGTAACAACTGACATCACAGAAATACAAAGGATTGTAAGAAAATACTATGAATAACTATATGCCAACAAGCCGGACAATGTGGGTGAAATGTACAAATTCCTAGAAAAATACAATCTCCCAGAACTGAATCAGGAAGAATCAGAAAACCTGAGTAAGCTAATAACAACTGATGAAATAGAAGCAATAATTGAAAAACTCCCAACAAACAAAAGCCCAGGTCCAGAAGGCTTCACAGGGGAGTTTTACCAAAATTCAAAGAACTAACATTTATAGTCCTCAAACTATTGAAAAAAAATCCAAGAGGAAGGAATTCTTTCAAGCTCTTTTTATGAGGTCAGCATTATCCTAATTCCAAAACCAGACAAAGACAGTACAAAGAAAGAGAATTACAGCCCAATATACCTGATGAACATAGATGTTAAAATCCTCAACAAAATATTAGCAAATCAGATCAGAAATACATGGAAAAGATCATACATCATAACCAAGTGGGATTTATTCCAGGGATGCCATGCTGATACAATATTCAAAAATCAATAAATGTGATACATCACATAAATAAATTGAAAGACAAAAATCACATGATCACATCAATAGATACAGAAAAAACATTTTACAAAACCCAACACCCATTTTTGATAAAAACTCTCAACAACATGGGAATAGAGGGAACATATCTTAACATAATAAAGGCCATGTATGACAAACCTACAGCAAAAATCATACTCAATGGGCAAAAACTAAAACCTTTTCCCCAAGAACAGGAACATGACAGTGATGTCCACTTTCACCCCTCTTAATCAACACTAGAGGTCCAATGCATGAAATTCGTGCACTGGGGGGGGGGGAAGGGGGGATGTCCCTCAGCCCAGCCTTCACCCTCTCCAATCTGGGACCCCTCAGGGAATGTCCCTCTCACAATGCAGGACTGCTGGCTCCCAACCACTCCCCTGCCTGCCTGCCTGATTGCCCCTAACCGCTTCTGCCTGCCAACCTGATCACCCCCTAACCACTCCCCTGCCAGCCTGATCAATGCCTAACTGCTCCCCTGCTGGCCCAACAGCACCCAATTGCCCTCCCCTGCCATCCTGGTCCCCCCTAACTGCCCTCCCCTGCCAGCCATCTTGTGACCACATGGGGGCGGCCATCTTGTGCGAGGGCATGATGGTCAATTTGCATATTACCTCTTTATTATATAGGATAGTACTGGAAGTCATAGCCACTGTGATCAGACAAGAAGAAATAAAAGGCATCCAAATTGGAAAGGAGTTTTATCAGGTGATGAGATGATGATGAGATGATGTTGACTTCTGGTTGGTTGATCTGACCATGCTTATCAGTTCTGTTTGCTGGATTCACAGCTGAGTCACCTCCCTAATTACTTCACAAAGGCCTTGAAAAGAAAACTTGAAGAAAAACTTAACCCCCTACTCACATATAAGTATACTAGAGGCTCTATGCATGAAATTTGTGCAAGGGGCTCGGCCCTTGCAGCCGTGGTGGCTTTCCTTGGCCCTTGCAGCCTTGGCTTCATCAGGAAGGTCATCTGGAAGGACATCCAGAAGGTCGTTCAGCTGCCTGGTCTAATTAACATATTATACTTTTATTACTATAGATACTAGAGGCACGGTGCATGAAATTTGTGCACTGGGGAGGGGTCCCTCAGCCCAGTCTGCCCCCTCTCACAGTCTGGGAGCCCTCGGGAGATGTCCAACTGGGGAGCCTAAGCTGAAGTCTGGCCTCCCTCTGTGGGAGGCAACCGGGCTGATCAGGGGAGGTGCCACCCCCATCACCCTGCTGCTGCTGCCACAGCTGGCCGCCACAGCCACCAAGATGTTTTCATCAACATGACTCCAGTCCCTTCACCATGAAAAAATGACAACTTTCTTTAGGCATTTTCAAGATTTGTCTTTCATAGGATATGACATTTCTTTCTTTCTTTTTTTATCCTCACCTGAGGATATGTTTCCATTGATTTTTAGAGAGTATGGAAGAGAGGGGGAAAGACAGAGGGAAACATCAATGTGAGAGGGACACTTTGATTGGTTGCCTCTTGCATGAGCCCTGACCTGGGCCCTGGCCAGGGAGGAGCCTGCAACCTAGGTACATGCCCTTGACCAGAATCAACCCAGACCCTGCTGTGGGCAGGCCAAGACTCTATCCACTGAGCCAAACCGGCTAGGGCAGAATATGAGATTTCTTAGCCCTCCAGCAGCGGACCTTAGTTTTTTCCTCCAGGAGTGAGGTGGAAAAGCCCTAGATCACCTTCTTGGATTCTTATTAGACAAGTTACCAAGAACACTGCGAGTGGCGTACCGGGAGCTTAGCCAATGAGCGGTCAAAAAGGTGTTTCCTCTGCAGCTCACGCACGGAGGCGGGACTGCTGGTGTGCTGCAGCTGTTGCAGCCCCACGCCCCCCAGTCAGTGTCTGCTCCGGGGCCGCCTGAGCCGGCGTGGTGACTCCGGCAGGCCCCCTGTCTCTGTCTCCATCTCTGCTCTGGGTCTCACCTGCGTGCGCAGCCTCCTCCTGACTGGTCATGACTGTTACAGCATCCCAGCCTAATTTGCAAATTACCTCTCTATCTATCTATCTATCTATCTATCTATCTATCTATCTATCTGTCTATTCTAAGATTTAAAATAATATGATTACTTTTCAGATTAATTCAGGTGCTCTGTCCATCAGTTTTATTATTCAGTGTACTTAAAATTCCTTTTAAGATTTCTCTTTATAAACCTTCTATGACTTTTATAAACATTCTTATAACTTTCACAATTATTCTTAAGTATTCCTACTCTAATTTCCTTTTTCCTGTTATATTCCTCTTTATTTCTCTTATTACAATTTTTACTTCCTCAACTCTAGTTCTTCTTTACTTGCATAGACCCTCTGTAACTTATACATACCTTTTAAAATTTACTTATACCTTCTGCAACTTACATATGCCTTCTGTAACTTACACATACCCTTTCAGTTTGTCTACTTTACCTTCTTTTTCCTTTATCTCTATACCTTCTATTATATGAAAACTATAAATTCCTTCTAATTAGCTATGATTAAAGGTTAGTTCTATACAGATTCCTCTATTCCCAGTTTCAGAGCAGTTAGAGTGGTGAGAAGTATGTCTCAGAGTCTATCTCTCCTCTAGTTGGCCTATCATCCTTGCTCTGCTCATGTCTGTCTAACTGCCTACTATATCCCCCTCAAGGATCTTGGCTCTGGATTCTTTCAGGGAAAGATGACACCAGTTTCTTCTGAAACTGCTTCGTGCTGATGTGGGTTGGAGGTTTCTCTCAAAGCCAAGAGATCCTTGCTCTCTGTCAGAGAGACGATGAGGCCTGGGTATAGGAGGCGGTGGCAATGGTGCCTAGCGGTAGTATTCCCTAGGTGTAAGTAGGGCTTGTAATTGGGTGGAAACAAACTGTGTTATAAAATTTAGTATTATTGTGCAAAAGTTAGAACAGTTTCTAATAATTTCTTGCTGAATCAGTTTTTCTCCCTAAAATCACCCTCATTTTTATTAAAGACTAATTTAGTTTCTGTATTAAATCTAGTTATAATTTGGCTTGGTTGTTTGCATTAACACAACAAGAATAACAGTTGATTACATCGGTTATTTTTTTTTAAAAATATGCTTTGCTGGAATCTCTTGACAAAGTTTACCCCTAGGGCAAAGAAGCCAAGCTACACAGTTGCCATCAGGCTTTGCCTGCAAAACCTGCAGAATTGGGGTGCATTCCATAAGTTGAGGTCCCCACTGGTGTCTTGAGGTTTCTTTCATGCGATCTCTCAGGAAAGCAACCTTTGTTCCTCACCTGGAAAGACTGCCATGAACCATGTGACCAAGCCAGGGGTTCAGGCTGTTTATATAAGGGGCGTATCAGCTTCAAAGTCAATCTTCATTCCTTAGAGCTTTCCGGTGACATCCAGAGTCCTGGCATGCCTCTCAGTCAGACATGATATTCCAGTAAAGTTTTGGTTAATAAAACCACAATTGGAAACTGACTTATGTCCTGTTATGAAGAAATCAGATTCTTATTGGTTTCATGTAAAAAAAAACATTGACCTAAGAACAATAATTACAAAAACTATAATTAGTTTTAGTTCATTTAGTCCAATAATCAAATTTTTTTCTCCTGATTTTTCTTGCAAGTATTTCTACAAATCCAGATAATTTATAGAGTAATATAAATGAGATGGAATCTTGTCCTTTTTGAAAAACACAATATTATAACTTATAACAATTAGTTATAAATGAAAGCATATTAGAATCTATTTAATATGCACATATAAATAGATTACAATTATTATTTCCTTATTTGACAGAGCTTCCCATAGAGCTTTAGTATAAAATTTTCTTCATAAGTAGAGAAAGCAAATCTTAAAATTTAAACCCTGGGAAGGTAGTCAAATACATTAAACTAAAAGATTATATATTATTATTATTATTATTAAATAGTATTAAGTAATCTATTCATTTAAAGTAATCAACTTACTGATTAACATAACATAATCATTTTAATAATATATATAAAACCTTTGTTTCCTAGGCAAATACAGGAAAAACCTTTTTTCTCTTACTTTCAGAAATAGGCTTATTTTTCCAATGGAAAATATACTCACATTATTAAGAAGCATAACAGAGATAGTAAATTCCTTAGCTGAGGAACAATTTTCTTCAACTTGGAAATCCCAAGTGGGCTCTAATGACTTACTGCACAGCTACCTTCATTTTCTTACTCTTTGTTTTTTGAGGGTTCTATCCCATTTCATTGCATTCCTGGGTCCTCACATGAGGTACCAATTGCCGGGACTGACCAGCAGACCCTGAGTGATGGATGAATGGATTACTCTGACACACGTTTCTGTGAAAGAGAGGGCTAAGGGACTGCCTGGCTAAAGGAACCAGACAGCCCTGTTCACCTGCCTCCTGAGGCTTTTATTGTAACAAAAGCTTCAACTAAAATTAACTTCTAGATACTATCAAGCAGGGTAAGCATCCTTGAGAAGACACATACATCTGTAGTGTCCTTTAAGCAAGAACATTTTGAAGTCTAAATATAAAGATTCTAGTAAAACACCTGGGGGCTTGGACTTGTTTGGAAAAGTCAAGGGAGGGTCTGCCGCCTTTGGCAAGGTACCCCTAGTGGCCCCCAACCTTTTGGAGATTCCTCCTCACAGACTTTCCAACCAAGTCCCATGCTTCCTCACAAAGGACGAAGTAAAACTGTCATTATTCTCAGGTGACAAGATGTTGTTACCTAGAAAATCTTAAAGATCCCACCAAAAACACTACTAGATTTAATAAAGGAATTCGGCGATGTAGCAGGAACAAAATCAGTACCCAAAAATTGATGGCTTTTCTTACACACCAATAATGAATCCTCAGAAATAGAAACTAAACAAACAATCCCATTTACCATTGCAACAAAAAATTAAGATACTAATACTTAGGAATAAACTTAAGCAAGGAGATAAAAGACTTGTACTCAGAAAACTACAGGACTTTGAAAAAAGATACAGGAAGATATAAACAAGTGAAAGAATATACCATGTTCATGGATTGGTGGAATCAACATCATTAAAATGTCCATACTACCCAAGGCAATCTGCAGATTCAATGTAATCTCTATTAAAATACCAACAGCATATTTCCTAGATCTGTAACAAATGCTCCAAAAATTTATATGGGACCAAAAAAGATCCTGGGTAGCTACAGCAATCTTGAGAAAGAAGAACACAGTTGGAGGGATCACAATACCAGATTTCAAGTTATACTACAAAGCTACTGTCATCAAAACTGCCTGGTACTGGCACAAGAACAGGCATATAGATCAATGGAACTGAACAGACCCCAGAAATTGACCCGGGCCACTATGCTCTCTTAATATTAGACAAAGGAGGCAAGAGCATACAATGGAGTCAAGACAGTCTCTTCTACAAATGGTGGTTGCGAAAATTGGACACATACATAAAAAAAAAAGAAAGAAAGAAAGAAAGAAAGAAAGAAAGAAAGAAAGAAAGAGAAAGTAACTAGACCACCAACTTACACCATACACAAGAATAAACTCAAAATGGATAAAAGACTTAAATGTAAATTGTGAAACCATAATATTCCTAGAAGAAACCACAGGCATCAAAATCTGTCCTCTCTCATAGCAATACTAGAGGCCCTGTGTATGAAATTTGTGCACTGGGGTGGGGGTCCCTCAGCCTGGCCTGTGCCCTCTCACAGTCTGGGACCCCTTGCTCCTTACCGCCTACCTGCTTGCTGCTCCCTACTGCTTGGCTGGCTGCTCCTTAGTGCTGCCGCGGAGGCGGGAGAGGCTCCTGCCACCTCCGCTGCGCTCGCCAGCCGTGAGCCCGGCTTCTGGCTGAGCAGCGCTCCCCCTGTGGGAGTGCACTGACCACCAGGGGGCAGCTCCTGCATTGAGTGTCGGCCCCCTGGTGGTCAGTGAGCATCATAGCGACAGGTCATTTGGTCATTCTGCTGTAAAGGTCACTTAGGCTTTTATCATATAGATGTATATGGATACATTTCCTAGGGCAAAGGAAACTAAGGAGAAAATAAACAAATGGACTACATCAAAATTAAAAGCTTCTGCACAACATAAGAAACCATCAACAAAATGACAAGAGAGCCCACTGTATGGGAGAACATATTTGGCAATGATAAATCTGATAAAGTTTTAATATCCAAAATATATAAGGGAGTCATATAACTTAACAAAAGGAATGCAAACAATCCAATTAAAAAAGGGAATACTTCTCCAAAGAAGACATACAGATGCCCAAGAGACATATGAAAAAAAATGCTCAAAGTCACTGATCTTCAAATTAAAACAACAATGGGGTATCTCAGCTGCCAGAATGGCTACCATCAACAAACCAATAAACAACAAGTGCTGGAGAGGATGTGGAGAAAAGGGAACCCTCGTGCACTGCTGGTGGGAATGCAGACTGGTGTAGCCATTATGGAAAACGGTATGGAGTTTACTCAAAAAATTAAATATGGAACTGCCACTTGACCCAGTGATCCCACTTCTAGAAATATATCCTAAGAAACCTGAAACACCAATCAGAAAGAATGTATGAACCCCTGTGTTCACAGCAGCATGGTTTACAATAGCTAAGATCTGGACACAGCCCGAGTGCCCCTCAGTAGATGAGTGGATAAAAAGCTGTGGTACATTTATACCATGGAATATTATGCAGCAGTAAAAATGAAGGCTCTCTTGCCCTTTGAGACAGCATGGAGGGACCTGGAGAGTATTATGCTAAGTGAAATAAGTCAGAGAAATACAAGTATCACATTATCTCACTCATATATTGGATCTAACGAGCAAAATTAACTGATGAACAAAATAGATCTAGAGACATAAAAGCATAGGACAGACTGTGGAATCTCAGAGGGAAGGCAGGTGAGGGTGGGTGGATGGGAAGAGATCAGCCAAAGAACTTGTATGCATATATGCATGACCCATGGACACAGACAATAGGGTGGTGATGGCCTGGGGTGGGGGTTGGAGGTGGGCTCCAGAAGTTCAATGGGGGACAAAAGGGGACATGTGTAATACTTTCAACAATAGAGATTTAAAAAAACACAATAAACAAAGTAATAATAGGGATGTAACATACAGCATAGGGAATATAGCCAATAATCCTATGTAATAAAGAGGGAATATGCTAATTTACCCTCATGCCCTCACAAGATGGTGGCACCCACAGACAATAAAGAGGTAATATGCTAATTGACTGTCACACCCTTACAAGTAGTGGTGCCCACAACCACAAGATGGCAGCGCCCAGTCCCTTCAGCCCCACCTCATCCAGCCTCAGTGCCCCAGTCCCCTTGCCCCTGCCTCACCCAGCCAGAGTCCCCTCAACTCCACCTCACCCAGTCTTCACAGCATCCAGCCTCATCCAACCTCAGTCCCCTAGTCCCCTAAGCCCCGCCTCATCCAGCTGGAGTCCCCATTACCCTTAGCCCCTCAGGGGAAGGCAGTTGGGGGCGATCAGGCCAGCAGGGGAGGGAAGCTGGGGATGATCATGCCGGAGAGGGAGCAGTTAGGCATCAATCAGGCCACCAAGGGAGTGGTTAGGGGGCTATCAGGCTGACATGCAGAGTGGTTAGGGGCAATCAGGCAGGCAAGTGGTTAGGAGCCAGCAGTCCAGATTGTGGGACCCCTGTGGGATTGGGCCTAAACCAGCAGTCAGACATCCCCCAAGGGGTCCCAAATTGGAGAGGGTGCAGGCTGGGCTGAGGGACACCTTCCCCCATGCACGAATTTTGTGCACTGGGCCTCTAGTATTGTAATAATCATGCATGGCACCAAGTGGTATTGGAAATATTGGAAACACTTTATAAAGTATATGATTGTCAAACCACTCTGCTGTTCACATGAAACTAATGCAAAATAATATTGAATGTAAACTGTAATTAAAAATAAATTAAAACATAAATCTTACTTCTTTTTAAAAATTACCATATTCACCACCATGTCAAATACAGTTTGTTGCTGTCTGTGAACCCCTCATTCCAGGTACGTGCCCCGCTTCCCTCCCACACTGTCCTGCCTTCCCCATGGCACTTCCTGCCTGGGCTGCTTCCAGGCTGCTCTCTGAGTTGTTCTCGAACTTTTCCAGTTTCATTTCTGTTCCTTCTTTAAAATTTCTTATCATATAAGGTCTGTTTCCAGCATGTTGTATTTTATTCTCATTGATTTATGAGTCCTAATAGTTCTATTTTTAATAAATATATTTAAATATTTTTATTGATTTCAGAGAGGAAGGGAGAGGAGAGGGAGATAGAGATAGAAACATCAATGATGAGAATCATTGATCGACTGCCCCCTGCATGCCCCCCCACTGGGGATCAAACCTGCAATCCAAGCATGTGCCCTGACCGGAATCAAACCTGGGACCTTCCAGTCCACAGGCTGACACTCTATCCACTGAGCCAAACCAGCTAGGGCTATATTTTATTTTTACCATAAAAATTAAAAGCAAAATAAATAACAATCACCAAAATTCTTCTCTTTAAATAATCAACACTCCTATTTGCAAGAAAATCATTTTAGGTATGTGGCTTTGTATATTTATGGATGGATATGGAGAAGTAGTCTAGGAAAAAATGGGATCATATGGTTAAACCAAATTTTAGTAAAATAATTATATTTACTAGAGGCCTGGTGCACAAATTCGTGCATGGGTAGGTCCCCTTGGCCTGGCCGGCGATCGCTTAGGCTTTTATATATATAGATTTTTACTTGACTTTGAGGAAAAATGAATATAAGTAAAACTTCCTGAGGTATTATTGGAATTTGATGGATATTTCTTCATTACAGGATTTACTACTTACTAAATTATCTTCTGTGGTTATAAAAACAAATCTGAAGAAATTCAAATACTTTTTAACTACTTGCTTCAATTATTTGAATCTCTGGTATGGAAGAAAATTAAATTATCATAAACAGATCTCCTCTCATTTCCCTAAGCATTACTTTCTATTTTTTGCTTGTTTTTATATTTACATTGTAAAAAATTATGACATTTGCATTTCTTTTCTGTGACCACAATAACCCAGAACTGCAAATGTTAGTTCTGTAAGGGCTTGCTCAGTACTTGCATTTTTATCATAGGTCACATCTCATGAGTTATCTTGGTTTTTGTACAGAACATTTAAACATCTGAAATTAAAAAATATATATAACAAACACTTATGCCCTGCCACTCACATGTAAAAAAAAAATGTTACTTAACCACTTTACTTTAAGTTAAGTTTTTGAAATAAAATCTTATAGATACACATTTGAGCCTGGCCCCTGCTTTTTTATTATTTTTTTCCTATCTACAGGCATTTACTGACGTGAATGTGGAGTGTCGAGCATACATATCATTATTTTTAACATATTTAATATCTACTTAAAACTTTAAATATATTTAATATATTTATATCTTTAATATATTCAGTATAATATTTTTACTATTTTTATTTATTTTTTAAAATATATTTTATTGATTTTTTACAGAGAAGAAGGGAGAGAGATAGAGAGCTAGAAACATCGATGAGAGAGAAAAATTGATCAGCTGCCTCCTGCACACCCCCTATTGGGTATGTGCCCACAACCAAGGTACATGCCCTTGACTGGAATCGAACCCGGGACCCTTCAGTCTGCAGGCCAATGCTCTATACACTGAGCCAAACCAGTCAGGGCTTTTTACTATCCTACCTAATAAAATAGTAATATGCAAATTGACCGCACCTTCGCTACACCCAAGCCACGCCCACCAGCCAAAGCCACACCTACCAGCCAATTAGGGTGAGTATGCAAATTACCCAACAAAGATGGCGGTTAATTTGCATACACTGAGAGAGGGAGGAGTGAAGACTGAAGACAACTTAGAAGGAAGAGGGAGGAAAAGCGGAAAGCAAGGTGGCTGCCAGAGGGAAAGCCCGGGCGGGGCGGGGCGGAGCAGGGTGGAACGGGGCGGAGCGGGGCGGGCGGCAGTGGCGCACGGGTGCAGGTGCGGTGGCCGCAAAGGCGGTGGCAGCGGCAGTGCATGCGGCTGCAACAGCCGCTTGCAGGATTTTCCTGCAAATGGGCTACTAGTTTTTAAATAAGTTGTTTGTACTTAACCTACATAAAGTAGAAAATTTATAGAATGCACTTCATAATCAATATTTTACACATATAGGTCTAGTTCATTTATTTAGGTACCGCAACAGTGTATATTTTAACTCTACAATCATATACATTTACCTCTCTCTCTACAGATATTTGGATTGTTTCCAATATTTTGCCAGTATTGATAGCACTGCAGATGCATTTCTGTGGTCTTGTGAGTACATGGGTGTCGTTCTGAGGATATGTACCTTGCTGGCTCATTGGTCTAGGCCTGCCTAATTGTATTGAGCATTGACACATGGCTCTCTAATGTTCTGCAAATTCACATTCTCAAAAGCTGGGTCTGAGTGCTCATTGTTTATCAACACTGTGAATATATTTAATGAATGTTGGATGAATTCACACTTTTCACTTTGGAAAATCTGATGGGTATCACATACTATTTTATGACTATATTAATATCCAGTGTGCTAAGCATTTTTCATAATTTTATTACTACCTGGGCTTATTCTTCTGCACATTTCCTATTCACATTTTTTGATTTTGTTCAATTGGATTATTTTAATTTTATCAAGCTTACACTTATGTTCATGTGTAAAAGTATTTTCTTTCTGTCTGTGGCTTATATTTTCTCTTCAGTGTCTTTTATTGTGAAGAAGATTTTAATATTAACATAGTTAACTTAATCAGTTTTTCCCTTTAAGGTGTTGTATTTGTGTGTTATTTAAAACTATCATCCTTAACTCTAAGTGGTATAATTTGTTTTAGAAAGTATGCAGTGTTGATTTTCTACATACTGGTCTTTTATCCATCTTGAATTTATTTTGGAGAATATTATTTAAGCAATATGAATAATTTTTATAGCATCATTTATTTATCTTTAAATATATTTTTATTGATTTCAGAGAGGAAGGGAGAGGGAGAGATAGAAACATCAAAGATGACAGAGAATCATCGATAGGCTGCCTCCCGCATGCCCCCTACTGGGAAACGAGCCCACAACTCCAGGTATGTGCCCTTGACCAAAATCGAACCCGGGACCCTTCAGTCAACAGGCCGACGCTCTATCCACTGAGCCAAACCAGCCAGGGCTGGCACCATTAATTGACAAGTCCATGCTTTGCCCTCTGAATCTTTTAAATAAACATTTTAATTTAGAATAGTTTATATTTACAGAAAAGGCACACAAATGATACAGAGAGTGCTTGTCTACTCCTCACTGAGTTGCCCGTGCTGTTAACATGTTACACACAGTGGTATAATTTGCCACTACCATATTCAGTGTTAGCATGGGCATACTCACTAAATGCCACCGTTTACTGGGCTCCCCCAGTTCTCCTGCTGGGCCCATCTCCTCTGATCTGTGACAGTTTTTTCAGACTGTCCTTGTTTTTTTACGACATTGGTAGTTTTTAGGAGTGCTGGGCAGGTATTCTGTAGAATGTCCCTCAGTTTGGGCTTGCCTGATTTTTTCATGAGTTTTTGGGAGGAAGATCAAAAGGAAGAAATGCCTTTTCAACATCACAGAAGCTTTATGTTCTACTAGAGGCTTGGTGCACAAAATTCATGCACTCGGGGGGGTCTGACTGATGGCTTAGACCCGCTTCCCGTGGGACTAAGCCCAGCTTCTGGCTGAGCAGGGCATTGAGCATCTTCCCCCTGGTGGTCAGTGCACATAATAGCACCCGGTCGTTCCACTGTCAGGCTGAAACTGGCTCTCTGAAATCCCCTGAGGGGTCCCAGATTGTGAGAGGGCACAGGCCAGGTCATGGGACCCCAATGGTGCACTATCAAGGCTGGGGAGGGATATGGGATGTTGGCCAGCCGGGGAAGGACTGCAGGAGGGCTCCAGGGCATGTCCAGCCCGTCTCTCTCAGCCCTGATTGGCCAGACCCCAGCAGCAAGCTAACCTACCAGTTGGATCATCTGTCCCCTGATGGTCAGTGCACATCATAGCAAGCAGTTGAGCAGTCTTAGCATATCATTAGCATATTATGCTTTGATTGATTGAATGGCTAACTGGACAACCGGACACTTCGCATATTAGGCTTTTATTATATAGGAATGGTCATTCCTTTCTACTGGTGATGTGAGCCATTTTCACTGGGCAAAGGTAATGTTCTCCAGATTTACCCAATATGAAGTTCCTTTTTCTTCTTTCCATCCTGCATCCTATAGGACAAGCCATTTACCCTGTGCACACTCCAGTGGAAGGGATATGAGATCTGGAATTCTCTAAGGGGGATTCATTCCTACTCTCCCCATCTATTATTTACTCAGTCACTCATTTATATTAGTACTAGAAGCCCGATGCACAAAATTCGTGCACGGAGGGGGGTTGTCCCTCAGCCCAGCCTGTACCCTCTCCAATATGGGACCCCTCGAGGGATGTCCGACTGCCCGTTTAGGCCCGATCCCAGTCGGGCCTAAACGGGCAGTCGGACATCCCTCTCACAATCCAGGACTGCTGGCTCCCAACTGCTTGCCTGCCTGCCTTCCTGATTGCCCCTAACCGCTTCTGCCTGCCAGCCTGATCACCCCCTAACCACTCTGCTGCCAGCCTGTTTGCCCCCAACTTCCCTCCTCTGCTGGCCTGGTCACTCATAACTGCCCTCTCCTGCAGGGTTGATCACCTCCAACTGCCCTCCCTTGCAGGCCTGGTCCTCTCAACTGTCCTCCCTTGCAGGCCTGGTCCTTCTCAACTGCCCTCCCTTGCAGGCCGGGTACCTCCCAACTGCCCTCTCCTGCTGGCCATCTGTGGTGGCCATCTTGTGTCCACATGGGGGCAGGATCTTTGACCACATGGGGGCAACTATATTGTGTGTTGCAGTGATGATCAATCTGCATATTACTCTTTTATTAGATAGGATAGAGGCCTGGTACAGGGGTGGGGGCCAGCTGGTTTGCCCTGAAGGGTGTCCCTGATCAGGATGGGGTTCCCTTGGGGTGTGGGTGGCCTGAGTGAGAGGCCTGTGGTGGTTTGCAGGTCGGCCACGCCTCCTGGCAATGCAAGCGGAGGCCCTGATATCAGGAATTTATTTTCCTTCTACAATTGAAACTTTGTAGCCTGGAGCGGGTGGGCCCAGCCAGGATGTGCGGAAAGCTTTGCTTCCCCTGTTGCCACCAGCAATGCTGGCCTGCTCTCTCAAGCTCCATTCTGCCGCCATTTCTGTTTGAATTTGTTTACCTTCTATAATTGAAACTTAGTAGCTTGAGTGGAGGCTTAGGCCTGGCAAGGGCAGGCGGAAAGCTTGGCTTCCTCTGTTACCTAGGAAACCTTGCTCTCTGTGGCTGTAGCCATCTTGGTTTGGGTTAATTTGCATACTCACTCTGATTGGATTGTGGGTGTGGCTTGTGGGTGTGTTGGAAGTATGGTCAATTTGCATATTTGTCTATTATTAGGTAGGATGGGCTAATGTTTTATTCTTCAAATTATAATGAGCACTCCTGTATTTATTTTGGTACTCAATAATCTCAGCTTTGGCCATGGGGAGCTCTCTCAGGTTGGCTCCTGTGTCCCTTGGGAAGCCCTGTCTTTTTTTAAGCATTCCTGGCTTTCTGACACTAAGAGATGCTACATGGTCATCTTGTATATTCCTTGTGTTAGCCCTAGAATCAGCCATTTCTCCCAAGCGTCTGGTTCCTTTTTCTTTGGAATCATAGAATCCAAGATGTGGGCTTTAGGTGTGCTCATTGCTACTGGGTGTCCCTGTTTCTAGACTTTTCTAGCCTCCTAGCAGTCCAACCAGCAGTCCGAACTGTAATTGCTTCTTTGTCTAGTCAGCAGTCCCTTCACTAAGCTAAACGTGAACACATACTGTTGTCTCTGAGTCTAATCCAGTAGTGCAGTCTCTCACATCTAGTTTCTCCCCTTGCTTATCTGTAATTTCCTCTCCAGCAGTCAGAAACCCGATCTCACACTCACTAGGCATTTATTTGTTCAAGCCCAGTGTATATGCACAACAGTTTCAGAATTATTCACTCTGTTCCATGAGAGACTAACTTACCAACTAGAGCACGTGGTCCACGGCACTTTCTCTTGTCTTGAGGCTTAGTTCCCGCCCAACACCATGCTCTGAGGAGACTTAGTTAGCCTCTTCTCCCCACACCTGTCCGAGGTATGGCGCACGTTTGTGTCACAGTTAGATTCCTGTCACCATTGATATTCTCTCCTGAGCTCCCTGGAAATCCTGGTCAATTCTTTAAAATGTGTAGGCATTAAAGTTCTCTTTCTGCTCTAAAGTTCTACGGGTTTCCCAAGCTCCCCTGGTTCCACCGCTCTGCTATCCCAGGAGCAGACTCGCTTTCCCGCGCCTCTGTGCACCTTGCTTTGCTCTTCGAGTGATCTCCTTGTCTATTCCTACGCACTGCAGCATTTGTGTAACTGCCACACTCAGTTTTGGCTTTCTTTTCCAGAAATGACTTTGAAGCATTAGTCTTTTTAATGCATTTTTAAATAAGCATCTGAGATTTTATAAAAACAAAATCATGTTATGTTTGTACATAAATATGGGGATAATTGGCTTCTTTCTGACATGAGTCTTTCTATTCATGAATATAGTATATTCTCCCTCCCTTCCTCCTTCTTTCGTTCATATTGAATTTTCCAATCCATGTAAATGGTAGTCTCTCTATTTATTCAAGCATTCTTTCTCTCACTTTTAATTTATCTCAATAATGTTTTGCCATAAATACATAAACATCTGTTGTTAGATATATTACTTGGTACTTGAAATTTTCATGGTATTTTAAATGGTATCTATAATTTTAAAGTTTATTTTAAATATTCATGTTACTGGTATATAGGACAATTATTTTGTATATTGATTTTAGATCTAGTTACTTTTCAGAAAAGTCTATTAATTCTAATAATTTAATTACAGATTCTCTTGGGATTTCTATGTATATAATTATATCATTTGTGAAAAATCAGGATTTTATTTATTTTTTCCATTCCTTAGAGTTTCATCTCCTTCCCCTTTAATGTACTAAATAAAATGCCAAATAAAAGCAATGTTAGTGGGTGCTGAATTGTATCCGCCCCAAATCCATAGGTCGAAGCCCTAACTTTCATAGGCCTGTTCCTGGAGCTAACGTCTCCAGGAGGTAACAAGGTTAAATGAGGTCATAAGGTTGGGCCCTAGTCTCATAGGACCATGGCCTTCTGAGGAGAGGAAGAGAGAGCTCTCTCTCCATCTCTCTGACAGGTGAGGGCACAGTGAGGAGGTGCCGTCTGCAAGCCAGCATGTGACTGTTGAGGCTCACAGCCTCTTGGACTTGGAGAAAATGAATGTCTGTTTTCCAAGCCGCCAGGCCGCGGTATTTTGTGTGGCAGTTTGAACTGACGCCGCAGATGTAGGTGCTGGGAGCAGGTGCTGGGTAATACCCGGAGCTGCGTGAGGCGAGGCGGGAGGAGCTGCGAGGTGCAGGCCAGGGGCGGATGCTCAGGGGAGTCCTGGGTGGTCTTGAGGAGAACAGGAATATGCATTGGGAACTGAGAAGGACAGTCCTTGCTATAAAGCGGCAAAGAGCGTCATGCACCACGTTGCGGTGCTTGGAGGAAGGTAGAGCTTCGGAACAGGAAGGTGGATGTGTAGTTGAGGAGATGTCTAAGCCACGTGCTGAGGAGCAGTGTGGTTCCTCCTGACTGGTTGAGGTGAAACTAGAGGCCCGATGCATGACATTCGTGCAAGAGTAGGCCTTCCTTCCCGCAGCTGCCAGCACCGGCTTCCCTCTGGCACCTGGGGCCCAGGCTTCCCTCCGGCCCCTGCTTCGTCGGTCTAATTAGCATATTACGCTTTTAGTATTATAGATAGGAAAGGAGAGAGGAATTGAGGAAGGGCTGCTTAACTGAAAAGAAACCAGACGTGACGGTTTGGAAGATTTCCACAATCGGAACGGAGAAAGCTTGTTCCAAAGAGCGCTCTGCGCGTGAGGCTGGACAGCATTTAAGGGCAAGATCACAGGTGGGGCTGGGCCCTCCAGCTGCCTCAGGAAAGCTGTGCACTTCTCCTAGGTGTACTGGCTGCGAGTCCACTGTTCTTCAAGGACAGGGACTCACCTGAAGGGGATTCGGAGATCCTCAGGTGACTAAAATAAAAAAAATTTATTTTTTCTTCTGCATGTCTGCAACAGGCCTCTAGAACTTTCTAAAAAGTGCGGTCTCTCACGTTGAGTAGGTTTCAGGCAGAGAGAGACGGACTCGCTGTTGGAGTGGCGGTGAGCTGGGAGTGAGGGCTCAGGGCTGAAAGGTCGTCTCGCCCTGAGACATCGTCTGGGGAAGGATGCGAGAAGGCTCTTCCTGAGCATTTGAAGAGAATTATTGGAACGGGCAATGCTGTCATTCTTCCCAGGCGCCTGTGTTCGATGAGCTTGGCTGCAGCCCAGACACAGGCACCCACCGGCCTGTTGCTGGTCCATGCAGGCACGCTGGAGGGCGTCTCAGCCACCTATCCATGCCCAGATTGGAAGTGACCGTTTTTGTTTCTTTTTCCACCCAGCAAAGACGTTTGTGTGTTACAGGGAGGTGGCGAGAGTGGCAAATGGAATTCACATTTTTGTGCCATAAGAATGAGTGTGCTGGAGCCAACTAGTCCAGTGACATCACGTTGCTAGCTTAGAATTGGCCGTGGTGGGAGTACCATGCCATAGAGATTTCCATACTCTATAGTTCAGGGCTTTTTATTTAGTTTGATACATACACACACACACACACACACACACACACACACACACACACATATATATTTCAGAGAGGAATGGAGAGGGAGAGAGAGATAGAAACATCGATGATGAGAGAGAATCTTTAATCAGCTGCCTGCTGCATGCCCCCTACTGGGGATCGAGCCCACAACCCAGCAACCCAGGCATGTGTCCTGACTGGGAATTGAACCATGACCTCCTGGTTCATAGGTCAATGCTCAACCACTGAGCCACACCAGCTGGACAGTTAGTTGTTTGTTGAGAATGTGTTATTGAACAGTCACTCCACGGACTATACACCATAATTGCACAATCACTGTCTAGACTCGCTAAATGTCTTAGAACAATATTTTTTTAAAAATATATTTTATTGATTTTTTACAGAGAGGAAGGGAGAGGGATAGAGAGCTAGAAACATCGATGAGAGAGAAACATTGACCAGCTGCCTCCTGCACAGCCCCCACCAGGGATGTGCCCACAAGCAAGGTATATGCCCTTGATTGGAATCGAACCTGGGACCCTTTAGTCTGCAGACCGAGGCTCTATCCACTGAGCCAAACCGGTTTCGGCTAGAACAGTGTTTTTATGTCTCATAATTTCATTGTCATTCCAACGCTGTGCGGTGGGTGCCCTGTTACCCCTCCCCAAGGGGAGGCAGGGGTCTAGGAAACCAGAGGTAGCTCCTGGAAGCCTGTCCTGGATGCACCGCTCCCTCTGCTCGCCCTGGCTCACCAGCTCCCCTCCCTCCTCAAGGCCTCCTGGGGACCCTTGTCTCGTGCCTCCTGGTGCTGAGAGGACGCCCGTCTTCCTGTCCTCTCCACCAGGACTTTGCCGCCCCGGCTTCGGCCACGGAAAGAAGGCTCGGGCCTGATGAGGGAGGCAGGGATGGCCGCGCGTTTGCTGGTGCATAAGCTCTGCCAGCGACTTCCTGAGGGCCTGGTTGTGAATTAGGTGCCGTGGGCTCCCTGATGTCTCTCCAGCTTTGGGTGAGCCTCCATCTGTGGACTCTGCCGAGCCTGTGTGGGGCGAGCGGGCATGTACTGTCACGCTCAGAGAAGGCCTCCGTCAGGCTGCTGCTGGATGTGGACAGCAGGCCTCCCGCAGGGCAGGAGCCAGAAGCGGGGCAGGCAGTGCAGGAAGGGAGCGTCCTCAGCCGAGGTGGCGGGGAAAGCTGGCGTGAAGGAGGGTGAGATTTGGAAAGTGATGGTGAGCAGCAGGGCGCTCCAGGGTAAGAGGCAATGCATGCTGGGTAAGAGCAGAGGTGGGGAGCCACGGTGTATTCTGGGGAGCCTCAGGTTGGAGTGACAGGAGACTGTTGGACAAAGGTCTGAGTCCATACTCTTGAAATTAACAAATCTTGTGCAACTTGACTTTTCTGATCCTATTCCCCCGAAGGAAGTGAAACCTTGAACTGCTAGTATGTTAACGGCGCTGGACGCAGGGGTGGACACTGAGGAGGGGCCAGAGACCCCTCAGTGCTCCTTTCTCTTCGCCTGGGTTCGGAGCAGATGGAGGACAGGGGTCGTAGGGGAGCCAGGAGGATAAACTCGGGCCTGAGGCTGGGCCAGGGTCCGCGGGAGGGCCTTGCCCATGAGTCAAGTATTTCTGTGGCTAATGGCTCGGGGAAAGGACCTCCGGAGCCGGCCGCGAGCATGGTGATGCGTCGGGAGAGGTGTTTGTCTGGATGTGCTGGTGGGAAGCTGTGAGCTCCTGGGCCTGGGCAGGGCTGAGGTATGGCTTCAGGGGAGCCTAGGGAAGAAGGTGGAGCAGAGGGGCCTGGTGCTGCTGGGCCTGGCCAGGGAAGGGTTGGGACAAGGGTGTTAAGCTTGGTCTCTCCAGATAAGCTGCTGCCTGGCTCCGTTGGCACATTCTGCACTGTCCTCCCAGTGACTGTACACGTACCCCACATTTACCCTCAGCGTCGGGGGCCCAGCACCTCCAGGGAGTGGCTGGAGGAGCGCCTTGGGCCTAGGCAGCAGGATCAGGTCAGTGGTGCAGGCCCCGCGTGGCCTGACGTGGTCAAGTTCACAGCAGAGGCGGCGGAGCCCCGAAGCCCTCCCCGGGCTGGACTTGTCTTTGAACATGTGGGGAAGGGGCTGGTGGGGAGGCTGAGTGAGGCAGTCTCTGCTCCTCGCCTTCAGGACATCGCCGCCTCTGCGGGCCGGCAGCGGAGGTTCCTCTTGGGCATCTTGTCCAGGAGGAAGGTGACTGCAGCTCTTGGCACCCAGCAAGGCTTGACCCCTCCCCCGCTGAGGCCGCCATCGGAAGTCCTTAGGGAAGAGTCTCCTTGCCAGCAGGCCTTGCCCAGCTCTGGGCCGTGGGCGGGCCGGCGTGCTGAGGAGTGGGCTTCTCGGTCCCGAGCGCCGTGCGACCATGGGTGCGAAGCAGCACTGGCCCGCACACGCCCCCCCACGCCCCCTCCCACGCCCCCTCCCACGCCCCCTCCCACGCCCCTGCAGCCCCAGCGCGTCTGTCTGTGGAGGAGCTGCTGTTTGGTGCGGGTGTGCCTCCCGGGCCCCTGTCCGCAGCCTGGGCAGGAGGGGCTCCTGGAGACTGAGCCTCCCTTTGGGTGTGTTTGACCCCCAAGCTCCAGGCCTCTTGCCTCTAGTGGGGACCCCGCACAGGCAGCCTGAGCCAAGGATTGCTGCCCAAATGGTTTACGGCTGGCGTGGAAGGGAAGGGTATCGGAGAAGCAGAATGAAGGGATAGGATGAGGCAGGGAAGCTGCTCAGCAAGGACACACCAGCTGAACGCTGGCTGCAGAGCGACCAGGAGCGCTTGGAGGAGGAGGAGGAGGTGACTTCCAGGCAGGCAGCCCTCGGTGGAGGGCAGCGCTCCGGAGGGAAGGGCGCGTCCTGGCAAAGACGGGTCTAGGAAGGGCGCCACCAGGGTCCTCCGTGGGTCCGGCTGAGCCCCGTCCATGAGCAAGGCCTGAGATAGGCCCTCACAGCTTACCCCGTGGCCCTGCGCAACCTTCTTAGTAACACCGCCTGGGGACAGGCAGGGAGGAGGCGCAATTGGCTGTCTGCCCTTGGGCCCAGCCTGGGAGCTGACCTGGGCCTGACTGGGGACCTTGACTTCCCTCCCACTCCCGGCGTTCCCCGCAGGCCCGCCCTCACAGGTGCCGCCGTGGTCCCCAGACCTGCTCCAGCACCCCAAGGCCCACGCTGTCCCTCTCGGGGGACAGTCACGGCTGCACCGGGCCGGCTGGGCCCTGGACGGGAGCTGCTCCCTGTGCCTGAGTGCAGGCCGCCTTCCCCGTGCCTCTGGCCCCCTCCACGGGGAGCCAGGCAGGCCTTTCCAGGACACGCCTTGACTACCTGGCTTTGTTGTTGCTCAGACACCTCCCCGCAGACCGTGAGCCTCAGTCCGCAGGAGGGATCCGAGAGCCCGCAAGAGGCACACAGCGTGGCTCCTCTGGCACCTTCCCCGCGGGCAGTGGTCCCGCTCGCTCGGGCAGGCCACCGGCAACTTTGGCCCCACGTGGACCTCCACTGTCCCCGACCTGGAGGACCCGGGGCGGGGGCGGGGGGGTGGAATCTGGGTTCCCGACTGCCCTACAGGGGCTGCACTCAGCCCCAGCTCCCCTCAGCGTGCTCCCAGGCAGCGCCACCGTGAGGCGCCTGCTGGACCCGCTCGCAGGGCGGTGTTTCTGGAGCTTTTCCTGAGACAGGTTTCTCTTTTGGGGGCAAGTTGCCTAAGAGGGGACGGCATAGACCAGCAGCACTGAGCCTGAGGGACAGTCCCTTATCGCTCCCGAAACAGCCACTGATGAGCCCAAACACAATGCAGACACCGCAGGGCAGCCGCCAGCGCCCTCCTTCCTGAGCGCCCGCCTGGGTTTGCTCCTGGGCCTCCTGGGAGAGGGAGCTGCGTCTCGGGCTGAGGCTCCCTCCACTTGCACTGGGCGTCATTGCCCCTGTGCTAAGCGGGGGGGGGGGGGGGGGGGGGCAGAGAGGGTGCAGAGAGGGTAGGGGCCGTGTCCACACAGCACCAGCTCTGCGGTTCCGAAGGTTCTGAGTAGCCGCGTCTGCGGCCTCTGGCTCCTCCTCACCCGATGGGACAGGCGCTGCTCTGGAGCTCAGCGCACAGCCTCACCTGCGCCCTGCGTGCTGCCTCCTGGGCTGCACTGTCCTGGGAGAGGAAACATCTGAGCTGTCATGTGACCCAGAGCTCTGTGACAGGGCTGCATCTTTCTGGCACTCTGTGCTCGGGGACGCGAGCTGCTCTCCTTTAGGGGCTTCTCCTCCCTGTCCTGGACACCACCCGGCGAGGCTTCTGAGGGACCGCGGCGCCATGCGGAGAAGGAGGGGCTCCCATGTCGGTGGATGCACGTGGAACAGACTGCGGGTGAGGCAGAGCGCGGAGGCCAGAGAGGAGCCCCAAAGAGAAGGATGGCCACAGGGAGCAGAGAGGAAGCCACTGGGAAGGACGGGATGGCCAGTGGGACAGGCGGCGCTGAGGAGCTGACCTGTCTGAGTAACCAGCCTTCTGTTAGCCGGTGAGACCATGGCTCTGTGAGGGAGGGGAGCGGAGGCCGGGGGAGGCTGAGGCAGGGAGCAGGGGGAGGAGCAGCGAGCAGGGGGAGGAGCAGCGAGCAGGGGGAGGAGCAGCGTCGCTCTGCAGGTGGGACAGGAGAGGGTGTTAAGCCGCCCCAGGGCTGCGTGTTGGGGCTGGAAGGAGGCAGTGTGCTCACGGGAAGTGAGAAATCAGAGGGAGGGCTGGCTTCGGAGCAGGAGGGGTGAGTGACAGGGAGGTGCTGTGAGCGGGACCCCAGGGACCAGGGAGAGCAGCAGGCCTGTGGGGAGCAGAGGGGAGAGGGGATGGGAGAGGTGGCGAGCCTGAGGTGGAGATGGAAGAGAAAGGCGCGCCCCTGCATTATCGAGATGGACGTCAGGGACCAGGCGTTTCCAGGAGGCGCCCCCCCCCGCCCTTGGGTGCAGGGGCCCCACTGACGGGGATGGGGCAGGAGGTGCGAGGCAGGGCCTGGGGCTTCACATGTGCTTCCATGCTCGTGGCTGTCAGTGTGGTCTGTGGACCCGAAGCCGTGGCTTCCGATTCTCTTGGGCCGGGGCCCTTTAAGCGCGTGATGCCCTCAGAGAAGGCCTGTGCTTTCGGGCTTCATTCTCCTGGTCGATAAATGGAGGTCACTTTGCAAGCTTTCTAAATTCCACTCCCACCCCAGAGTTGGTAAGTTCATCAACAACGTAGCTCGACTCAGGTCTTCCACAGGCCCCCTGGGAAGTGGCTTCTCGGGGCTCAGCACACGGAGAGGAAGCTCCCATGGGAGGCCACGGGCGGGCCGCTTTCCCCTCTGCTGCAGAGCTCCCCTCGGGGGACGCATGTCAGCCTCAGGGACCACAGAGGTGGCCACACACACACACACACAAATACAGTCAGACACACGTGTACACACACCCATGCACGCAGGTGCATACATATGCACACATGTACACAGAGACACATGTGCACACTCATGTACAAGTGCATGCAGATGCACACGTGTACACATATGCACACAGACACATGTATATAGATGCACGCATATACACACATGGACAAAGGCACACACATGCATATGCACACACATGCACAGTGTCAGCTCCCACTCTGCGGCATGCACAGGGGCGTCTGACCTCTGTGCGTGGCCTTCGGTGCCCCCTCTGCATTTGGCTGGAGGGCGGGGCCGGAGCTGCCCTTTGGCTCCAGTCTCCCCGCAGCCTCTGCGCTGGCGCTCTCGGACGCTTGTGTCTGGCGGGTGTGGGAGGCGTGTGCGGGCCCCGTGCCCTCACAGGGCTACTCTGCCTCCTATCAGAATAGCGACGGTCAGAACACACGGCCGGTCAGCACGGCTTTTCCCCTGAAAGTGGGAGCACTCAGCTGGCCCGGTGGGGTGATCTCCAGGCCGGCTTTCTCTTGGGGCCTGGGGCTTGGTGGGAGCAGCGGGTGCTGCCCAGTGAGAGCGCCGGCTCAGCTGGGTCAGTGGGGGCATGGAGAAGGAGGAGGTGCCATTTCTTGTGGGGGAGGGAGCTGGGTGCCCAGCAGGGCCCGGGGCAGAGTGCCACTGAACTGTCCCCAGGGTTCAGGCAGGGCGTGCTCTGCAACACGACAAGCTGGGCTCGCCCCTCGCCCCTCTCTCCTGGGTGCGCGCTGTCACCGGCTTTGTGTGCGGTGCTGGGACACACGGCGGGTATTGCCATGGAGCGTCAGGCGTGCGGCTGGGGAGCCAGGGTGCTGGGGCCCATGTCCCGGACCCGGGCCTCACGGGTATGACTGAGCACATTGACCTCCGGGCCCAGACCCGCCTCTGCGGGGGGAGGCGGAGAGCAGCCTCCCTGAAGGGTGGCTCTGCCAGCCCTCGGCAGTGCAGCCGCTGAGCACCCACAGTCCATCGCTCTTGTTTGTCTTTCTTCCTTAAAACGACAGCTTGTGGGGAACCAGCAGGCAAATGGAGTCCTACAGCACAGGTAGGACTTTGGTTAGAGGAGAGGGTGCAGGGTGGCGGGATCTGAGGACCGGAGAGCTCAGTGTGAGCACACCTGTGGGATGTGACAGATGGAGAGGGGCTGAGCGAGCGGCAGGGCAGCCCGGGCCGGAGCTGGGGGTGCTGACCTGACCAGAGGCTTGTAGGGAGCACACTGGGATGGGCACCAGGAGGCCCAGCTGGGACCAGGTTCGTTTAGATGCCTGTGGATGTCCAGGTGGAGACACCCAGCGGGTAATGACCGGAAGGCAGGAAGCTCAGGATAAGCGGAGGTTGTGCCCTGTAGTGTGTGAAATCGGGGCACACAACACAGTTGAGTGTTCAGCCTTACTGACTGACTGCAGTGAAACTGACCTAAATAAAAAAATGCAAACACGGGAGTCTCTGAAATCATCCAGCATCTCCTCATGCCTTACAGGTTGACCCAGTTACGTCTCCAGCCGGCTGGCCAGCCCTGTCCTCCCCGGGGCAGGCACTCCTGGCTGGGAGGGGCAGCAGGATGCTCTGGCCTGGCAGGGAGCCTGACCCGGGGCGCCGGCCACCAGGAGAACTGCCCAGGACTGCTGGCCGGAACAGAGCCTGTTCGTTCTGCCCTGGCCTCCGGGTCTCCTGCTTCATCAGAGCAGGTGCAGGTGGGCGGGTGGTCTGAGGTCAACATGGATCTGGATTCCGGCTGAATTAAAAACTCAGCTGTCCTCCAGGCCAGACCGGGAGACGCTTATGAAAGTGATGGCCTACTTCTTTGCAAAGGGGTGGGGGACAGGTAGTCACTCTTGGTCTAGTTTCTTTGTCTGGTTTTAGGGGCCAGACCAGAGCCGTGACTTTCAGAGGTGAGCTGGACACAGTCCCCGCCCCACTGTGGTGGGCTAAGCTGGTCCTGCCTGGCACACGCCTCCCTCCCTGAGATGCCTATGTCTGTATTTCCAGTCCTCACCCCGAGAGCCGGCACTGCTGTCCTTGGTGTCACTTTAATTAATACACTCCGGTGTGCTGGTGACAAAATTAGGTTCAGGGGAGGCCGGCATCTAAATCACGAGGGGAGAGAAAAAGGTGTTTTGTACCGTTTTTCTTCTTGAGCTCCGTTATTAATCTTCGCAATCAATACCACTTTATTTTTGGCTCTCGGATTTGGTGGAGAGGGTCAGACTGCCAGGCATTAAGGCGACATCTGCGTAAGCAGGAGAGCTGGCCTGGCACCTCCTCTCAGTGAGAACGCGGTCCCTGCCAGCTGTGGCAGTGCCAGGCTCTGCGATGCCTGTGCCAACTTTATGATATGTTTGATTTAGGTAAAGTGCCTGGAGCCTGCGGGGACCAGCTTGTTATTAAACACCATCTGCGGTTTTCACTTTTATTGATATCATAAGAGGTGGGATCTCAGCTTTCATCACCGTGTTAGCCCTTTACAACCCGGGGAAGGGGGAGCGTGGGAGGGGTGGGGGCGAGAGGCCTTTGAAGCTCCGTGCTGGCGCCTGCGTTGAGCCTGCAGCGTTCAGCAGGCGGGCTGCCCACTGCCCACGGGAGCCCCGGGCTGCAGTTGGCTCACGTGGAAGGAAAACGGAGCGAATGGCTGGGAGAGGAGCTCACAGGAATCCCAGTCACACCCGCCCGGGACGCTGCCAGGAAGTTATGATAGCGAAATGATGACGACGATGGCATCAGTGAGGACCAGTTATTGAATTACAATTGTTTTACAGTATTCACAGTATACTATGTAGAGTCTATATTTGTGTATATATATTATATACATACATACATATCTATCATATACACATGTACATATATACATATATACATATACACACATATACAGATATACATGTATATCATATACATATATGCATATACACATATACACTTATATACATATATACATACACACATATACAGATATATCATACACAGATATACATGTATACCATATACATATATGCATATACACATATACACTTATATACATATATATACATACACACATATACAGATATATCATACACAGATATACATGTATATCATATACATATATGCATGTAACATATGTACACACATTGCACGCTAGGAGCTGTCTAAGTGCTCTACACAAACGTCATCGTGTAGCTTTGCACGTGGAGCTGCTGCTGCTGAGGAGGCCGAGGCGGGGCCGTGGCGGGCAGCAGAGCCTCCTCACGCATCAGCTCCTCTGATCCGAGCCTGTGCTTCCAGGACATGGCCCCTTCATGAGCCATTTGTGCTCCCATGGAAGGAGTCTCTAAGCTGAGGGGGCCTGTCGTGCTCTCCTGAGTTTCCTGTCCTCCGGGAAGTGCGACCTCAGTTTCGGACATGGCGGGCCGGGCAGCGCCTCCTCGGCGCCCAGGCTGCGGCTTCGGCTCGGCCCAGGACACCAGGCGATTGGATAAGGCCCCCAGCGACCTCAGAAAACCCATGGCCTCTGTGAAGACCCGCCTTCCAGTAAGGTACACGCTGTGGGCTAGCATTCCAACCACCTATTTGGGGGCACAGCTCCACCCACGAAGCGGGAATGCCTTCCACAGATCCTTGAAGTGGTGATGTGTAACCCAGGCCTTGGAATAGGAGGGAGTGGCTGGCTGTGCGAGGGAGGTCCCACATGGCGGTGGGCGGCCGGAGGGGAGAGGAGCGGGGGATGCGGGAGTCTGGCCAGAGCACAGTGCCGGTGCGGCTGGCGGGCTGGCGGGCACGGGCCACCTGGAAAGCCTGGGAGAGTTGTTTGAGGCGGGGTCACTCTGTGCTGAGGGGTGGGGAGCCCAGAGGGGTGTCCACACAGCGTCGTGGCCAGAACTCAGAGCCTCACGGAGAGCCTTTGCACCAGCAGCGGGCACTGTGCCCCCCGCAGCGCAGGTGCAGCTCTCTGTCCGCTGGTCTCCCGTTAGGTCTGACGTTAGAAAAGCACGGCCCAAATCCGTCCAGGCAGGGGCACAGGGGTACAGCCCCCTCCCGGGGGCGAGCCTGCGGTTGGAAGGAGAGGGAGCCGTCGCTGGTTGGCACGGGCACGTGGGGGTGAGGGGGCCTGCGTCATGGGGAGCAGAGTGCAGGGTGCAGGAGGGGGCTCCCGAGGGAGGGCCCTGCTCTCTGGCTGCTCACTCCCTGTGCTGCTGGCCGGAAGCCTCTCCTCCCCCCGCCTCCAGCCTCTTTCCCTGGTGGTCTTCCCATGCCCCCACCCTCCACCTCGGCCTCTGCTTCTCCAGCTGCGGGTCAGACCCACGCAAGTCCTTTCAGAAACGCCTTTACAGAGTGGTCAGCACACGGAGGCTGCAGAGGTGTGGCTGATGCTGCAGGCGCGGATCTGACACCAGAGAGCTGGCCCTGCCCTGCCTGGCTGGTGCCCGGGGAACGTCGCAAGACGGGGACACTAGGGTGACCCTTGTTTCGGCAGACTGTGATCTGAGGGGCAGCAGGCACGGGCGCCATCGCGGACCAACAATGATTCGCTAACCACTGTCCCTGCAGACACACCCGCGGGCCCGCGGAGGCTGGAGTCGGCCTGGCTTTGGGTTTGTGGCTGGTTCCTGTGCATCGTCTTCATCCCAAGCCCACGGGGCTGATATTCATTTGCTGAGTCTGGGAAGCCCGCAGAGAGCTGAGCGGGTGGCTGTGGAGATGGGAAGGTGGTAAAGTTGGCCCGTCGGGTGTGAGTGGCTGGGCCCTGGTGTGAGCTGGAGACAGGCCCTTCGCCCTCACTCCTGGGAGGCCGCAGGGCGCTGCAGGGCAGAGTGCCCGGCGTCCAGACAAACAGAACGGCCCTGGCGCCCGCGGCCTGCGCTTGGAGGCCCTCGGTAGCGGCTCGGAGACCCAGGCCCCAGCAAGCTGCAGCACGAGGCACCCCTCTGAGAAGCCGTCCGCCGTGCTGCGTGGCGGGGAGAGGGAATCCTAGGTGAGACGAGACTTTCGTCCCAGCCCATGCCGCTGGATCGTGAGCTACCACAGCGGGGGAGGCCGATGTACAGGGCGCACAGAGTGTGCGTGTGCGTCCAAGACCAAGTGGTGGCCGGGGCTGGCAGGGACCCAGAAATCCCAGCCCAGGTTAAAAGCATTCAAATTAAAGCGGACTCTACGCTTGCCCACACGCCGCTTCTGGACCTGTCACGAGGCGGCATTCTCAGCCAGGACACAGCACAGCCGTCTCCTCGAATAGGGGCGTGGCGAGGCAACCCTCATGGAGAGTCTCCGTGGGCTGCACTAGTCTCAGTGCTTTGCCCAAATCGGCTCAATCTGCAACTCTCCCTGGTGGGTAGAGGAGGAAACGGATCACAGAGAAGGTGGGTAACTGGTCCAAGGTCACAGAGCTAGCGAGTGGTAGAGTGACGTTACAGCCACGGCCTGACTCCATCAGGAAACTCTGCGCCGCCTGCACGGGGCCTCGGAGCAGGGCGGTACCTGCTTCCAGGCAGTACCCGGACCCAGGCCGGGCGTCCTGGACGGCAGTCCCGGACCGTACTGTGCTGCTTCCCTAATTTGCTCCTTCTTCTCAAGACGTGGAAGTGGAAGGTGTGGAGCCAGGCCTGTGGCCAGAGCGGGCGAGTTCACACGCTCAGCGGGGCCTGGGAGCCGGTGCGTGTCTCTAGCTCTTGGAGGAGCTCGCTCCCCTCTCGGCGAGACTGGTAGCTGCTCCCAGGGCTGCGAGGAGGGCCCAATAAGAGGCATGAGCACCAGGCCAGCGTCCTTCTCCTCGCCCGCCGGGCTCAGAAGCCACGGTGTCCTTTCCACGACTTCAGGGCTGGTTTATCGGGGCCCCACAGCTGGTGTCTGCTGCCTCCAGACCGCGTACTGCTGGACGTGGGCAGAGGTGTCTGGGTGCCTTGCCCAAAGCGAAGAAGCTAATGTGATGGATAATTACTCAGAGGACACAGCAGGGCCTGCTCAGCTCTGCCAGCGCCTCGGGGCCGCCGCTGTAGGCAGTGCCCTCTGGTGAGGGAGGGGCCGCCCGGGGGTGCTGCAGAGTCTGTCACAGCCGTGAGCGCCAGGTGGTCTCCGCGGCGCCCTGGCTGCACTTGTCATCGCTGTGAGGCTGCGAGCGCCCTGGCCGGAGGAAACCAGCTTAGCCCAGTGGCCCGTCCTCCTCTGTTGGCGTTGGTCTGGGAAGGCCTCTTCCGCACTCAGAGGTGCAGCCTGGAGGTCAGCACAGTCGCAAGCGGTCCCAGAGGGCATTTCCCAAGGCGAAGCCAGCGGCCCTCGCTCAGTCCCTGGCACAAAGTGAGGCCCCTGCGCCCCTGAACCGCACAAGGTGCATCAGTAGCAGAACAGCGCCCTCCTTCCCTTTCCACCGGAGTCTGTGTCCTTGTTGTTGTGAGTTTTCTGCAAACCCGCCCTCCACCCTCTGTTTTCCCTGCATTGAGGCCCTCCCATGCACACTCATCCATGACACACCCAGGCCCTAGACGCATCTGCGCACACATGCATGCACACATGTACAGCACACGCTCATGCTGTCCCTTAGCTCTGCCTTAAAATGCGTGTGACAGCATCCTGCAGTTCCTCCATGCCCACTGTGCAGTAGGCCCGCGTGCTCATCTCACCACGCACAGACCCTGTACTTGTCTAGGGAACATCAGCAGTTCCTTTTCCCGTCAGTTAAAAATTATTTTTTAAAATGTTAGTTATAGTTGACATACAACATTTTATTAGTTTCAGGTTTACAACCCTGTGATCAGACATTATATAACTTACAAAGCGAACATACCAATACATCTAGTACCCATCTGACACCTTGCATAGTGTCTACAGTCTTATGGACTATATTCCCTGTGCTTTACACCCCCATGACTATTCTGTAACTACCAATCTGTACTTCTTAACCCCTTCACCTTTTTCATCGCCCCCCTCCCCCAACACCCTCTCACCTGGCAACCATCAGACTGTTCTCTGGATCTATGAGTCTGTTTCTGTTCTGCTGATTCATTTACTTTGTGTTTTAGATTCCACATATCAGTGAAATCATCAGGCACTTGTCTTTCTCTGTCTGACTTATTGCACTCAGCACAACACCCTCTATGTCCATCCATGCTGTTGGATATGGTAAGATTTCCCTTTTTTTTTTTCTGGCTGAGTCATATATATCCATTCCTTCTTTATCCATTCCTTTATTGATGGACATTTAAGTTGTGTCCATATCTTGACTATTGTAAATAATTCTGAAGTAAACATATGGATGATTATGTTTTTTTTATCTTAGTGTTTTGGGTTTATTCAAATAAATACCTAGAGTTAGGATTGCTGGGTCTCTCTCTGTCTCTTGTATATGGCCTTTGTTTAAAGTCTATTTTGTCTGCTATAGGTATTGTTACCCCCAGCTTTTTTCTTTTGTTTTGTTTCCATTTTCATGAAATATCTTTTTCCATCCCTTTACTTTCAGTCTGTGTGTGTATTTCAATCTGAAGTGAGTCTCATGTAGATGGCATATGTAAGGGTCTTGTTATCTATTCAGTCACTGTATGTCTTTTGATTGGAACATTTAATCCATTTGCATTTAAAGTAATTATTGATAGATATGTACTTATTGCAATTGTATCATTCATTTCTTTTATAGTTTGTTGTTTTTCTTCCAAAAGAAGACCTTTTGACATTTATTTTTGTTTTTTAAAATATATTTTTATTGATTTCAGAGAGGAAGGGAGAGGGTGAGAGAGAAAGAAACATCAATGAGGAGAGAGAATCATTGATTGGCTGCCTCCTGCATGACCCTACTGGGGACCGAACCCGAAATCCAGGCATGTGCCTTTGACCAGAATTGAACCCAGGACCCTAACCAAACCAGCTAGGGCTTACCATTTCTTGTAATACTGATTTGGTGGTGATAACTCCTTTAGCTTTTTCTTGTCTGGGAAGCTCTTTATCTGACCTTCAATTCTAATTGATAGCTTTGCTAGAAAGAGTAATCTTGGTTGTAGGTGTTTGCTTTCATCACTTTGAATATGCCAATCCCTTCAGGCCTGCAAAGTTTCTATTGAGAAATCAGCTGGTAGTCTTATGGGTACTCCCTTGTAGGTGACTAGCTGCTTTCCTTTTGCTGGTTTTAAGATTCTCTCTTTGTCTTTGACTTTTGGCATTATAATTATGATGTATCTTGATGTGGGCCTGTTTAGGTTCATCTTGTTTGGGACTCTGCTTCCTGGACTTGTATGTATATTTCCTTCACCAGGTTAGGGAAGTTTTATGTCATTATTTTTCCCAAATAGGTCTTCAATTTCTTGCTCTCTCTCTCTCCTTCTTCCAGCAACCTCATAATGCTTGAAGTTGTCCCAGAGGCTCCTTACACTTCCCTCATGTTTTTGAATTATTTTTTCTTTTTGCTATTCTGATTGGGTATTTTTTTGCTTCCATCTCTTCCAACTCTGTGATTCCCTGTAATGTATTCTTCATTTAGTTAGTGTTTCATTCATTTTGACTCGTTTCTTTTTATGTTTTCTATCTTCATTTTTATGTTACCAATCTCTCTGTGGCAGTTCTCACTAAGTTCCTCTACTCTTCCCCTGAGTTCATTGAGCATCCTTATAACCAGTGTTTTGAACTCTGCTTCTGGTAGATTTCTTGTCTCCATTTTGTTTAGTTCCTTTTCTGGAGATTTCTTCTCTTCTTTCATTTGTGACACATTTTTTTTGTCCCCTTGTTTTGGCTGCCTCCCTGTGTTTGTTTCAACTTATTATGTAGCGGTGTTATGTCTCCCGGGGGCACAGCTTCCCCAGTCACCTGAGTAGGGCACTCCAGGTGTTCCCCTGCCTCCATGTGGGCGGTGTGTACCCTCCTGTGAGCCTTGATTGTTATTGTCAATCTTGACCAGAAGCTCATTTTCATGTCATCATTTTTGCACTTTTATTTCATTATACTCTCCTGTAAGTATTTTTTTTGAATAATTATCCTTTCCCTCCTATCCTTAGTGCTTCGTAGTTATTCATTATTTCTGCTCCCTCACAGTAAACTGTTAGATATTTCCAGAAGGTTTTGTTTCCTCAACACACCCATGGTTTGAAAATACTGTCAATGGGAGGGATTTACCTGATGCCAATTGGTTGTGAGGACTAGCCTGACCACTGTGGAGGACCAGTTGTGCAGGGGCCAACTCCATGGGACAGGACTCACTTCAGCAGGGTTCAGTTCCCTGCTGAGTTCATTCCGTTAGTGTGTTGCTTGTGGAGGTGGTTGGGTGGTTGGTTGATGTGGTCCAAAGCAGCCCACTGGGTGCCCTGGCACTGGGGCCTCCCAGGAGGCACAGGCCAAGGTCAGCTGCTGCCTGTGCCCTGCCCTGGTCACCCCCAGCATGAGCTACAAAGTTATCTGCAGATGACGGCTACTTGTGCTGTGCTTGGAGGTGCCCAGGAGAGGCGAGCCTTCCAACCAAGGCCAGCTGCCACTAGTGCCAGGCCTGGAGCCACTTAGTGAGAGGTACAGGGTACACAGAGGCCAGATGCTGTTTGTTTGAGTGATTTTAGGAACATCAGCAGCATGCACCAAGCCAAGACATTTATATAGAAAAGCTACCGGAAGGGGCTTGACCCAGGAGTTGGGCGGGGAAAGGTCTCAGGGAGTCCCCAGGGCAGAGCAAATAATGTGATCCAGGTTGATGGAAGCTAGGATATGGCACCTCCCTGCAGGAAGAGGGCTCAGCACAGGAACAATGGCCCCTGCCCTTCTGTCTTTGGTCTGGGAGCAAGTTGCTCCCTCTGAGTGCTTGCCCTGATGTTGGATAATTTACCTCCTCCACGTAGGACAGTTCAGTACCTTTCGAGCTGGAGCTCAGAGGGCGTGAGTCCAAGTAAAGATTGCATGGCCCTGTAAGAGGAATACCTGGGACTCTGTCTGCCTCCTGCTCACTCAGGCTCAATCCCCACTGGTTTTCATAAACAGAAGTTATTAGGATTTCTCTTCCAGACACCAGAACCCTGGGCTGGGAGGTGGAGGGGCTGGTGTTGAGCTGGGGGCTTCTTGCTCCTCAGAAGGTATCTACAGCTGACATACTGCCTCAGTTTTTAACTGCTGCACATGAGTGTGAGACCAGCCCATTCAGGGTCTTTTCCCCTCTTCCCAGTCTCAGTGTGGCTTGTTCTTTGTATCTTTAGCAGTAGGATTTCCATTGAGCTAGATTATAGGCGGTTCTGAATGATGGTTGTTCTGTAGTTTACTTGTAATTTTGATGTGGTTGTGGGAGGATGCGAGTCCCACGTTTATCTGTACCACCAACGTGAGCGAAGTTCACTTTCCCATCATTATTGCACTCCCATTCCATTATACTATACTAAGTATTTCATGAGTAACTATTCCCTCGATCCTACCCTTAGTGCTTCTTAGTTTTCGTCATTTCTGCTTCCTCACCGTAAACTGTTAGATGTTCCCAGAAAGTTTCAAACTTTCAGTAATCCACACTTTGAAAATACTGTCACCTTTGCCCAGAACATCTTTTATTCCTCTTTTCTGTGTGTCAACTTTCACTTTCTCTTTTTCTGCTAACCCTCTATCTTTGTTCTCACCCCAGTCTCTTATCTCCGCATTGGAGGAGTGTTAACATCATGTTCCAAGGACTCTAAGCTTGCTTCTAGAATGTATTTGCACAATGGTTTCGATGGTCAGTTTACTTGCTAACTCTCCTTGCTTGCCTAGGGACTGCTTACCATTACAAGAGTCTGGGCTTTGAGGAAGACAAGTCTTTCATTTGCTGCTTCTGGGACCTTCTCTACATGACTGCATCTCCTTTAGCCTTCATCTCTTCATCTGTGAAATGGGGTGATACTAACAACCTCATGAGAAAGTATGGCCATCGTTAAATGAAGCAACACAAACGCAATATTAGCGTGTCTGGAAGTTAGCATTATCGAAGCTTCCTTCCAGCATATCACGGGACTGCCTGCTGAGGAGCTGACATAACAGAGGGGCTCGGTGAGACCTGTGCAAAAAGGAGAAGAGGGGGGGAAGGGCGGTGAAAACAAGAACCAGCAGGGAGGAGAAGCTCGGGCTGTGTCTCGGGAGCAGAGGAGGACACGGCCCTGCCAGGAGGCGGTGATGGCACCTGCACACCTCCTGGAGGCTGTTGCTCTGATTTGCATTTGGTCACATTTATGCAGCCTCATAATGGACCCGGAGCCCTAGCACTGAAATAGTAAAGCTTAATGATGCATCCTGCTTTTTTATTGGTTTGTGGCAGCAAATATTTGTGGGTATTGAGTGCTGGGAGCCAGCTGTGTTCTTAGCATGGAGGTACTGCTGGCTGGCAAGAAGGATATTAGAGAAACACGTGCTCTCAATGCCCACTCCAATGGCTAACTCACCCCCTGCACCCTTTATATAACCACTTCTCCCATCACTTTCCAAGCCCATTCTGCTTTATCAATCTCCCCTGCACTCCTGACCACTGACTACATGATGCCAGGCCACATCTGACCTACAGTCCATTTTCCTCCAGCAGGAAAGCTACGGCTTTTTCTTTGTTGAAAGATTTCTAAAGTGCTTCACCTAGAAAACACATAGAAAACCATGAAATACGCAACAGAATAGTAGATGGCTCACATTACCCACATAGGTACTGTCCGTACCTTACAGAAAGTTTGTGAGGTCACGTAACCATTGTGGTTAGTGTTGTTGTTGTTCATGTTTGTTTCTCTGTCCCCACCTCCACCAGGTAAACTCCACCAGAGCAGGAGTTCCTTTCTGTTCATGCTGTATCCTTCGATCCAGAACATGAGCAAACGCTCACGAAATATGCTTTCTTTAATGAATGGATGGATGGATGGAAGGATGGATGGATAGATGGAAGGAAGGAAGGAAGGAAGGAAGGAAGGAAGGAAGGAAGGAAGGAAGGAAGGAAGGAAGGAAGGAAAGAAGGAAGGAAAGAAGGAAAGGTTACTGGATGGATGGATGGGTGGATGGAAGGAAGGAAGGAAGGATGATTGGATGAATGGATGGATGGATGAATGTGTGAATGACCCTGGGAAGCCTTTCAGAGTGCAAGGTTGAACTTGCTTCTTGCGGTGTCTCAGCCTTCACCTGAGGTCCTGTCCTCTGTGAAGAGCCTTGGTCGGGGAAGGAGAGAATGGGAAATGTGGCAAACTTCAGGGCAGGAGTACAGTGTGTGGGAGAAATATCAGAGGGAACACAAGGCATGGGGGACAGGGAGATGGCAGCACTGTGCCCAAAGGTTCTGTAAGCAGGCTGTGGAGATGCAGCCATGCAATACCCACTGGTCTGTGCGGCAGCCGCGCCTGTGGAATCGGACCTGAGAGGAGAAAAGTGGACGCTGGAGGATAGCAAAGCATCTGGGGCTATAGTTAAGGCCGGCAATAGCAAAGATGAAGACTCCACCACATGCCTTTGGCTACTCCACAACTTCCTTTTCTCTTTAAGGATGAATAATAGGGCTTTGGGACTTAAACTTATCAGAGCCATGATTGTGGCAACCTCGCAGTTTTTGAAATCTGTTTTACATAGAATGTGTATTGATTCTGCTCTTGTGGCAAGTGTATTTATCTCCATTGCCAATGTAAATATTTCTGCAACATGCAAAGATATATTTATAAATTCTGTAGTATTGATTTTTCTCACATTGCAAACACATTTATCTCTTTGTTACTGAAAATGTACCTGGGAAATAGTAAGACTGATTTATGGAGAAAGGTGTGAGGAGGAAGGGAGGGGTTCTAAGCTAGACAGACTGTCCTTGGCCACAGCTTCAGGAGACCGTGTGGGTCTGCCAGAAGGTACATGTTTAACTGGAGGAGCCACTCTCACAGGCAGGGTACGCTTACGAACTCCTTTGGCAAAGCAGTCCGATGTGCGCGTAGGAGTCAGCTACGTTTTCAGTTACGAGACCACCCAAGATCAGCAGTCCAGGGCAAGAGATTCAGAGAAGCAGCTCCCTTGGTCCCAAACCCAGTTTCAGTTAGTGTCCCTTTGAGTGACAGGTATTGGCTGAAAAGGATAGTTGGAGGAGAGGCTGAGCTTTGCCCTGGGAGGATGCCAGCACCAAACATGACTAAGAGGTGAAGGAGAGACAGAGAGCAGACCACAGAGATGAAGATAAGCTATGCAATGCCTACACTGGCACCTTGACATCTGAGCAGTGAATCCAGACCAGGTGGACAGCCTGGGCAGTGATGCTTTTATTGTTTCCATCACCATTTATCCACCCTGTACCCCTTCCACCTCTCCCCCAGCTGTCACCACACTGTTGTCCATGCCCATGAGTTCTTTCTCTCTTTTTTCTTTTTTGCTCAATCCCTCCTCTCCTACTCTCCCAACATCGCCCCACCAGAGCTGTCTGCCTGCTCTCTCTCTATGAATCTGTTTCTATTTTACTTGGCAATTCAGTTTGTTTATTAAATTTCATATCTGAGTGAAATTATGTGGTACTTGTCTTTTTCTGACTGGCTTATTTGTCTTAGCATAGTACTCTCCAGGCCTATCCATGTGGTTGCAAAGGGTAAAATTTATTCGTTTTTATAGCCTAGTAGTATTCCATTGTGTAAATGTCCCATAGCTATTTTATTTACTCACCTACTGATGGGCACTTCGGCTGATTCCAGATCTTAACTATCTTATATAATAAAAGTCTAATATGCTAAGTGTCCAGTCGTCCAGTTGTTCGTTCAACCAATCAAAGCGTAATATGCTAATGATATGCTAAGGCAACTCAACTGGTCACTATGACGTGCACTGACCACCAGGGGCAGACGCTCCAACCAGTAGGTTAGCTTGCTGCTGGGGTCTGACTGATCGGGACTGCGCAAGACGGGCCAGACATGCCCTGTCTGGGTCCCTCACCAACTGGCCAACTTCCCACATCTATCCCTGGCCCCGATCATGCACCAGTGGGGTCCCTCGGGCTGGCCTGTGCCCTCTTGCAATCCAGGACCCCTCTGGGGATGTCAGAGAGCCAGTTTTGGCCCGATCCCACAGGCCAGGCTGAGGGACCCCACTGGTACACGAATTCGTGCACCAGGCCTCTAGTTGTAAATAATGCAATGAAATAGGGTGCATATATTCTTTTGAATTAGTCTTTCAGATTTCTCAGAAGTAGAATTTCTAGGTCATAAGGCAATTCCATTTTTAATTTTTTGAAGAAACTCCATACTGTTTTCCACAGTGGCTGTACCAGTCTGCATTCCCACCAGCCGTACACAAGGGTTCCCTTTTTTTCCACATCTTCACCAACACTTATTTGTTGATTCATTAATGATAGCCATTCTGAGTGTGAGGTGATGTCTCATTATGGTTTTAATTTTCAGCTCTCTGATGATAGTGACATTGAGCATCTTTTCATGTGTCTATTGGCCTGTATGTGCTCTTTGGAGAAGTTTCTACTCAGGTCCTTTGCCTATTTTCTAATTGGATTCTTTTTTTAGTGTTGAGTTTTATAAGCTCTTTATACATTTTGGATTAACCCCTTATTAGATGAGTCATTGGCAAATATGTTCTCTCATTCAGGTGTTGTCTTTTCATTCTCTTAGCAGTTTACTTTGCTATACAAAATCTTTTTAATTTGATGTAATCCCATTTGTTTATTTTGTATGTTGTTTCCCTTGCCCTAGGAGATATATCAGAAAAAATATTGCTACAGAGGGCTGTGAAAACAAGATTTTATGGCCTGTTTTCTTTTAGGATTTTTATAGCTTCTAGTTTAACATTTAAGTATTTAATCCATTTTTAGTTTATTCTTGTGTGTGGAGTAAGGAGATAGTCTAGTTTCATTGTTTTGCACATATCTGTCCAATTTTCCCAATTCCATTTATTGAATAAACTGTCTTTCGCTCATTGTATGTTTTCATCTCCTTTGCCAAATATTAATGGACTAAAAGGTGTGGGTTTATTTCCAGGATCTCTAGTCTGTTCCATTGATTTATGTATTTTTCATGTCAGTAACAGGCTGTTTTGATTACTATGACCTTGCAGTATAGTTTGATATCAGGTTGTGTAATTCTTCCAACTTTTTTTTTTCCCTCTCAAGATCACTGTATCTACTCTGGGTCTTTTGTGATTCCAAATAAATATTTGGAATATTGTATATGTTCTGGTTTTGTGAAATATGCCACTGGCATCTTGATAAGAATTGTGTTGAATCTATAGATTGCTTTGGGTAGTATGGACATTTTAATTATGTTAATTCTTCCAATCCATGAACATGGTATATGCTTCCATTTATTTGTATCTTCTTCAATTTCTTTCTTCAGTGTCTTGTAATTTTCTGAATACAGGTCTTTTACATCGTTAGTTAACTTTATCCCTAGTTATTTTATTCTTTTTGAAGCAATTATGAATAGGATTGTTTTTTAGTTTCCATTTCTGATAGTTCATTATTGGTGTATAAAAATGCAACTGATTTCTGGATATTTATATTGTATCTTGCTGCTTTACTGAATTCATTTATCAGTTTTAGTAGTTTTTTTTTTTTTTGGTGGAATCTTTAGATTCTCTATATACAGTATCATGTCATCTGCAAATAATGACAGTTTTATTTCTTTCTTTCCAATTTGGGTGCCTTTTATATCTTCTGCTTGTCTGATCGCTCTGACTAGGACTTCCAATACTATGTTGAATAAGAGTGGTGAACGCAGACAACTCTGTCTTGTTCCTGATCTTATGGGGAATGCTTGTATTTTTTGCCCATTTAGTATGATGTTGGCTGTAGGTTTGTCATATATGGTCTTTATTATGTTGGGAAATGCTTCCTCTATTCCCATTTTGCTGAGAGTTTTCATCATAAATAGTTGCTGGATTTTATCAAATGCCATTTCTGGACCTATTGATATGATTATATGATTTTTATCCTCCATTTTGTTTTTGTGGTGTATCATGTTTATTGATTTGCGAATATTGTATCAGCCTTGCATCTCTGGAATAGACCTCACTTAGTCATGGTGTATGATCTTATTAATGTATTATTGGATCCCATTTGCTAATATTTTGTTGAGGATTTTAGCTCCTCTGTTCATCAGGGATATTGGCTTATAATTTTCTATTTTTGTAGTGTCTTTATCTGGCTTTGGAATTAGGATAATCCTGGCCCCGTAAAATTAGTTTGGGAGTCTTTCCTCCTCTTGAATTTTTTGGAATAGTTTGAGAAGGATAGGTGTTAGTTCTTCTTTCAATCTTTGGTAAAATTCACCTGTAAAGCCATCAGGGCTTTTGTTGGTTTGGAAGTTTTTTGATTACTGCTTTAATTTCTCTAGTTGTAATCTGTCTATTAAAATTCTCTGATTCTTCTTGATTTAGTTTTGGAAGATTGTATGTTTCTAGGAATTTGTCCATTTCTCTCAGGTTGTCCAATTTGTTGGCTTGTTCATAATACTTTCTTACAATCCTTTGTATTTCTTTGGTGTCAGTTGTTACTTCTCTTTCATTTCAGATTTCATTTATTTAGGCCCTCTTGCTTTTTTTGTTCATGAGTCTGGTTAAAGGTTTGCCAATCTTATTTATCTTTTCAGAGAACCTACTCTTGGTTTCATTGATCTTTTTTGTATTGTTTTTTAGTCTCTATTTTGTTTATTTCTGCTCTGATCTTTATTTTTTCCTTCATTCTACTCACCGGTGCTGATGCTTTTAAAGACATCTTCTGTAGCAGCTTTCCTCACCCAGATGCTCACTACTTCCTCAGGGAGGCCTCTGCTACGGAGTCACCATGACGATCCACTGAGCAAGGGTCTGATGTCCCATGCACATCCTGGGTTCAGACTTTCTCAGATCTTCAATTCGGGCACCCTAAGATGACTACATCGGGTGCTATAGTGAGTCATTGGCTTGTCTTGGCAACAAGATGGAGACAAGATCTACCACAGGCATCTTACTAGATGGGCCAATGTCATGAGCCTGCAATCCCTGGAAATGTGTTCCTGCCCACAATTGCTTCCATCCAGGTGTGAACACCTGGGCACTGTCACCCATCTCTCCTCACATGGCTTCTCGGCTTCAACCATTGCAACACCTGTTGATGGCCTAACAGAGGAGCTGGCATTTATTAAATGCTGACTGCATGCCAGGCACATGTCTGTGATCTTTGATCTTCACCAATCCTGTGAGAAAGGTATGCATCAAGAAAAGTAAGACCTCAGACATTAGATGGCTGGCCTCAGTGAGTGGTCATGGACTTGCGCCTACATCGGAATCACCTGAGGGCTGTGAAAACAAATGGCTGAGTGCCACCCCAAGGTTTCTGCTTCAGTAGATCTGAGGTGGGGCCCCAGAATTTGCATTTCTCAGAAGGTCCCAGGCAGTGCTGATGCCTGAAGACCACTTTGAGAATGACTGGTCTGCCTCAAACACTGCGCTGTTCAGAGTCAGGATTCACCTCTCAGTCTGTCTGATTCCAGACCTGCGTTGTTTTAGCTGAGTGCATGCTTCCAAGTTTCTTCACGTGTCAGGGCCTCCTCAGGGAATGCCTGCTCTTCCCACAACACTCTTCCCTGGCTCTCCAGCTCGCCACCTCCCAGCCTTTGTGCCTGGTTTACAGCTTCCTCTCTAGGAGGTCTTCCCTTTTCTCAGGAGCTGACAGCCTCTGCTGAGCTCCCAGGGCCTGCAGAACGCCACTCTAGTCTCTTATGCGGCCACTTCTCTGCCCACCCGGCCCGCGCTGTGGACGCCTTGGGGGTGCCCAGCGTCCAGTCCTTGCTTCATGTGCTGCTGAGTCCTACCTCGTAGGTTAGCTGCTCTGTTGCTGCTAGTGGAACAACTGTTGGAATGGCCTCGGCCAGTTGCACCAGGCACCACAGGCTTATGGAAGCCCCGCCTCTGATGAGTGGCTGTCAGGGCCAGCCTGCCGGTTGAACCGGGCTGAGGTGGGGAGGTGGGAATTGAGAAAAGAAAGAAAGACTTCATGGCTGGAGCACTCCTGTCAATTCCTCTCTGTTGCAGGAATACACATGGTCTTGGAGTTGTTTTCTGAAAATATACAAACATATTCTCGACCAAAAGTTAATAAAGGAATATTTTCTATAAATTTGACTTGCGATCCTTTTTCATTTTTTTGCCCAAACGATTTTCCTTTGGCTTGTTTTGACACCATGTATGTTTTACCTGGGTGTCTTGCTGTTAGCATTACAAATGAAAGTTAATTTTCTAAAGTAAAAATTTTCTAGATGTAATTTATTTATAGGATATTTTTCCTTACATGATATTCTTCTACTATCCCCCCTTTTTTGGTTTAAATATTGGGAGGCTTTTGGAAATTTTATGCTGTACCAAAGGACTTGTGTGCTTGCATATGAGCCTAACTAGTGATCACGGACAACAGGGGGAGGGGGGCATGCGTGTGGGGGGGGTTTGGGAAGGGAATGGGGGTGTTGATGACAAACATGTGATACCTTAATCAATAAAGTAATTAAAAAAATAAATTGTTAAAAAATGTTTAAAAAATAAAATTACTTATTTTCTAAAAAAAAAAAGAAAGCAAGATAGGACAGCGGGATAGGGAGAACTACAAGTCATCGAGAGTCTGTAGTGAGTTTATTAACTGCGTAATGCCTTTTATACACAAAATACTGAATAGGAGGTCTGTGAAGAGGAATGTACTCTTTGTTTCTCTTAATCTCTAAGGGAGAGACAGAGCAGAAGGACAAATTCTCGGTACAGCAAATCTCGGTAAATAGTTACAGACTTCTTGGTAAGGCATGAAAGGGTTGCTCTCATTCTACTGATAACCGCCATCCAAACAGGCCTGGGAAAACTGTGTGGGTAGGGGGCTGGGTCTTGCCAGCCCTTTCGAGTGCAAGGGCCGTGCCAGCTTACACCGGTCTCCAACAAGTGCTCCTCATTTCCCTGGGGGTGCTCTCCAGTGGGTGGTGCTGAAGAGCCTAGACTGACAAGCAGGCTGGAGTAAGTGTGCTGCCCGGGCCGCTTCTTGGGGCTGGCGCCCCTGGTGTGGACGGACGGGCGTCCTGTCTGACGCGGACACCTGCTTTCTGCTGGCTGCCCATGTGGGCTGGGAGCCTGGGTGATAGTCCTCCGGCTGTGTCCCTTCCACATTTGCACCCCGACGAGAGGGGGAGCGGCCAGGGAGATGGCCAATTCGGGGTGTGAGTAGCTGGGCTCCCTGTTCAAACCTCCAAATGGCTTTCTACAGGCCCGTCCGCTGAGATGGGGGCAGTGCCCGGTGTGTGCTGGGCACATTGTGAGCTGGAGATGTTCCTTGAGAGAGGACGCTGCATTTGGGTGGGAGATCCCTCCCTGCAGACTAAAGGTCCTGGACGGATGGGTGGAGGCCTGGGCCGACCCCCGGCTGGTAGAGCGAAGAGTGAGGGGCATTTTGCGGTGGGAACGCTGAGCGCAGACAGCAGGGATGTGAGGCAGCCTCTTTGTCATCCAGAGGTGCTCGCGGAAGCTCTGGGCAGGTCACCATCGTCAACAAATGTCCTGAGGAGAGAGCATCTCCTTTCAGATGCGGGAGGGAGCCCGGCGCTGAGAGCCCAGAGGCTGCGCCTAAACCCAGGCCGTGGACACCGCAGAGCAGCCAGTTTACCTCCCTGCACCAGCCATCCGGCGCTTCCCGCCCCGCAGAGCCGGGTGTGCTTGTGTTGCCATGGCGAACATAAAAACATGTGGCAAATGTTCCTCCTGCACAGGCAGTTACTGCGGAGGTATAGCCCTCAGGCCCTGCGAGCAAAGGAGCATCTTGCTTTAATTAGATAAAAATAATGGGCAATAATTAGAAAGATTTCTTCACCAAACGTGTTACTTTGTGCTCCCTTTCATCTGCGATGCATGAAATGAATGCTGAGCTCTGGTCCTGCGCTGAGCCCGGGCTGCGGAGCGCGGAGCGGCCGCCGAGCAAGAGGCGTCCCTGGTGCTGGCTCCTGCACCGAGGCCGGGGAGCCGGGCCAGCGCTGCGGCAGGACGGCGCCCAGCCTGGGTCCTCAGGCTGTCACACTCCACGGAGGACACACGGAGGACACTCCGCGTCACACCGGGTCTGCCCTGGGCACGGCTGCTCTGGGGCTGAGCACGCCACCCCTCCTTGGCAGGCTCCGCTGCTGACCTCACTTCTAAAGGATGTGAAAACTGAGGCACACTTGGCCAGCCGCAGGCTGTGAGGGGTGCTGGCAGGGAGGCCTGGCCCCCCCACCCGCCTGCCCTCACAGGCTGCGCGGCCTCTGAAGGCAGCAGAGCAGAGCGGCCCAGGGTGGGGGCGCAGCCGTGGCTCCGGGGAGAGTGGCGCTGGGTCTCCAGGAGGTTTGTGGAGGCAGAAGCTTATGGGTGGGTGGGTGGGTGAACTAGGGGACCCCAGGGGAGGGCCGCTGCGGCCTGGGGACTTCTCATTTCAGCAGAGGCTCCGGCTGTGAGGGCCCGCGGAGACGAGGCCAGGGGAGGAGGGGGTGAAGGTCAGGTGGAGGAGGTTGGGTCTCCTCGGAACTCTGACTCAGTGAGAGGCGGTGAGGGGGTTCCGGCTGATGAAAAGGCCACAGGTTTCCAGAAGAGACATGAGTACAGGCTGAGCGGCTGCAGCAAGAGGCTCCTCACCACGGAGGCCTTGGTTCCCTGCAGTTCTGTTTTGGGGGAGACATTCTCCCCCACACCAGCCGGGACGTGCATCCGGAGCAGCTGAGCGTGGAGCCCACTGGGTGGACCGCTCTCACCAGGGCTCTCCTCCCCTGCGGCCCGGGCGGCCTGGGCTTCCCGGGACCCGCCCTCCTTCACTGCGCCTGGCCGAGAGCTATGGCTGCTCCTCACAGACCGCCACCCGAGGCCCTCAGGAGCGTTTTGTTTTATCTTTGCCATCTTTTAAATAATTGCCAACACTTAAAAGTCAACTGATCTCATAGAAAAGCCCAGATTTATCTCTTTGTTGAAAAACAAAGTGGCGGGCGATGCTCGGAGGGTGAGAGGGGGTGGGCCTCGCCCAGCTGCCAGCTGTGGAGGGCCCGCCTCTAAACTGGCACAGAGCCCAGGGCGTCTGCCCGGGCCAGCTCCGGGGCTCCAGGGCAGGGCTGTGCTCAACCTCCCAGCATGCCCTCTGCCTGTGCCCTGGCTGTGGGGTGGAGACCGCCAGCACCCGCCTCCCTTCCCTGAGGCTCACTTGAGATTGTCTCTGCGAGTCTCCACAGCTGGACGCCGAGCTCCTGGGGGCAGGGTCATGGCCTGCTCATCCTCTGTCCCTTGAGCTCAGCATAGGCCCTGGTCTGAGGTGCTCAGCACTTTACCAAATTAATCTTCACTGAGGAAACACAACTTTGATAGATGGCGGCCTTGGCAAGTCTCGCCCTGGGCTGAGGGGTCTGTGCGGCTGGGGTCGGGGTGAGCAGTGGGGTCAGGGGCCACTCCTGGGCTCGGACCTCAGGAGGCCTCGCAGCCCATGTTCGGCCCTTCCGTGGGCAGCCTGGGCCGTGGCTCACAGCCTGTTTGCCTTTCAGGACGTTCCAGGACCTGTCCAAGCAGGTGGAGCTGCCGTACGGCACGGTGCGTGGCTCGGCCGTGTATGAGTACTTCCGAGCCAAGGGCACCAACCCCCTGGAGCAGGACAGCACGTTTGCCGAGCTCTGGCGGACCATCAGCAAGAACGGGGGCGCCGACAACTGCGTGTCCAGCCCCTCGGAAGGCATCAGGAAGGTAGGCAGGAGCTGGGAGCTGGCCCCGGGCAGGGTGCTGTGCTGTGGGCGTGGTCACCCTTCCCCGCCCCGGGGAGGGGGGGGCGACAGCCCCGTCACTGCAGAACTCCCACCTCCCGCAGGGAGATCGCATTTCTCCCAGCACGTGGCTGCCACGTGGCCGCACATGTTTCCCGGGTAGACGCACATTCGTGGCAACACACAGAGGGGTTGCTTGTTAGGTACCAGACGGTGAGTTTTCAAGGAGTCAGTGACAGCAGGCTGCTTAAGCCTGAGACATGGGTCTCCTTCCTGTGGCCTCACAGGGTGCTGACCCCGAGGTGCCTGCCACCCCGCATGAGAACAGTTCGCAAAAGGAATGAGAGGCCAGGCAGCACGTGGAGGGAGGGAGGGAGGGCGGTGTGCGTGGGTCTGCCGGTGGCGAAGGTTGTGCCTGGGAGATGGTGGTGAGGGCATCAGGCCGAGGATGCAGGCTGTGTTGGGGGAACTGAGGGAGGGTAAGGCTGGGAGAAGCCAGAAGAGGGGAAGGGCAGAGAAAAGCCATCACCTTCTTCAGGAGTGTGTTAGAATTTGCTCATTTATTTCAGTTAATTTCCACCGTGAAATGAATTAATCATTATTATCCCACTAGTGACCAGGTACATGAAATTCGTGCACATTAAAAGGGGATTAATTAGAGGAAATATTTTAATATTGCTATTTGCCCTTTCTCTATAATAGAAGTGTCAGAGATGAAAGAAAATTAGTAAAATGTATATGAAAACCTTCTTCCTGTCAGAGTCTGGGGCGCACCGAGGGACCTAGAGTCAAGTCCCCGCCCACCCACATGCACCTCAAAATCGTGTGAGACCCAGACCCGACCAGCACCCCCATTGGGTGAGATCTAGACCCAGCCGGTCCCACCCTTTTCAAGCCCCACTGGGCAGGAGGCGCAGCCTCAGGTCCCCTAGCCCAGCACTGGGGCAGGAGGCGTGCATTGAGGCCCCTGTCAAGCCCCATCGGGCCAGGGGCACGGCCTGAGCTCCCTTGTCAATCCTTGCTGGGTGAGGGGCATGGCCTGAGGTCCCCTGTCAAGCCCCACCACGTGGGGGGCGTGGCCTGAGGTCCTCTGGCCTGGCACTGGGGAAGGGAGCATGGCCTGAGGTCCCACAGCCTGGGCTGGGTTGGGGGGCATGCCTTGAGGTTCCCTGTCAAGCTCCGCTGGGTGGGGGCCACAGCCTGAGATTCCCCATCAAGCCCCACCAGGCGGGATACAGCCTCAGGTCACCAGCCCCGGCCCAGCGCCACACAACCTCAGGTCCCTGCTGATTGCTCATTAAGTCTCATTACAGGAGCTTGGCCTCCGCTGTGGGCGCAGCCATCTTTGTGATGGGTGCCGGTCAATTTGCATATTCCCTCTTTATTAGATTACACAGATAAAATCAGACACTGCATCACCTCCCCTTAGGGTGCGACACCAGGGGTTCAGGCTGAAGAGTTTACCTTTATCCAGCACGGGCCTTGGCGGTCAGTGAGGAGGAAGATGGTGAGAGAAGGTGGTGTCAGCAGCTGCTGGTCGTGGGACCCTCTGTCCAGTGGTGCTGGCTTCCAGGGCTGCTGTCCCTGTGGTCATTAGCGAACGGTGTGAGACAGCGAGCCCCTGTGAGCAGGCACTGGCCAGGGTGCCTCAGCACCCCCTCCCTTGTACCTATGGCACCTTCCACACACATGCCACGTGCCTCTCTCTCACATATACACCCTCAGACAGACTCACACACACAATGTCACACACACACACACACACACACACACACACACACACACACACACACCTGTCCCTGTCCAGCCTGCCTCGGTGTCTCCTCACTTTTTTCTGGTGTAAGCCCCTCTGTGTGTAAGTCCCCTCTGAGAACCCCCGTCTCACAGGTTCTCACACACTGTCACCCATGGCCCCACATACTCACACTCGTGCACACACCTGTGTTCCATATCCCCAGCCACTTGCTGGCAGATGGTCTTACTGCAGAGCACCATGGCTATGAGGGGACCGTCTGGGGAACACTCCAGGGCCACCAGGACCCACCGGCCTGCTCTTCATGATGACAAGGGTCCTCTGAACCCTCCCAGCCCCCCAAGGGGAGCCCACGGACCCAGGGAGAGAGGCAGAGGCCTGGGTCCTGCTGCAGAGCAAGGGGATCTTGAGGCTGAATGTGGCTCCTGTCCAGGGGGGGACACAGTGACTGGCTCTGTGCTCCTTGTGGAGTGAGAGCCCAGGGGTGCGCATTCTCACACTGCAGTTAGTTAGTACAGAGTGCTCAGCCACTTAGACAGCAGAGTGTCTGGTTCTGGAGCCGGCCACAGGTGCCTGAGCGTCCCAGCTCCACCTGCCACAGGTGCCTGCGCGTCCCAGCTCCACCTGCCACAGGTGCCTGCGCGTCCCAGCTCCACCTGCCACAGGTGCCTGCGGGTGCCAGCTCCACCTGCCACAGGTGCCTGCGGGTGCCAGCTCTGCCTGACACAGGTGCCTGCGCGTCCCAGCTCCACCTGCCACAGGTGCCTGCGGGTGCCAGCTCTGCCTGCCACAGGTGCCTGTGGGTCCCAGCTCCACCTGCCACAGGTGCCTGCGGGTGCCAGCTCTGCCTGCCACAGGTGCCTGCGGGTGCCAGCTCCATGCCCTCCAGCACCTGTGGCGCTTTTCCCACCAGGAACCCTCAAAGTTGAGTGAGGCTGGGCCAATCTGGGGTCTCCAGACACTTAAAACACATAAAAGTTCATGTTATGGCAGACCTTGAATATTTACATTTAACCAAGTGATACCTTGGCAAAAGTAATAAAATGCAACATCAATGTTGCTATTGCCATGCTTACTGATTTATTAACTCCTGCATAGGATGGCGCTCTGACCCTCAGCGGTCGGTCTCCCCTCATCCCTGGCCGGGCAGCTTGTGCTGTAGATGCCTCATGTGGAGATAATGAGTACACAGTTGATGTAAGGCCTCTCATTAATGAGCCGCCTGGGCCAAGTGGCCTTTGAGCATCCCTCCCTGCTTCCTCGTCTCTCAGAGCCATTCTCCACCCACACAGGGAACTCCCAGGGTTCATTGCAGCAGTGCTACAAAAGCACTTGTGATGAAAGAAAGGATAGCTACTTCTGCCTTTATTAAACTTCTATTACCTACAAGACACGTAAAAAATAAAAAAGCACATATCACAGGGGCAGGGGATATTTACAAGGCATGTACCCAATACAGGACTAACACCAGATTCATGAAGAACTTCTACAAATCAGGGAGAAAAGTTCAAACAATTTAATAGAAAAGTAAGCTAAAGTCTTGCACAGAAGAGACAACACATATGGCCAATAATTATGTGAGGAGATATTCAAAATCATTAGTGATCCAGGAAATGCCAATTGGGACCAAAAAGATATTTCATTTTCCATCAACTAGATTCACACAAAATGAGAGGTGGGCAGGTGTGACAGGTGGCTAATCGCTGGGAGAGTGTCCTCAGTACAGCCACTTCAGAAACAAGTGTGCCATTCTTTTATAAAATGGAATATTTACATACCCTATGACCATCAGTTCCACTCCCACGTATCCACCCAAAGTGAGCTTCCGTACGCATCCCAGAGACAAGAGAGGCCATGGGAGCCTTGCTTGTGGAGCCAAAGCCCTGGAAACAATCCAACTGAGCCTGAAAAGGCAAACATGTAACCGGCAGAGAACGAATCCACTCAGGCGCCATGCAATGTGTGGATGAAACTTAGCAGAATAAGAATGAGTAAACGCAATTTCACCCGGGTCCGCTAATGGAAATAACTTACAACATGACACCCTTTTAATAATATGGAGGATTCTCGCACCCCCCCCCCCACACACACAGATGATGCAACACAAGGTCTGTGCTGGGGCTGTGCAGAGGGTGCGGGAGAGCTGGGGAGAGCCTGTGGGTGGATAGAAGTCAGGGTCTGTGTTAGTTTTAGATTCAAGGCTATTTTTTTTTTTAAGTTTTGGTTCTCATTATAGTAAACTAGAGGTTCGGTGCACGAAATTCGTGCACGTGGTAGGGGTCCCCTCAGCCCAGCCTGCACCCTCTCCAATCCAGGACCCCTTGGGCGATGCCCAACTGCTGGTTTAGGCCCGATCCTGGATATCAGACCTAAACCGGCAGTCAGACATCCCTCTCACAATCCGGGACCACTAGTTCCAAACTGCTCACCTGCCTGCCTGCCTGATTGCCCCTAACTGCACCCCCTGCTGGCCTGGTCACCCCCAACTTTCCCCACCTGCCAGCCTAGTCACCCCTAACTGCCCCCTGACATCCTGGTCGCCCCTTGCTGCCCCCTGCTGGCCTGGTTGCCCCCAACTGCCCCCCCTCGCTGGACTGGTCACCCCTCACTGCCCCCCCCTCTGCTGGCCTGGTCGCCCCTCACTGACCCCCTGCTGGCCTGGTTGCCCCCAATCACCCCCCTCTGTGGGCCTGGTCGCCCCACACAGCCTGCTGTTCAGTCTTTTGGCCACCCCTCACTGTCCCCCCTCTGCCGGCCTGGTCGCCCCTCACTGACCCCCCTGCCGGCCTGGTCACCCCATGCAGACTGTTCAGCCGTCCCTTCAGTTGCGATGGTCGTTTAGGCTTTTACATATATAGATGTTAAATGAGTTGATTAAAAAGATGGCCACTTCTGCACAAAAGGAAAGGTGTGGGAGCAGGGGTGTGATGGATGAGAGTAGCCTGGCAGAGGCAGTCACCGTCCACTGTCCTGGAGCCGGGGCGAGGATTCCATCACGGCGCCCACCCCTAGGAGCCCTGCTTCCTGCCAAGTCCACTCAGACAAGGACAGGGCCCTTTCTGGGCTCTGATGGAGGGCAGGAAGGAATTTGTAAAGAGGGGGAAGTTTTACTGATTTACACAGGTTTTCCAACAAAACTCCCTGTCACCCAGTAAGTTTCAGTAAATACTGATTGTCTGTGAGTGAGTCATCTGTTTGCTGTCGGACTGAGCCAAGGCACGCACATTGGGGAGGTAGTTGGTGCCATCATGAGCTGGTTACCCTCCTAGCTTCTGGGGTGGAGGGGGCAGGGGATAGCGCCAGGGTCCCCCTCAGGCGTATCCCTGGGTCCTTCTCTAGGGAAGAGACCCTCTGTTCCTCAGAGAAGGGAGGGGCTGCCTTCCTGCCCCCCAGCCACCTGCGCCCGTCACTCCTGAGGCAAGACTAGACCAAGGGTTGGCAAATTACTGTCCACAGGCTAAGTCTGGCCCACCACCTGTTTTCATCAATAAAGTTTTATTGAAACAGCCAAACTCATTTATTCACATGCAGTTTATGGCTGCTTTCCTGCTACTTTAGCAGATGGAGCAGTTGTCACAGAGATCATGAGGGCCCCACAGCCTAACTGTTCATTTCCCGGCCTTTCCCGAGAAATCTGAGCCGTGGGTGTCCAGGGCACTGGCCTGGGTCCCTCATCTGCACCAGGGGCACACGCAGCCGCACCGCCTCGCTTGCCAGACGCTGACACCCAGCTTCTTCCTGGCCTGGCCTCTTTCCCTGGAACCTGTCCAGCAGTCTGCACGCCAGGCACTGTGCCCACGATCTACTCATTATTCCTTCATCCTGCTCAGTGTTGCCTCCATTGTGTAGAAATGGCGGAGCCTCAGTGACGGCGGCTTGCTCCTGTCCCCTGACTCTGAGTCTCACTGTGGCCTCCCTCCAAGGCCACGTCCGCATCTCTTCACCCAGCGCCCCCAGGCCTACTCCTTATGCTTCGTGTTCCTTCCTCTTTCCCATCAGCTTAGCAGCGCGTGTGCCTGGCGCCCACTGTGAAGCCTTAGCGCCCCCCACCCCCGCCCCCACGGTCACAGCAAAGGTTCCAAGTCTGTGATTTTATCTTTGATTTCCAAACTAGCAAAAATATCAGTTAGAGATCTGAGATGCAGAATTGAGCTGGCAAGTGATTCAAATTTATTTAATAAGTTAGTAACATGAAATCAGACTTTAATGTTGTTGTTCTTCAGCTTTTCCACTCCATCCAGTAACGTCCGGCAGACCCGGCTTCTGCGCAGTCCAGGGCCGGCCTTCCGTCGGGGTCTAACATTCAGTAACATTGCCCAACAGAATGCAGTGCTCACGTGTAAGCGTGTCTCCGGGGCGCCCTGAGCTCCCTGATGGACAGACCCTGGAGCTGGACACGTGTGTTCAGAGGCGCAGCTGCCGGGCGGGCGGCAGGCGGCTCTCCGCTGGCGTCACAAAGCGCCAACGCGAAAGCGGAAGGAAACGGCTCACACCTTATGGCTCCACACTGCCCTGCTGCTGGCCGGCCCCAGGCTGTGGGTGGGGATCCCCGCCAGCACCCGCCTTTGCTCCATCCCCTGGCTAGCTGCTCGGAGCCCAGCTGCCCCACTGCACACACTCCCTGCTGAGTGTCGCGGGCCCCTCGCTCTGGGAGGGAGAGTGGTCCCGGAGGACTCGGCGGCCGTGGGACTCGGCCTCGTGGGAGGACAGGGACGTGGGGCCTCCCCGCAGTGCTCTCCTGGCCCAGGGAGTGAGGGGAGGAACATCCTGGCCCCGCGGCCCGAGGAAGAGGCTTTCCCGGGATGGCACCCTCTGTGCTCTGGGGCTGACCCATCGGGAGTTGGGCAGGTGGATGGAGGGGACCCTGATGCAGGTCGATAGCCTAGACTCTCGAGGAGGGCCTGATGGACGGGCCAGCCCTGTGCGGCGCCTGCAGTCCTGCGCCCCGGGACACGGACCGTCCTCTCTCTGCAGATCGGCTTCCGCGCCTCCTTCCTTCTCGCAGGGGCTAACCCCGTATCTCTGCTTGCTCGAAGGCACTTCTATCCATGTCCTAAGCTGGACAGCCTCTTCTCTTTATTCATTCGGTTGTTCCCTGATTCATCCACTCAAGAAATTAGTTTCAATAACTTCTGCATAGGAGTTTGGTAATTCCGTTCCATTTCAGCCTAATTGAGGCCATGGCTTTGGTCAGGTGGCCTCCCCTCTGAGCTCTGAGACGGAGAGCCGCCAGGGCGCCAAGTGGAGTGTGGCCTGCGGACAGCAGCGCAGGCTGGCAGCCAGAGCGCCAGCAAACTGCCTGGGCACCTCCTCTGTGTTAGGAGAAGAAGCGAATCAAAGTACCGAGACAAATATATTCGTCCTTTATGAGATATATTGATGGACAATGGAATGCACACATATTGCTAATTTCATGGGTTTAGACCGTTGTGTACAATGATGCACTCACCATCCAAAATGATATGTAGGACATCGGCAGCACCGTGAAGAGCCTTCTCATGTCACTTCCTAGATTCGTCCCCTGCTCCCAGCAGCACCCACTCTCAACTCCTAGTGCCCCAGATTGAACTGACCTGCTTTCGGCATTCACATCAGCGGCGAAACATAAAACGCACATTTGGGCTTAGTTTCTTTCTCCCGCCAAATCGCTCTGAGATTATCTGCGAAGTCGTGGCTGTCAGTACTTACTTCTTTTTTCCCTTTGAATGGTATACTCTTCCTTTGTATGAAACAAACCTCAGTTTTTTAATTTATTCTCCAGTTGCGTATATTTAAGCAGTTGCCCATTTATGGCGATTAGGAATAAGACAGTATGATGATTTCACACGTCTTTGGCAGAGATTTATTGCCATTTCTCTTTGCTAAATATGAGAGCACAGAGTGCCGGGTCACGGGTGGTGGTGTTTGTCTCTGGTAAACTGCCCCCTACCTCCCATGTGGTCATTCTAGTGTCCCTCCCACTGGCCACGTCGTCCTGCATACTGTTGCGTTCAGCGCTGGACACGCCAGCGGCCGTTTGGGGCTGTCGGTCTCTGACTGGACAGTGCGGTGTCTGATGTGAAGGGCACCTGCTCTGAGCCGCACTCCTAGGGTGGCTAAGGATGTCCATGCTCTTTCACGTGCTCATCGGCCGTCTGAATAGCATCTTCCAAGAATTGTGTGCTCAAGTCCTTTGTTAGTCTTTACTGGACACTTTGAATGTTCACTGTGTGATTTAGATGAGTTTTTAAAAATATTTTATGGATATAGGTCTTTGGTGAAATATAAGTACAGCAAATATAATTCCCAGTCGGTAACTTGCCCATTCATTTTCTTAATGGTATCTGTTGAGGAGTAGAATATTTTAATATTGATAAAACCCCATACATATTTTTGAAAGTATTACATACATCCCCTTTCCTCCACAGTGACCCCTTATAGCCTGCCTCACCCCCCACCCCAGGCCTTCACCACCCTATTGTCTGTGTCCATGGGTTATGCATATATGCATACAAGTTCTTTGGTTGATCTCTTCCCACCCACCCACCCACCCTCCCCCAACTTCCTTCTGAGATTCCACAGTCTGTTCATGCTTTTATGTCTTTGGATCTATTTTGTTCATCAGTTTGTTTTGATCATTAGGTTCCACATATGAGTGAGACCATGTGATACTTGTCTTTCTCTGACTGGCTTATTTCGCTTAGCATGATAATCCCCAGGTCCCTCCATGCTGTCTCAAAGGGTAAGAGATCCTTCTTTTTTATAGCTGTATAGTATTCCACTGTGTAGATGTGCCACAGCTTTTTATCCACTCATCTGCTGAGGGGCACTTGGTCTGTTTCCAGATCTCAGCTGTTGTAAATTGTGCTGCTATGAACATAGGGGTGCATACATTCTTTCTGATTGGTGTTTTGGGTTTCTTAGGATATATTCCTAGAAGTGGGATCATTGGGTCAAATGCCAGTTCCATATTTAATTTTTTGAGGAAACTCCATACTATTTTCCATAATGGCTGCACCAGTCTGCATTCCCACCAGCAGTGCACTAGGGTTCCCTTTTCTCCACATCCTAACTAGCACTTGTCATTTGTTGATTTGTTGATGGCAGCCATTCTGACAGGTGTGAGATGGTACCTCATTGTCATTTTGATTTGCATCTCTCTGATGATCAATGACTTAGAGCATTTTTTCATATGTCTCTTGGGCATCTGTATGTCCTCTTTGGAGAAGTATCTATTTAGTTCCTTTGCACATTTTTTTTATTGGATTGTTTGTCTTCCTTTTGTCAAGTTGTATGAGTTCCATAAATATTTTGGATATTAAATCTTTATCAGATGTATCATTGCCAAATGTGTTCTAAACAGGGCTCCGTTTTCATTCTGCTGTTCAGAAGCTTTTTATTTTGATGTAGTCCCATTTGTTTATTTTCTCCTTAGTTTCCTTTGCCCTAGGAAATGTATCTGTAAACATACTGCTACAAAAATGTCTGAGATTTTGCTGCTTATGATTTCTTCTAAGATTTTTAAGGTTTTGTGATTTGAATTTAAGTCTTTTATCCTTAACTAGAGGCCCAGTGCATGATTGAATCATGCACGTGTAGGGACCCCTACACGCTTTTGCTTTTGATCACGGGGAGCTGGGTGCCTGTCTGAGCGGAAAGGCATCCAGCTGCCACGCTTTTGCTTTTGATCACGGGGAGTTGGGTGCCTGTCTGCTGGTGCACCAGGCCTTTCAGAAGCCTCCAGCGCGGCGGAGGCTTCTGAAAGGCCTGGTGTCTGAGCGGACAGGCATCCAGCTGCCACGCTTTCACTTTCGATCGCTGGTGCACCAGGCCTTTCAGAAGCCTCCGGCTTGGCACCCACCTCCCACGCTTTTGATGGTCCGTGGCCGCTGAGGGGGGCTACCCTGCTGTTGAGAGGCGCAGGGGGCGGGAGTCCCGCCCCCCTCAGTGGCAGCGGATCCATGCCTCTCAATGGCCGGATAGGCCACCCCGAGTCCCGCCCCCCAGCCTCCCACCGCCCAATCGTGGGCGTAGCGGAGTAATGGTAATTTACATTTTACTCTATTATTAGATAGGATTATTTTGTTGCAATGGTAAATGGAGTTATTTGTTTAGTTTCTCTCTCTGAGAATTCATTATTGGTGTATAAAAAGCCATAGATTTTAGGGTGTTGATTTTGTATCCTGTTGCCAAATTCATTTATGAAATCTAGTAGTTTTTTGGTGGAGTCTTTAGGGTTTTCTATGTACAATATCATGCCATTTGCGAATAATGAGAATTTTACTTCCTCTTTTCCAATTTGGAGGCCTTTTATTTCTTCTTTTCTAATCGCTGGGGCTAAGACTTCTATTACTGTGTTGAATAAGAGTGGTGAAAGCAGACATCCCTGTCTTGTTCCTGTTCTTAGGGGAAATGGTTTTAGTTTTTGCCCATTGAGTATGATGCTTGCTGTAGGTTTGTTATATATGGCTAATTAATATTTCATCCAATACATGTAAAATAATTTATTTAAACATTTCCTTCTCCATTGTCATTTGGGTGATTTCTAATTTTTCACAAATATAGGCATTATAATGAACATTATCATGGATGGCAATGGATTTGCAGTTACTAAATTTATTTCTTTAGGTCAAATTTTTAAAAGTAGAATTATGGTGTCAAAAAAGGATATAAACATTTAAAGCACTTGGCACAGTATCACTGAGTATCACCATAAGCAGGGCTGTGAGTTAACTTTATTCTGATCTTTGGGATGAAAAGAAAACCCAGGCTTCAGTGGATTTTTTTTAAAAATCAGATCCTGTGGATTTGTCTTCTGTAGGAATTTTTATTTATAAATGGGTATTTTTTCTATTTTTCTCATATCCTTCATGGTGATTTTTTCCCTTTTCTTTCTCCTTACATATTTTGCTTTATTGTTCTGTGGCTGAGTGTGGAGGAAATCCCTTTCCTTCCAACTGGTTTTTCCTTGGCCCAGGGACCCTGGCATGGCTGAGGACCTAGCGTGAAATCATGGTCAGCTATCTCATTTAATAATCTGGTTGATGCACAGACACCCCCTTCCCCAAACGTGGGCCAGTACAGTGATTTACTGTTTGAAGTATGTATGCTACCCTTTCATTTATTCCCACAGCTCAGTCACTGGTGCTGAGCTCCGTGACTGTAAAAGTGTGCTTCACGCTCTCCTCTTAGAGCTGAGTTAGAATTGGTATAAGGCCAAAGTGAAAACAAAGACTGACCTGGGACAGTACATTATTCCAAAAATAAAAGCTGTTTTGTTTCTTACTTTATGCCGGAGCCTTCCTTCTGTCAGGGCCTTGGTCGATGTTTGGACAATTAGGAGATTAGTTTAGTCACCAGGCGGCTGCGCCAGAGGCCACAGGAGAGGCGCGATGGAGCCTGTGTCTGTCTCCGATCAGCAGCTCAGCGGGGCTTCCTTTTGTTAAAGAGGCAGGTAAAGGTCTAGGAGGGCAAGAGACTTGCTGAACCTCAGGCTTTAGTCAGCATTGGACCCAGGTTTGGAGCTCAGTGTTTTCTTACTCCAGCCAGTGTGGCATTGCCTGGTGACACTGCAAAACTGGAGGAGATGCATGATCAAGGCGGAACCTCAGCCCCCCTCACACTCCCCCCCCCCCACACACACACTGTGCTCCTTCCTTGCTCAGAGCTTTCGGACTGCCCTAGTCTCTGCTGGCGCAGGGTCCCCACAGCTGGCCCACTGCCCTTTGTAGAGCCTGCTTCTTGATTCTGTTTGACGCTGATTGGTTTGGGTTAACGCAGCCCAAGAATCAAGGCAAACCCCACAGTTCCTCTTATTAAGTTACTTTCCTTTGGGTTTTGAGCATTGCTAAGTAAATCTTGTTCCGAACTCTTCAGTTACTTTTTGCCATTATTATAATTTGCTCGGGTGAGCTTTGGAATCCAAGCAGCACCAGTGCCATCATGTTAACTTGATTTTCAAACTGCTCAGGAGCGGGGTGGGAGGATGCTCACTGTCCGTGGATTTATTTCTCGGATTTCCTCTGCCTCGGGTTAGTTGGCACCCAGGCCTGCATCGCTTGGCCTTGGCACTGGCTATAAATGCGGGCTGATTTCACTTTATTTCTTCCACCGAGAACTTGTGCCTTTGGTTTTGCGATTTAAGTTTTTACATTTGAACTGGTTTGTCATTTGATTAAATTAAAATCAAGGAAGGGTTGCTTTTGAAAATAGTTTTGATTTATTGCATCAGCTAGATTCCTAGCAATTTTAAGCTTATTTTTATTTACATTTTGTCAGTATAATGTTGTTTGTCCAAGAACAAGAGGGAGGGAGAGGGAAGAAAAATAACATTTATAAAAAGTTATTATATATGGCATTGTGCTCATTTCATCTTCACTCTTGAGGGTATTTTATGAAATTTTCCTTTTGAAAACAAGGAATGCAAAATTCAGAAAGGTTAAACAATTTGCGCCGAGATTATCAGACTCCTTATCCCGTGTTTATTCCTGTTCCTAGTATTCCCGCGCCGCCGTCTCTGCCATCCTCACTGTGGGCGCCCTGTTTGCGCAGGAGCTCTTTCCGCAGGGACGGCGCTCTGTGGCTCCGCACCCTCCCACACATGGGGATTGGGGCTGTCTTTGACTCCCACCTTTGAAAGTGTGTGTGTGTGTGTGTGTGTGTGTGTGTGTGTGTGTGTGTGACATCACACACACAAACAGAGATGGGCAGAGACAGACCGAGAGGCAGAGAGTGAGAGATGAGAGGTGGGATTAGCTCAAATCTGGAAGAGGGGCGAGAACAGTAAAAAGCATGCCTCCCAGGACCAGGTAAAGAAAGCAGAAACGGTGAGGGAATGGTGAGGGTAGAAGTGGAATTTGCTGTCTCTACTGCTTCAGTAATCCCCAGCAGTAGCCCTGGTCTCAGACCCCAGCTGGTCACATGGGCAGTGCTGGTCACATGGGCAGTGTTAGTCACATGGGCAGTGCTGGTCACATGGGCAGTGCCGGTCACATGGGCAGTGCTGGTCACATGGGCAGTGCTGGTCACATGGGCAGTGTTAGTCACATGGGCAATGCGGAGGGGCCTGGGCAGTGCCGGTCACATGGGCAGTGCTGGTCACATGGGCAGTGCTGGTCACATGGGCAGTGTTAGTCACATGGGCAGTGCTGAGGGGCCTGGGCAGTGCCGGTCACATGGGCAGTGTTAGTCACATGGGCAGTGCCGGTCACATGGGCAGTGCTGGTCACATGGGCAGTGCTGGTCACATGGGCAGTGTTAGTCACATGGGCAGTGCTGAGGGGCCTGGGCAGTGCTGGTCACATGGGCAGTGTTAGTCACATGGGCAGTGCCGGTCACATGGGCAGTGCCGGTCACATGGGCAGTGGCCACGCCCTGCGTCGGGAGGGTCCGGCATCTGGGCTGCGTGGAGGCTGTGGTTGAGCCTCCCCTCCAGGGCCAGTCCTCCTGATTCCCTGCCTCCCCGATGCTGCGCATCCTGAAAGGAGAGCCCAGAGCTTGCTGGCTGAGCCTGGTCCCCGTGGCCCTTTCCTCAGGACGTGCCCGCCGCTGCATCTCCTCACAGTTCTGGGGAGCACCTGGTGCCCGCCCCGGAGCCGGGCAGTGCTGGGGCCTCGCTCTCAGGGCGGCATTTAGCAAAGGCCGCAGAGGACACAGCACGCAGGGGTCACAGGGTGAGAGTGTGCGACATAAAGCTGCAGGGATGGTCTGCACACAGTAAGGGACACTCTCAGTCTCAGCTGTGATCACCTCAACATCCCTGCTTCTCTCTGCTCCCAGCACAGACCCAGGGCGGGTCCCAGCCCTTGGGGCTGAAGGGCACAGGAGGAGCACTGCTTCCCACCACCTACTGTGCGCATGCAGGGACCACTGCTTCCCACCTCCTACTGTGCGCATGCAGGGACCACTGCTCCCACCTCCTACTGTGCGCATGCAGGGACCACTGCTTCCCACCTCCTACTGTGCGCATGCAGGGACCACTGCTTCCCACCTCCTACTGTGCGCATGCAGGGACCACTGCTTCCCACCTCCTACTGTGCGCATGCAGGGACCACTGCTTCCCACCTCCTACTGTGCGCATGCAGGGAGCACTGCTTCCACCTCCTACTGTGCGCATGCAGGGAGCACTGCTTCCACCTCCTACTGTGCGCATGCAGGGACCACTGCTCCCACCTCCTACTGTGCGTATGCAGGGAGCACTGCTTCCCACCTCCTGCTGTGTGCATGCAGGGACCACTGCTTCTCACCTCCTACTGTGCGCATGCAGGGACCACTGCTTCTCACCTCCTACTGTGCGCACATGCAGGGAGCACTGCTTCCCACCTCCTACTGTGCGCATGCAGGGAGCACTGCTTCCCACCTCCTACTGTGCGCATGCAGGGACCACTGCTTCTCACCTCCTACTGTGCGCACATGCAGGGAGCACTGCTTCCCACCACCTACTGTGCGCATGCAGGGAGCACTGCTTCCCACCTCCTACTGTGCGCACGCAGGGAGCACTGCTTCCCGCCTCCTACTGTGCGCATGCAGGGACCACTGCTTCCACCTCCTACTGTGCGCATGCAAGGACCACTGCTTCCCATCTCCTACTGTGCGCATGCAGGGACCACTGCTTCTCACCTCCTACTGTGCGCATGCAGGGAGCACTGCTTCCACCTCCTACTGTGCGCATGCAGGGACCACTGCTTCCCATCTCCTACTGTGCGCATGCAGGGACCACTGCTTCTCACCTCCTACTGTGCGCATGCAGGGACCACTGCTTCCCACCTCCTACTGTGCGCATGCAGGGAGCACTGCTTCCCACCTCCTACTGTGTGCATGCAGGGAGCACTACTTCCCACCTCCTACTGTGCGCATGCAGGGAGCACTGCGGGGCTAGTCCCTGTGCTCGCTTCTGGGACGTGGGCCACACGAGTGTCAATCCTGCTTAGGCTGCTTCCTTCCCCAGGATGACATTTTTTATTCTGTATCTTTTCTCTGTAACCTTTTTGTGTCTAGGCCAGCCAATTCACTTTCTTTTAGAACATTCTTACTCTCTCTGTGGAGTGACTCAGATTAGAATGTTGTTTATCATGGTCTTCGGACAATTTGAAATTTTGACAAATCCCTGGGCAGCAGTGCGTCCTCTGCCTGCTGGAGGTTGTCTGGGGCCTGGAGTCGCTGGTGGGTGCGATGTCAGGCTTCTCAGAAGGAGAGCAGATGCTTCACCAACAGCTGTCAGGTTGGCCTGAATGGAGGAGGAGGGAGAGGAGGCGGATCCGTGTGGAGCTGGCTGTGCAGGGACCTGCCTTGTGCCCTAGGTGTACCGGTGAATAATACGGATTTTTTTCAATAGACGGAGTTACACGTATGTTGATATATATGCAATTTGATATGTATGCTATTTTGTTGTCTTGACAGCAAGCTTCAAAACTTCCTATGTCAAATTTCCTGAAGGTGTTAACATCATAGATATTTTACGATATTTAAAAATGTCGAATTTCGTGCCATAAAAAAAGAGCATTTGTAGGAAGTTTTAATTCATTACTTTATTTTGAAGAAAAGTGCTGCTGAATACTTTGGCAAGCTTATGGTGAACATGCTCCATCTCAAGATACTTGTGAACGCTGGTTTAAACACTTTAAAAGTGATGATTTAGATGTGAAAGACAAAGAATGTCCAGGTCAACCGAAAAAGTTTGGAGACCAACAATTACAAGCATTATTGGATGAAGATGCTTGCCAAACTCAAAAACAACTTGCAGAAAGATTAAACGTTGCTCAGCAAACAATTTCCGATGATTTACAAGCAATGGGAAAGATTTTAAAGGAAGGAAAATGGGTGCCACATTAACTGAACGAAAGACAAATGGAAAACCGAAAAGGCATCAGTAAAATGTTGCTTCAACTGCACGAAAGAAAGTCTTTTTTCATCAAATTGTGACTGGCGATGAAAAGTGGATTTATTTTGAGAATCCCAAATGCACTACAAGGCCAAATCGCTTCAGAAAGGAGACAATGCTCTGCCTTTGGTGGGATCAGGAAGGTATGGTATATTATGAGTTTCTAAAACCAGGTGAAACCATTAATACTGATCGCTACTGACAACAAATAATCAATTTGAACCACGCTTTGATTGTAAAATGACCAGAATGTGCCAGAAGACATGGCAAAGTAATTTTGCTTCATGATGACGCACCATCACACACTCAAAACCAGGTAAAGACACGTTAAAAGATCTTGCCTGGGAAGTATTAACCCACCTGCCGTATTCACCAGCCCTTGCTCCTTCAGATGACCACTTGTTCCGATCGATGGCACACGCACTTTCTGAGCAGCACTTCAGAACATACGAAGAAGTGGAAAATTGGGTCTCTGAATGATCTGCCTCAAAACAAGGAAAGTTCTGTTGGGACGGTATCCACAAATTACCTGAAAGCAGGCGGAAATGTATAGCTAGCAATGGACATTACTTTGAATAAAGCACTTCTGATGTTTCTCTTGAAATTATTGTGTTTCCTTAATTACAAAATCCGCCGTTAATCTGGTTCACCGGTTAATAGTGATTCCACACTCAGCACCTCCTCCAGGAGGCGGCGGTCAGCCCCAACTGCAGGTCCGCAAGAGCGGGCTGTGGCGGTGGCTGGCCCGTATCCAGAGTCCTGCACCTTCACCACAAGGCGCTCGGGAAGAGGCTGGGCCATGGTCACCCTCGGCACAGCCGCCAGCGCAGGGGAAACGCTGGCGGAGCGGCAGGACCGTGGCCTGTGGCCCGGGAGTGAGGGACCACGGCGGTCCCAGGTGGCGTCAGCCGAAGACCACTGCCCTTGGCTTCCATCCCCCACAAACAAAGGCTCTCCCGCCGTCCTGAAGGGTCACAGGCCAGCACCTGCTGCAGTGGTTTTGACAATGAGCGCTGTGGTGCTGGCGACTGACCTGCACTTGCCCTCTGCTCGCAGGCCCTCAGTGCACCCGTGTACCCAGGTCGGGCCTGTGATCCTCGCTGGAACCCGGCGGGGTGCACCTTCACACCCCGTGGGGCTGAGGCCGGTGCCCAGCCCCTCGGCTCAGATCGCCATTGCCGAAGTACCGCCCCCACCAGCAGACGGCGGGGGCCTGGTGCCTGGGCACAGGGAAGGGACAGGCGTGCCTGCACCGGGCTCAGGCTGCGTGTGGCCTGGCGACATAACCAGAGGAGCGAGCTGTGTGACATGGGGCGCTAGAGAGGGTCAGGCTCTGCTTTGTTGGGGTGAAGGGTGGTCAGGGAGAGGCAGTTGCGTGCCACTGGGCGGTGAAAGGACTTGAGGGGCCTCTGGTTTTGAGTCCCCAGGGCCCAGAGGTCCCGCCCTAGCAGCAGGGGGAGCCCCCCCCCGCCCCCCGCGCCCCAGCAATTCCCCAGTGGGCAGAGGGGAGCGCCTGCCTCATGAAGCAGACGGATACCCAGACCAAGCTGCTGGCTCCACCGCTCACCCTCTGGGTTTATCGGGGACACGTTACCTCGCTCTCTGAGCCTCAGTTCCTTCCCCTGTAAAGGGGATTGGAGTTCCGCCCCCCCCCCCGGGATGACACTGGCTTCTGAAGGGCCCTGCAGCAGCAGGTACCCCGCCCTCCTGTGCCTGGCCCCCAGACCCTGATTCCTCCCGCACTTCTTCCTGGCCCCAGGTGGGGGGTGGGACTGAAGGCCACCTGGGAGTGTGTGGAGCCCCAGGTAGAGGGGAGGGGGCGAAGGCCACCTGGGAGTGTGTGGAGCCCCAGGTGGGGGGAGGGGTGAAGGCCACCTGGGAGTGTGCAGAGCCCAGGTGTGGAGGGGCTGGCTGGATCCCAGGCCTTGATCCAGCCTTACTTTTCAGCAGCTGCACTGCAGGTATGGAGGCAGACGCAGAGGTCTGCTGAGTCCGTGATTAGAAATGAGGAGTACATTTAATATTGTGAAGGAGCAAGCCTGGCAAAGCCCAGCTAACCCACTAAGGAGGTGAAATACAGTATTGTTTTGTTTCAATGCGGAACAGAAATCTACGGGGTCCTTTGTCTGTTAGACATTAGGACATCTACGTCAATGATCTATTTGTGACTAGTCAGCACCTATCGTGCCTCTTCGCGGGTAACATCCTTCCCCATTCATTCCTCGCAGCCACCTGGGAAGCAGGGGAGGAGCGGGACTGGGAGGCCCGAGGAAGAATGAGCCGGAATGAACAGGAAGTGGCCAAATGGCCAACTCTAATGGTCTGCTGTGTCGCTCGGCCCAGGCCACCAGCTCCTGGGTGGGGGCTGGGCTCACCCTTCTCGCTCTAGAGGAACAGCTGATGGAGCTCAATGAAGAAGGGAGTGAACTTTGTCTTCCTAAGAGACGGGAAAACCCGCAGCAAAAAGGAGCAGTTCCTCCAAGTAGGACAGGAAACCGTCCCAAAGTGGACAGGCCTCCCACGGGGGCTGAGGGAGGGCGGGGGAGGGCGGGGGAGGGCAGGAACCCCTTCCCAGGGGAGGAGAGGGTGGGTGGGGCTGGGCCCACAGGGAGGAAGCTGGACCTCTGAGCAAAGTGGGGTGAATGCTCCCACTGAAGAAAGGAGGAGGAGGAGCTGGTAGGGAGGGCCCGAGGAGGGTCCCAGCTCGTTGGAGGCAGGCGTTCGGTGTATTTGCTGCCCCTCCACATGGAGAAGCCAGAGCTTGTGGGGAGCAGCAGCGAGTAAGAGGTGGGTACTCAGTTAGCAGGGGCACGTGAAGAGCTGGTTCTGATCCTCCGAGGAGCTGCGTCTGGGAAGCTGGGGTGTGCCGCTCATCTGGATGGGGCAAGAGAGGGCCCTGGTGGGGCACAGTCATGGTGGGTGGGCTGTTCGGGTGTGTCAGAGTCTGGGATGTCCAAGAACGGTCAGTGCCAAGGAGTCTCTGTCGCATGCAGGGCTGTGGCCCAGCGGGGAGAGCGGGAGGCCTGGCAGATGCCCAGGTGGCCTTCATTGCTTCCGGAACATGTCATTGAAACCCGTGAGCTTGAGACAGCCAGGAGGTCCTGCTGCTGCGCTGGACTCCGCAGGGAGCTGAGAGCAGCCCGAAGCCGAGGGCGCGGAGGCAGGGCGGGCGGGAGGCTGGGGAGAGTGTTTCATGGGAGCCAGGGCCCCTGACTGGGCCCAGGTGCCGGCTGCGGCCCAGCGGCCCCAGGTCCCTGCTCTGACGGTGCAGGCAGCTTCCGGTCAGCCGGTGCCACTGGAAACAGACATAAGAGATACCCCAGGACACGGAGTCCCTGCTTACCAGTGAGGAGGCCGAGGGTCTGAGCCCGCAGCCCCCAGAGAAGACTCCCCTCCCCTTCCCGCCCCCGGCGGGTGGCAGGGGCTTGCGGCCAGGACGGGGCTGAGCCTGTGCCAGGACTGTAAATGCAGCTCCCTTCAGGCCACTGCTCACCTGTCCGGAGCCCACGCCGGAGCCGCCCTGCTGGGCCGGAGGCGCTGGCGTGCCACCCGCAGGGCCGGGCCGCTGCGTCCGCGTGTCCCCCGCTGGCCCAGCGCCTTTCCTTCTTCTCGGAATCCCTTGAAAGGTAGACGGAGACATAATCTTAATTCTTCCTTCAGCAGGACGTGCCCGTTTGAAATACAAATCACAGTTCTGAGGTCGTGGTGAATTGCACGTGTGGATGGAAAATGCTTCCCTCAGGCTGAAGCCAAATATCAGGTCATAAGTCAACATTTTGCTGAAAAACTTTATTACTAAGAGGCGCACCATGTATCTTTTCTTGAGAAAACAGGGTTGCCAGCAGGAAAGATTTCACAGACTGCTGCCCTCCCACGTGGAGGGGAGATGAGGTAGCTTTGCCAGGTGCTTTAGGGACTTCGGGAATCGGCGTGGCCGGAGTGAGGGTCTGACATCCTGGAATTGCTTCCTGAGGTGACGCTCTGGGCGGCTCGGGCGTGTCACTTCTCGGAGGGCCCTGGGCAGCACTGTGCGCGCCGGCGCAGCCTGCTCCGGAGAGCCACACGCTGCCCCCCCGCCCCCCGTGGGAAACCGCTGGTGGGAAAGGAGCCCAGCTGGCCCCGGGCCTCCGGGTCCCAGAAGAAGCCCGTCTGGACCCGCTTCCCGGAGGAGCGGTGGTTCCCTTCGGAGAGTCTCGGTGGAAGAGACTCGAGGAGGGACACAGGGACACGCCGACAGCGTCACGGAGCTGCTGCTGGTCGCGGGCCTCACGGCGGTGTATGGGCCTCCCCTCTGGCCGCGTCCCAGCTCCCTGGGAGCCTCGGGAGGCGGGAGGGGAGGGGAAGGCAGCGGCACCTGCTCTCTGTAGAGACAGAACCACATTCCGCTGCACGAAGAATGTCATGCTACCCATGAGCCGGCCTAGCACGGCGTCCACATTGCATCTCCGTCCAAAGTGCCACGCGGCTCACACTCTCCCCCCACCCCCCCCCCCACCCCCGGCGCCTGCCTGCGGCACAGGCAGCGCTCTGGCCCCGGCGCCTGCGGAGGACGGCGGAGGCGGGGCGTGTGTGCTAGGACGTGGGTCCCTGTGTGGGCAGCGACAGGCCACGTGGCAGAAACCCCTGTCAGTCATGGCTCCTCCCGGCATCGCCAGGGCCTGGCTTAGGTGGTGAGTCACCGCCCCGGGGGCGGAGCTGGGCCTGCCCTGTCCACCCAGCGGGCTCAGCCAGGCTCCGTGGAGAAGTAGCAAATGGAAGCTTCTATGCTCCCCGAGATCTCTGGTGGGAAAACCTCAGTTCCCTGGGGCTCTGAGGGTAGGTCCGTGCCCTGAGGTGTGCGGGGAGCCTGCCGCGGCGGCATCACCCCATCTGGCCAACTCCGGCCATGGAGTCAGCGGCAGTGGGCGGGCCTGCGGCCAGAGCACCAGCGGAGTGCGAGGTGCTGGCGGGCAGGAGGGCTGTCTCCGGGGGCCCCTCGAGTCCTACCATCCAGGTGCCTGGCCGCCTGAAGGGAGGACAGCAGGCTGGTTGGCTGACTGCGCGCTCTTCTCTTCCAGGCAAAGAAGGGGAACTACGCCTTCCTGTGGGACGTGGCGGTGGTGGAGTACGCGGCCCTGACCGATGACGACTGCGCGGTGACCGTGGTCAGCAACAGCGTCAGCAGCAAGGGCTACGGCATCGCCCTGCAGCACGGCAGCCCCTACCGGGACCTCTTCTCCCAGAGGTGGGCGCCGCGCAGGCAGCCGGGGCTGGAGGGGACCTGCTCCGGGAGATGAGAGTGAACGCGCAATTGTCCATTCACCCCTTTCCTTGGCGCCTACCTGTGCAGTGCTTGCCCCCGACCCCAGCGGGTCTGGGCCAGGCCAGGCTCCAGGAGAGGTGGGAGGGCGAGGCCAGCAGCCGGGAGTGTCACAGAGGCCACCCTGGGCAGCTGGAGACCGGGGGCCTTCCCGGAGGAGAGGGCTTGCCGCTGAAGATGAGCAGGAGGCGCCCAGTGATTTAAATTAAATGAATAAGTGATTGGACCTGGCAAGGGCCCAGCAATACTTCTTAAGGTAAATGCCAAGTGGGAAGAGTCACAGTGGACACGCACAGAAGGCCGTCAGAGGGGCAGCGCTCCATGGTGCTGCCGCTTCCCGTCGCCCAGTCGCCCAGATCAGCACCCTGGTCCTCCCCGCCGGCGAAGGGGGCAGGAGGGCGGAGGGCTGTGCGGATGCAGCCGGTCCAGCCTGAGCTGGCCTGCACCTTCCCGCTGGTTTGCTGGCAGGAGTCCACCCCGTGAACCTGACATCTGGCTCCTGGCCATGGTGGTTTCTAGAGGCTCTGGCTAGACGCCTGGCCAGCCTCCTGGAGTACAATAGTCTCGCCATCCCCCGTTCCGCCACAGGAGCGTGCCTGGTCCTTGGCCTGGGGCTGGCCTTCCTGGAGGGCGGAAGTGGAGAAGCTCGGGGGGCTTTCCCTGTTGCCAGCCGCTCCCGGGAGCTCTGTCCCCAGGATGTCTCAGCCGGAGCCCGCCCTCACACCTGTCTGTGCGGTGACGTCCTGGCGGGCGAAGGGGCAGGACTGGAGCCCAGAGAGGCGTCCGGAGGGCTGAGTGCCCAAACCCAAGCTGAGGCTGAAGTGCTGAGGTGAAGGCCCACCTGGTGGAGAGGCGTGGGGTCAGCCCCTGTGGCCTGAACGGTGCCCTCGTTACAGCACCGGGGCTCACCATGAGGAGGGCAAGCGTCGTTAGAGGTCAGATCCGCACCCTGAGGCCCTCGGGGAGCAGACACCTGGGCTCACCCGCCGCTGCCCGGCAGTGGGAGAGCGGCCGGCTCCCTGCCCCGTGCGGCCAGTGCTGCTGTCGGCTGTGCAGGCACCCCCTTCCTTCTCCCGCCTCCTGGGGTTGGACTGGGGTCTTCTCAGCACAGGCAGGTGAGCCCCGTCTGGGAAAGGCCGAGGAGGGCTCTGACTCACCCATCAGAGACTCGTTTGCAAAACCTGAAAAAGGGGTAGAATTACTTAAGTGAGATGAGGCTTGGGGTTCTGTAGGTTTTAATTGAGCCTACATGCTGTGCCGCCCTCCGCTCCCGGAGCAGGGAGCAGTGACAAGAGAGGAGGAGGAGGAGAGGTGCATCAATCGCTCAGATCCCAGGCATGAAGACGGGGCTTCCCTCCAGGGGCGCAGCCCACTGTGTTCCTGAGGGTTGCCCAGGAGGTTTTCTGAGGCAGGAGGCTCAGGGCATCCCCCAGACCACCAACCTGCGCCCCTCTCCGCAGCAGACGGTCAGGGAGCTGTGGCCAACCACCAGGCAGAGCTCCGGGAGGCCCGGGGTCCCAGCGGGAGGAGCTCAGGCCCCGCAGGCGCCCTGCCAGAGGTCTCCCGTAAGCCCTCTGGGGTCACCCTCCCGGCACCGGAGGAGAGAGCCAGATCCGCGGCTCCCTCTTCAACTCGTCCTGGGAGTCAGGGCAAGGGGGTCTCAAAGGAGGTGGGAGGGAGAGCTGAGGCATGCCACCTGGAGGGGGTGGTGGGGCTGGGGCTCACCCCATCCCTCAGCTGGATTCAGAAAGAAGGCGGTGTCTTCTGTGGTGGAGCAGGACCCATGTCGGGATGGGCTCCCCGAGAAGCAGGCCTGCCTGCACTTGCTGACCTCGGGGCTCTACGCAGTGTCCCCGATAGAGGCCCTGTGGGCTGCCCCCACCCCGGGGTCACCGTAAGCAAAACCGGCTGGTCCGGTGTCCTTGTGCTCTGGCGGGAAATCACTCGTTCCTCTGCTCGCCTCAGAGGCCTCGTGCTCGGCGAGCAGGTGCGAGTCCATGGGCTGTGCGGCTCCTGCAGCTTCCTGCCGTCTCTGTGCCGCAGCCCCCCTGGGCCAGGAGCACCCCTGGGGCGGGCGATGTGCGGCCCAGTGCTCAGGCCTCCAGGTGCGCTGACTGCGTGTGTGCGGACCGTGGCTGTTCCCCGCTGGCGGCCTGGAGAGTGAGGGGCCGGTCCCCACAGCCCTCCGTGCCCTTTACAGGAAGAAAGGGGTCGTGTAAACAGCAGGTCTCAGTCTGCTCTGGAATCACATCGCCTCCTCTCGCTCCAGCCCAGGCCTAACCTTTCCTGTTTGCGCCTCTCGCTCTGCAGAGGACGGGCCCACAGCCACAGCTGACGTGTGGCCAGCTGAGAGCACGCGCCCGCTGAGGGCCAGGCAGGCGGGGCGGGCGGCGGGCGGAGGAGTGGGCGTTGGGTACCTGCTCAGCGCTCAGTGCGCTCCCAGGGGGCCTGCGCGCAGCGGGCTCCACTCCAGGTGAGGATGAGGAGGGTGCCTGCAAGTCTGTCTGGAAAACAGGAGGACAGCTTGGCAGAGGTGCCCCGCTGGGTCCCCAGGAGCAGTGGGGGTCACTATGGGGTGTTCATCCCGCCTCGTGCCAGGAGCCAGGTTGTGCCTGTGACTGCTTTATCGCTCCTCGGTTGCTGACGTATTTCCATTTTCTTTTTGATTTGTTTGTTTTGTGTTTTATTTGATGTTTTCCTATAAATGGCCTTGCATTCGTCCTGGAATAATATTGGGCATAAAAAATACAAGGAGCCAAAAGGAGACACATCAGCAAAACTAGGCAGCCGACCTGCCATTCAGCGTGAGCAGGAGAGTGGGGCCCGGCCAGCGTCCCCCCTGAGCCAGTCCCCCCAAGAGCGCAGGCAACCTGCATGCAACAGCCTGGGGCCCGGGGGATCAGGGCCTGTCGGGCCAGCAGGACTCAGCTCTGGAGAGGAGCTTGGCCACTTTCTAGCTGCAGCTGTGGCAGGTCATCCAGATCGGAGCCCAGGGCTCCAGCAGTGAAACCGCGTGGTGAGAAGCACTAGAAGGCCCCACGGGGACTGGCATGTGGACTGATGAGCGCCCACTGCCTTTCAGCGAGGCAGCCTGTCAGTGCTGGGCCGCGCCTGCCCAGGCCGAGGTCCTGCCTTCTCCTCCGGGAATGCGGACGCTGCCCGTCGTAATGGGACTGGTTCACCTCTCTGTGGCTCAGTGGAAGTAACCCTCTCAGAGGGCTGACATGAGAATTAAACACAATTTATGAAGCTCTCAGAACATTTCTTCCTTTTAAAAATATTTTTTATTGATTTTAGAGAGAGAGGAAGGGAGAGGTAGCTAGAGAGAAACATCAATGAGAGAAACATTGATCAGCTGCCTCTTGCATGCATCCTACTGGGGATGGAGCCCGGACCTGGCATGTGCCCGACCTGGAATCTAACCATGACTTCTGGGTGCACGGGACGATGCTCACCAAGCTGAGCCACACCAGCTGGGCAGAACCTTCTAGCACACAGGCTGTGCTGGATGAGTGTGCGCTGTTTTATGATTCATCATGCTTCAGGCGTCCAGGTCCCTGTCACCTCCTCGCTGGTTTCCCTAACGCTCCCGTTCAGGCCACCGTCCCGAAGCGCCACTCGCAGCCTCTGCCTCCATCCCATCGCGTTGGGCACAGCTTCTGTCTCCACTTTGGCAGCTCCACTTGTGTGTGAGTGTGTGTGTGTGTGTGTGTGTGTGTGCGTGTGTGTGTATGAGTGTGTGTGTGTGTGAGTGTGTGTGTATGAGTGTGTGTGTGAGTGTGTGTGTATGAGTGTGTGTGAGTGTGTATGAGTGTGTGTGAGTGTGTGTGTATGAGTGTGTGTGAGTGTGTGTGCGTGTGTGTATGTGTGCGTGTGTGTGCGTGTGTGTGAGTGTGTGTGAGTGTGTGTGAGTGTGTGTGTGAGTGTGTGAGTGTGTGTGTGAGTGTGTGAGTGTGTGTGAGTGTGTGAGTGTGTGAGTGTGTGTGTGAGTGTGTGAATGTGTGTGAGTGTGTGTGTGAGTGTGTGTGTGAGTGTGTGTGTGTGTGTCGCAGAAGCTCAGCGTGGTGAGCATCGTACTGGGCACGATGAGTGAGGGAATGTTTGGCTAATCCTCCTGGGAGCGGCTTCGGGTGCAGTGACTGAATCCTGACAGAAATCACGTTGGAAGCAGGACTCCTCAGTCCGCAGCTGCGTGTGGCTCACCCCTTCCGCATTGCCAGCTCCCTCCTCGCTGACCAGGGCCCGCCTGAGGCCCGTGTGCTTTCCATGGGACCTCATCCTTGGAAGGTGGGAGCGGGTAGGGTGGGAGTGCAGAGGGCCTGGGGGCTTTTGAGGAGAGAGGGACAAGCCGGACCTGTGTTTTGGAAAACGCACATGCAGCGTGGGGAGCAGATGGGCGGAAAGGCTGGGCGAGGCGGCTGATGATGCAGCGTGTGTGGGGGGGCCGCCGAGGGCAGGAGGCCAGGACCGTGGCTCACGTGCGTCCTGTCTTGCAGGATCCTGGAGCTGCAGGACACCGGGGACCTGGACGTGCTGAAGCAGAAGTGGTGGCCGCGCACAGGCCGCTGCGACCTCGCCAGCCACGCCAATGCCCAGGCCGACGGCAGGGCCCTCAAGCTGCACAGCTTCGCCGGTGTCTTCTGCGTCCTGGCTGTCGGCCTCCTGCTCGCCTGCCTGGTGGCCGCCCTGGAGCTGTGGTGGACCAGCAACCGGTGCCGCCAGGAGACCCCCAAAGAGGTCCGTGCAGGCCCTGCTCCCCTGTTCTGACCCCACGCTGGGGAGTCCTGGGTGGCGGGCAGGCAGTTTCCGTCCGGGCGGTGCGGGCCGCGGCTCCTGTGGGGACAGCGGTTCACACGGGAGGACCCGGTGTCTTGGTTTCAGTTTGATTTTAAAGCCAGAGACCATGAGGGGGTGTGTTCATTCAGACAAAGTGCAGAGGCAGCAGCCAGGGCCGCCGAGGAGCTGACTGTCCCTGAAGAGCGGGCACAGCCTGAGGGGCGCAGGAGGGCCACCCCGCTGCCCACGCCCACCCCCCCTGCAGGGCCCAGCCTGGTTCTCCTAGGCTTCTCACCCCACCCAGAGGAGGGGCTGGCCCGGCCCCGGCCCCACCCCTCCCTCCCTCCCTCCTCCCAGGCCCAGCCTGGCCTGCCCTCCTGCAGGCACACCCAGCCAGGGAGCCCGCAGCCCCCGGCCCAGGGCCCAGGTTCCCGCCGGCGCCCCTTCCTGCCCTCCCAGCCTCAGGCTGGCTCTGCCTTCGCACTTCCTTCTCCTCGGGTGTGCGCTTTTTTAATGTGAAGCTTTCGTTAAGGTACCGGAGACAACTTCTCTAAGGGAGGGTGGTGAGGAGTGGAGTTGGGTCAGGATGCGGGATGCTCGGCCAGCGGAACCTCCACGCAGGCCGGAGGCTCCCCACAGGCCGTCCCTGCGGTGTCTGTCTGTCCGCTGCAGCTCGCTCAGTCCAGGTGGAGACATGCAGGTCTGAGTTTCCACGAGACGCAGGGAGGCAGCCAGCGCCAAGACCAAAGGCAGTGCAGCCGCGGCTCTGCGCTGGAGAAGCGGCCTCACGCAGACACCCGTCCCTGCGGCCTGCCAGGCGGCGGTGAGGGCTCCGCAGCTGCTCCTCCGGCCGGTCTGTGGGCGCAGAGCCTCAGGGCCAGCGGGTGCGGGAGCCGCTCCTGTAGGCTGGGGGACAGGCTCTCGTGGATCCACTCTCCACGGCTGGTTCTTTAAAACCACCGGGGCCCAGAGCCATTCCTCTGCAAACCCCCTCAGGTCGGGGGAAGGGAGAGACCACCGGAGGGTGCGAGGCACAGACAGGGAGGAGCCGCCCTGGGCCCCAGAGCAGACTCAGCCTCCAGAACGTTCCTGGTGAGCCAGGCTCAGCGAGTCATTGTTCCTCCGGACCGCAAGTCCTGTCTGCACAGGTCACGTCCCTTCACACCCTCGTCTAGTGGTTAGAGACAGGCTCAGCCTGGGCAGCCCAGAGTGCAGGGTCGGGCTGTGAGTGCGAGTGAGCATGTGAGGGTGAGTGTGTGTGAGTGTGAGAGAGTGTGTGTGTGTGTGTGATTGTATATAAGTGTGTGTGACTGTGTATGAGTGTGAGGGTATGTATGTGTGAGTGACTGTATATGAGTGTGAGGGTGTGTGTGTATGAGAGTGACTGTATGAGTTTGAGTGTGAGAGTGAGTGTGTGTGACTGTATAAGTGTGTGTGTGTGTGGCTGTATATGAGTGTGAGGGTGTGTGTGACTGCATATGAGTGTGTGTGTGTGAGTGAGTGACTGTGTGTGAGTGAGTGTGTGTGAGTGACTGTATATGAGTGTGAGGGTGTGTGTGACTGCATATGAGTGTGTGGGTGTGAGAGAGTATGTGTGACTGTATATGAGTGTGTGAGTGAGTGACTGTGTGTGAGTGAGTGTGTGTGAGTGACTGTATATGAGTATGAGGGTGTGTGTGACTGCATATGAGTGTGTGGGTGTAAGAGAGTATGTGTAACTGTATATGAGTGTGTGAGTGAGTGACTGTATGAGTGAGTGTGTGTGAGTGACTGTGTATGAGTGTGAGGGTGTGTGTGAATGTTTATGTGTGAGTGACTATGAGTGTGTGTGTGTGAGTGTGTGAAAGGGGGGGGGCTGCGGAGACACTGGCAGAGGTGGGAAGAGAGAGCCAGGCCAGGAAGCGGGTGGGGAGCCCTGTGAGCAGCTCCCTCCGTGGCAGTCAGCCTGTCTCCCGCTCTGGCTCCTGCATGTGCCTGGGCGCGCACGAGGGGTGAGGATGAAGCACGGGTCCGGCTCCCACGGGAGGGTGGACGGTGAGGAGGCCGTGAAGAGTTTTGCATCCAACCCCCAGGCCCTCAGGCGGTGCGTGTAAGAACCATGCCATCTTCCTCCTGTGCTCAGGGGCTTCTGGTCTTCCGGTGAAGTTCCTCCCTCCCTCCCTCCTTTCCTCCTTTAAGGAGGGCGCCTGTGGGAACGAGCCTGCCCTCGGGCTTACCTCCCACAGGGGGACAGAGAAGCCAGCCAGGCAGTCTCCGTCCTGGGAGGGAGCCGCGGGGCCCCTCACATGCCCGGGTCCTCGGGTGGGGGTGCAGGGCTGCGGGTGAGGGAGAGCTCTCGGGGTCGGGTTGTGGAGCTGCTAGTAGCAGGGTTTGCACAAATCCTGGAGCTGGATGAGACTGGAAGTCGCCTGTAGGAGGGTGAGCAGCACAGGCGGCCATCCTCCCCCAGAGCCCTGGGGCTGCCCTGGCACAGGAGGCTGCCGGGGGGGGGGGGGGGGGGGGGAGGGGGGGGAGGGGTGGGCGCGGGCCGGAGGGGAGGCAGGGACTTGCTCTGAAGGAAGGACTGAGCGGCCAGGGGTGTGGACCATAAAGAGGGAATAGGAACCAGGAACGCGGTTCAAAAGCAGTGTTTTAAAAGCATGTCTTCAAAACCTTCCGTGAGTAATGAGGGCGTGAATCCAGACCAGCTGGGTCCCCGGCTGCCTGTGTGTCCTGGAGAGGAGTGTGCAACCGGGGGGCGGGCCTGGCTCAGCTCACGGTGCTTTGTGGGGCACGGCCATAATCACTGTCTCCGGGGCAGTCCTCGTCCGGCCTGTGTGACGGCTGTGAGGCTAGGCACCGCCCTGAGGAGGTGGTAATGTGAGGTCAGCCCCTAATATCCACGCGGTCTGACCTCACCTTCTGAGGAGTCAGACGATGTGTGGCCACCCAGTGCAGTGAGCAGGCCGCGCTCTGCAGATGCAGTCCAGAGCCAGCGCCAGAGTTATGGGGGAAGTGGAATCATTGCTCTGAGGATAAAATACTCATGAAATAAAGATGAGACTGCACGAACGGGAGAGGACCTGAGGACTGAGGGAGGAGCATCTGTCACTGGGCGGACCTGGGGTTCTGGTCGCTGCCTTGCTGCGCCCGCTGCAGATAGGAGCTGACCCAGGCCGGGAGCCAACCTAGTCTCGCCCGCTCTCCTCCAGGCCAGGCAGCCGGGCCTCGGAGCAGCTGGCCCTCAGGGTGGCCAGGCTGACCCTGCCTGCACGCCCTCCTGCTCCCTGTGCGGATTCCACCTGGGGCCTCCCTGGGGCCCCGCCCCCACTCCTCTGATGCTTCTCCAGCTTCACCGACAGCCTCACAGCTGCCCGGGCTCCAGGAGGGAAGGTGTCCAAGGGCCTCTGTAGCCCTGTCCCCTGGGTTGGTCACTGGTGGCCCCGGGGCTCCTCCCTTAAAGGACCGTGTGAGGGCAGGAGGGACACAGGGACAATAGTCCTGCGTGCGTGAGTCAGCACGCCTTCCCTGTGCCGGGAGAGTGGCGGTTCTCCTGGGCTCTCCTCCAGACTCCTCAGAGCATGGAGGGGCGTCCCGACCCTGGGAAGCAGGGCTCAGGAGCGATCCAGCTGAACCGGGATGCAATGCCGTGCCTGTGCTGGGCCATGCTTGGGTGTGCCCTGGGTGTGTGCTAGGTGTGTCCTGGGCAGTGCTTGCGTGTGCGCTGGGTGTGCCCTGGGTGTGCGCTGGGTGTGCCCTGGGTGTGCGCTAGGTGTGCCTGGGTGTGCCTGGGTGTGCCCTGGGTGTGCCCTGGGTGTGCGCTGGGTGTGTGCTGAGTGTGTCCTGGGTGTGCGCTGGGTGTGCCCTGGGTGTGCCCTGGGTGTGCTCTGGGTGTGCGCTGGGTGTGCCCTGGGTGTGCTCTGGGTGTGCTGGGCTGTCCTCAGATGTGCGCAGGAGCAGGGCCCCCCACATCCTCAGCCGGTTTGGAGAATGAAGAGTGTAGCTGCGAACTCTCCCGGCGCCAGGATTCAGGCTCCTGGCTGGGCATTTTCATCCTCGGAGCCCCAGTTTCTCCCTTTTGCTGAAAACTGAGCCCAGTGGCTACACTGCCGATATCAGACCGTTAGCAGGAGGGGAGGAGGGTGAGGGTGCTTTAGTGCAGCGGGCGCCAACCCTCCGGACCTCAGAGACCACCAGTGGTCCGTGGACCACCGGCTGGCGACCACTGTGTTTAGTCCTTAGCCCAGCAAGCACCAGCTCAGACAGGCCCCCTGCACAGCCTCCCGCGCCCTCCACGGCTGCCTTCCTGCGGGCCAACTCCAAACCGCACCAATGGGGCACCTGCCTTCTCCGCCCCAGGTGTGCTGGCACGCCGCCTGGCATCCCACCGTGTTGGGCTCTGACAGTGGCCGCTCCTTAAGGACGATGAATGGAACTCAAGCACTGAGCACCGTCTCTGTGCCAGGGACCAGGGTGGACGCTTCCCCGAGAACGTTAGCTCATCTTCTGGTAGGAGCTCAGAGGCGTTGTCGGACGCGAGGCCCAGTCAGGCTCCTGTGGAGAACACAGGTCATCTAAGTTCTGTGAATCCCTGGAGCCCATGGAGCTCTCAGGCCTGCTGCCATTGGAGGTGAGTGATCGGAGCTTCTTAGGAACAGAAGTGGGTGATTCTACGGAGGTTGTGCCAGGTGGATCGGCATCTAGAAGCTCTGCCTGCGCCTTGATGTCCGGACCAGGGTGCGACCCTGGACCACCACCTTCCGCAGGGAAACAGGGAACGTGCAGCCCAGATCTGAGGGCTGGGCTGACGTGGACTCCCATCCCCGCTCCCCTTTCCTGGACTGTGTCACCTGGAGCAAGACTGTTGGCCCTGCGGCCACCCCTGCATGCCGGTTGTGGTCACTGCTCCTTTCAGCCTCCCTCACAGCACCTGCTGTGTCACTGCTCCTCCCTCAGCGTCCTCCCTCCCCTCACAGCACCTGCTGTGTCACTGCTCCTCCCTCAGCGTCCTCCCTCCCCTCACAGCACCTGCTGTGTCACTGCTCCTCCCTCAGCGTCCTCCCTCCCCTCACAGCACCTGCTGTGTCACTGCTCCTCCTTCAGCGTCCTCCCTCCCTCACAGCACCTGCTGTGTCACTGCTCCTCCCTCAGCGTCCTCCCTCCCCTCACAGCACCTGCTGTGTCACTGCTCCTCCCTCAGCGTCCTCCCGCCCCTCACAGCACCTGCTGTGTCACTGCTCCTCCCTCAGCGTCCTCCCCTCACAGCACCTGCTGTGTCACTGCTCCTCCCTCAGCGTCCTCCCTCCCCTCACAGCACCTGCTGTGTCACTGCTCCTCCTTCAGCGTCCTCCCTCCCTCACAGCACCTGCTGTGTCACTGCTCCTCCCTCAGCGTCCTCCCTCCCCTCACAGCACCTGCTGTGTCACTGCTCCTCCCTCAGCGTCCTCCCGCCCCTCACAGCACCTGCTGTGTCACTGCTCCTCCCTCAGCGTCCTCCCCTCACAGCACCTGCTGTGTCACTGCTCCTCCCTCAGCGTCCTCCCTCCCCTCACAGCACCTGCTGTAGTCACTGCTCTTTCCCACCCCCACCCCATGGTGCTCCTCCCTCCCCACCCCATAGTGCTCCTCCCTCCCCACCCCATAGTGCTCCTCCCTCCCCACTCCATGGTGTTCCTCCCTCCCCACCTTCACCCTATGGTGCTCCTCCCTCCCTACCATGCCCTCTCCCTGCGTGTGGCTGGCTGAGCCCTGCACCTCAGAGACCTGCTTTGCTCCCATTTTCTTCCGAGGGTTTGGTTGGTGGTTTTTCCCTGTTCCACGGGGTCTGCGAATCCCGGAGGGAACACAGGAAGGAGGAGAAGGCAGGTCGCAGCAGTGAGGAGCCTCTGCCCCTTGATCCCAGGGCCACCTGCTTGGCCAGCAGTTTTCCTTTGCCGGGAGCTGCAGGCTCTGCCAGGGCTGCCTGGCCTGCCCGGGTTCCTCCAAGCTTTGCTGGCTGCAGAGAAGGGGAGGTTGTATTATCCACCCCAAGAGCGTCTGAAGTTGTCTCTCCAGTTCCCCAGCTCCCAGGATCTCTGGCACCAGTGCCGTGCCTTTCACGGGTTCTGAAATGACAATAGACTGTAGAGTCCATGTTTGCCAACGCAGCTGTGGCCTGACTGTGGCCACGCAGCCACAGGACCCGCGTCAGGAGGGCCTCGTCGGGAGCCGCGTAAGAGGCTGGTGGTCAGTGACGCAGACACAGGAGCCGCGTAGGAGGCTGGTGGTCAGTGACGCAGACACAGGAGCCGCGTAGGAGGCTGGTGGTCAGTGACGCAGACACAGGAGCCGCGTAGGAGGCTGGTGGTCAGTGACGCAGACACAGGAGCCGCGTAGGAGGCTGGTGGTCAGTGACGCAGACACAGGAGCCGCGTAGGAGGCGGTGGTCAGTGACGCAGACACAGGAGCCGCGTAGGAGGCTGGTGGTCAGTGGGGGCTAGGCTTGTCCAGAGGCTGGCCCAGGCCCAGGCCCAGGACGGCGTCACGGAGCTGGGGCTGCCGGGGCGCGCCCCTGCACCTCTTCGTCCACCAGCTTCAAGCCTGCTGTCCTCACTTGGGCCACGTCCTGCCGTGGTTCCAGGCTCAGGGCACTTTCAGCACTCTCATTGAGAAAGGACGTGAACCCTGGCCTGCCAGCGAGGGCGCGTCGACGCGGAGGGGCCGGAAACGTGGCAGTTCGCGAATACTCTGAGATTTCTCGCCTGCAGGAGTAACCACAGACAAATGGAACCCAGGAAAGGCTACGGACAGAACAGGATCGGCCATGCTGAAGGGACTTAAGAAGAGAAATTGAAGTTGGTTTCACAAACGGTTGGAGGAGTTGGGGAAAGACGGTGTATGCATCACATGGAGTTGAGCAATGAAAAGGCTCCTGGCCTCCAGCTACTTCCCCTAAGATGCCCATGACATTTGCCACCCAAAGGTGCTCTCAACTCAGGATGGTCTCCCAGCAGCCAGTGTGTTCCGCTGGTGGGCTTCAGGTCACGGCTTCTGTGTGTGAGTCATGAGCTAAGACAGGTGTGGAGAGTGTGGCTCTGCTCCCCAGGGGGCTGGGAGCCAGGGAGGGACACAGAATGGCCTGTGAGGCTGGTGTGTCCTCGGGGGTCAGCCGCATGGCTGTGCACTTGGCCAGAGGAGTTCAGACCAGCCACTTAGGGCTCCCACCGACTGGTCACTCCCCAGCCAGCACTCCAGGGGCAGCCACTGGCATGGCCCTTAGATCTGTGTAGTTTCTTCATCTTTTCCTCTGAAATCACATAAGGACTTCCACTTGGTGTGGGGTTTCTGACACCTGTACCAGGTGGGCAGCAGGCAGTGTGCCCCCTGATGGGGGCCAGGCTCGCAGCCTGAGCTCGTGGGATGCTCACCCCAGGCTGAGCTTGGCCTGCCCTTTGCTTGGAGTTGGACATCAGCAAGGTGTGGGCAGCAGGCATGACCTTGCCTGGCACATGGGCACGCGCGCTGCTGGGAAAGAGACTGCGGCTTCCCGCACCACATGGAGGGGCCTCCACCGAACCCAGGACGTCGATTGCATTGTCTGTTTCTAAGGAGCTTCAAAGCAGTTTGATGTCCCTGGTTTATGCTCAACAAATGACCAAGTTATTTGAAAGGAATGTCACATGGTCTATTTTCCTTTCTTTCCTAAGCAAACAAACAAACAGAACAATTCCCTTGATGCCACTCACCATAAGGAGAGACTCAGGGGTTAGGATCCCTCCATCTCCACAGCCTCAGGCCTCAGGAGACCAGGAGGGTCCGCTGACCCTGGGAAGTCTTTCTCTGCCATTCCCGCCCATGGCCCCCATCCCCAGCCAGGCCCAGGCCTGAGCCGTCAGCACCGGGGCACGCCCTCTGGCATCCCTGGAGCTGTTGTTCCCGGAGAACAGCCCCCTGGGAACTGAGCTTCCTGCTCCCCGTGCTGCCTCTGTGTCTCTGCCCTGCGTTTCCAGGGTGTGTCCCTGGGTGTGTCCCTGGGTGTGTCCCTGGGTGTGTCCCTGGGTGTGTCCCTGGGTGTGTTCCTGGGTGTGTCCTCGGGTGTGTTCCTGGGTGTGTCCCTGAGTGTGTCCCTGGGTGTGTCCCTGGGTGTGCCTCTGGGTGTGTTCCTGGGTGTGTCCCTGGGTGTGCCTCTGGGTGTGTCCCCAGGGTGTGTCCCTGGGTGTGTCCTTGGGTGTGTCCCTGAGTGTGTCCCTGGGTGTGTTCCTGGGTGTGTCCCTGAGTGTGTCCCTGGGTGTGTCCCTGGGTGTGTCCCTGAGTGTGTCCCTGAGTGTGTCCCCAGGGTGTGTTCCTGGGTGTGTCCCTGGGTGTGTCCCTGAGTGTGTCCCTGGGTGTGTCCCTGGGGTGTGTCCCCTGAGTGTGTCCCTGGGTGTGTCCCCAGGGTATGTCCCTGGGTGTTTCCCTGGGTGTGTCCCCTGAGTGTGTCCCTGGGTGTGTCCCTGGGGTGTGTCCCCTGGGTGTGTCCATGGGCCCCAGAGGCCAGGTCTGCAAGCCTCCGAGAGCTGCAGAAAGCCTGCCGTGGCTCTGGGTGGTGTTGCCAGAAAGGGGCCTGGGCCTGCGTGGTCGGCCTGGGGCCAGCCGGCTGGCAGTGTGTGGGTTTTTGACTTCGTGCAGGAAAGATTTCCCAACACGAGTTCAGGTGACTGAGGCAACATTTATTAAAGCGGGGGACTGAAAACAAGAAAGGGTTTCTCACAGAAGACGCAACAGGAGAGCCTGGCTGGGCCGCCCTCGCTCTCCGGAGTCAGAGAAAAGGGGGTCTCGGGGTCAGGTTGAGGGGACTAGCCTGCGAGGAGCTGCCACTGCCCATTGCTCCCCAGGTTGCAAGTCTCCTGGGGTCCCTTCGAGTAGGAGTGCAGGGCTGTGGGGGACGGAGGGGGGAGGGAATGGAGGGGCGGCTCCCCTGGGGGACAGCGCTGGGTGCTTTGTCTTGAGGGTTTGTTTCTCTCTCGCAGGCGGGAATCTGAGGGGAGGCCTCGGGAGGGTTCCAGCAGCACAGTCCCCATTTTTCCAGGTGGCTCCTCCGGGCCTTGGTCGCCACCGATGGCTCAGTGTCAGGGCCGGGCTGTCCGTCATCACAGCTGGTCCTGGGGCGGCCCACCTGGTTCTGCGCTTTTCTGGGCTGAGATGTCCTCTATCTGTGGGAGGAGTTACCTGTGGGAGGAGTTACCTGTGGGAGAAGTTACCTGTGGGAGGAGTTACTTGTGGGAGGAGTTACTTGTGGGAGGAGTTACCTGTGGGGGAAGTTACCTGTGGGAGAAGTTACCTGTGGGAGGAGTTATCTGTGGGAGGAGTTACCTGTGGGAGGAGTTACTTGTGGGAGAAGTTACCTGTGGGAGGAGTTACTTGTGGGAGGAGTTACTTGTGGGAGGAGTTACTTGTGGGAGGAGTTACCCGTGGGAGAAGTTACCTGTGGGAGGAGTTATCTGTGGGAGGAGTTACCTGTGGGAGGAGTTACCTGTGGGAGAAGTTACCTGTGGGAGGAGTTACCTGTGGGGGTAGTTACCCGTGGGAGAAGTTACCCGTGGGAGAAGTTACCTGTGGGGGAAGTTACCTGTGGGAGGAGTTACCTGTGGGGGAAGTTACCTGAGGGAGAAGTTACCTGTGGGGGAAGTTACCTGTGGGAGGAGTTACCTGTGGGGGAAGTTACCTGTGGGAGGAGTTACCTGTGGGGGAAGTTACCTGTGGGAGGAGTTACCTGTGGGAGAAGTTACCTGTGGGAGGGGCTGCTGTGACTGTTCTGCGGGTTGTTCAGCCCCGGCCCCGGCGTCCCTGCCCCCGCCTGGCTGCTGGCCGTCGGGGGACGGGGGGCTGGCTGACCTCCCTGTGTTTCCCCCCAGGACAAGGAGGTGAACCTGGAGCAGGTGCATCGGCGCATGAACAGCCTCCTGGATGAGGACGTCGCTCACAAGCAGATCTCCCCGGCGTCCATTGAGCTCTCGGCCCTGGAGATGGGGGGGCTGGCGCCCAGCCAGGCCCTGGAGCCTACGCGGGAGTACCCGAACCCTCAGCTCTCAGTCAGCACCTTTCTGCCTGAGCAGAGCGGCCATGGCCCTGGCCGGACACTCTCTGCAGGGCCCAGTGGCCTGCCACTGCCGCTGGGCGGCTCGGCCACCATGCCCTCCGTGCCCTGCAAGCACAGGTCGCCCAACGGGGGGCTGTTCCGCCAGAGCCCGGTGAAGACCCCCATCCCCATGGCCTTCCAGCCCGTGCCCGGGGGCGTCCTCCCCGAGGCCCTGGACACCGCCCACGGCACCTCCATCTGACCAGCCTCTGCCCTCCCGCCGCCCACCACCCGACCAGCAGAGCTTTTTAATACGAGGAAACCACACACACACACACACACACACACGCACACGCACACACACTCGTTTTTCTTGTACATACCTGTAAATAATGACAGAATGGAGTGGGGTAAAAGTGTATTTTGAATATTCCCAATTTTCGAAGTCAGTAAAAAAAAACACAAAAACGGTGTGAACGACTTTGTAAATTTTGTTCTATATGAATAAAAAGGCAAATTCCTTGTGATCATTCTGAAGTGCCAGAGAAGGAGCCTGGCCTTCCTGAGGGCAGGAGGGCGGCTTGCAGGGCTGCAGGGAGGCAGGAGGGGGGGGGGGGGGTGGCGGACCCAGGAGCCCATGCAGCCAGGCACGCTGCGCCTCCTCTGCCCTCCTCTCAGGCCTCAGGCAGGTGAGGGAGCCCAGGCCTGGGCCTGGCGGGCGCTGTGCACTATGCGATGGGGTCCCTGGTCCTGTGGGCTCGGGGCCAGGGCAGGCCGGCTGGTCACCCACCACCGCCTGTGTCCCGGGCTGCGCCGAGGAGCACCATGCGGAGGGTCTGGTCTCTGGGGGCTTTGGAGCCACGTGCTCTGCCTTTGGCCTGGTTTCTTCCTGGTTTTCTTACTTAGGAGAAGCACGAGACAGCAGGAGGGACGGGGAGCCCCACCCCTGCCTCAGAGAGGCCCTGTGCAGCCGAGCTCTCCATGGGGGTGGGGTGGCGGGTGGGGGGCGCGGGGAAGTGGGGAAGAGACCACGAGTGCCAGTGGGCAGCAGCCCGGCCTTTGAGGAGTGACGGCTTGCGAGGTGAGGACCCACGGTCTGGCCTGCAGGGAGGTGAGCCAAACCCCGGCTGCCTCTAGGGCTGCCACCCGGGCACAGTCTGCTGCACGGAGCCCACGTGCGCCCAGGCCCTCCGCCTTTCCTCGCGGCCCCGCAGCCCTGGGGCAGCGATGCGGCTCCCAGCAGGCCGGCCGCCAGCCCACAGTGCGGGACCCAGGCCCATCCTGCGGGCGGCCAGGGCCAGCTGCTTCCTGCTTCTCGCTGGAGGGCCTGTCAGCGGCCCCTCCAGCCCCTTTCTGGGCCATCAAACCACAGAACCGGGGACTGGGAGCCGCTGTGCCCTCAGCGGTCCCTTCCTCTCCCGCGGCAGACCAGGAGTGCTCTGTGGCCTGCAGGACGGCGGGACGCAGCCCGGCCGCCGTGAGGGCCCGCCCAGCAGTAATGGGGATGCAGGAACACAAAGTCCCGCTGATGCCCCTCTTGTAGCCTCCAGGCTTCCTCCCCAGATGGATGATGCGGGTCGTTTCTTCCCCGCCGTCCCCAGCGACCAGAAGAGCAGAAGGAACGGCCGCATCGCGTGCCGCTGGGAGCAGCTGGGGCAGGTTGATAGCCAGGCGGTTTGTCTCCGATGCTCACGTGGCCTGGCACCAGTGCCACCAGGTGGGCCCTGGCCTTTCTCCACCCAGAGTGTAGGAGGGAGCGTGCCGGACACCCGGGCCCTGCCCTGGTTACCCCAGGACCAGCTCAGGCCTCCCATCAGCACGCGGGGCCTGCCCGCATGGCCAATGTTTCATCTATTTTTTACCAAATTGTGGTCTCACTGCCCAAATCTCACCCACATGGCTTTCCTCCGAGACGGCCTGTCTCCGAGGGAATTCCGTGACTGCTTCTTGGACAGCTTTGCTTAGAAGGGTTTCAGGGAGCGGAGAGATGACTCACGTGGTGTGTGTGTGTGCGCGCGCGCACGCGTGCATGTTTGCGTGTGCACATGTACGTGCATATGTACGTGTGTGTGTGTGCGTGTGTGTGTGTTTGAGAGAGAGCGCACATCTCTCATGGTGTGATTCTGCACCAGCTTTATGTTATCTGTAAACATTTCTTGTCCTTGGATGAGGGAAAATGATTGATTTCAAGCAAGTTCTCTAGGAAAAGAAATCTGCCCCTCTCCGACCTGTGTCCGCTCAGGACGTACCATTTCCCAAGCTTTGCTCTTTGGGTTTGTAACTGAGGCCTGTTCCATGCCCTCAGGTACAGTGTGAGCCTTCAGACCGTGCACGTGACAGGCGGCGTTCGCACTGAAGTTGTCTGATAGTCACACCTGGCGCTCTGCTCCTCTCCTCTGGCCAAGTGCTGTCCCGGTGCTGCTTGCTGTGGCCGGAACCGGTTCTGTCCAGTGCTGTGGCCAGTCCTGAGTGACGGCGGCTGACACCGGCTGTGTCTGGCTGGAGCCTGCCCCTGGCCAGGACATCCAGGCACGTGTGTACCTTTGAGTCTTACTGGTCCCCTCATATTAACGACACTAACACCGACCCGGTGACTGAGCGCTCCGCCGTCTGCGCCGCGGGCCCGAGCTTCCTGACATCGCCTCTCCTGCTGCGTCCGCTCAGGCCGCTGCTGCGGGGGCCGGGCTCGGGGAGCCGCGTGGGGTCCGGCGGGCGGAGCGCGGAGCCGTGCTTCTGCCCAGGACCCAGTACCAGCTCCCCGAGGACCATGTGGGCGCCGTCTGAGACCCTCGGTGCCGCCTCCCCAGTGGCTGGGTGGGGCAGGACCCGACTAGACAGATGCGTGTGAGTAGAAGAGCGAGAGCGGGTTTCCCCTTTGGCCTGGATTCTCCGGGGAATGACCTTGAATTGGGGTAGAGAAGGCACCTACAGCGCGGGGCCCTGACTGCCAGATGTGCTTCCTGCTCCAAGCTCTCCCCTGACAGAAGCCTCTGGATCTGCGCTGACCTCGAGGCCAGGCTGGTCTTGGCCGAGCCCCACACCTGCCCCTCGCCTGTGGAATGGGTCCTGAGCCCCGAGCCCCGCTGTTGTGCGGACCAGCGATGATGCAGGTAAGCGCCTGGGCACGTGCACCTTCACCGGTGGCAGGTCTTGGGGTGACCCACATGCCTACAGCATCCTACTTCTTGGTGGCAACTGCTGAGCCTCTGAGCTTAGCCACCTTCTCATCCGCAGTTCACATGGCAGCTCTTCCTCCAGCCGGGCAGCAGGGGAGGTTGCAGTGCAGCAGGGGAGGATGCAGGGCAGCAGGGGAGGATGCAGGGCAGCAGGGGAGGATGCAGGGCAGCAGGGGAGGTTGCAGTGCAGCAGGGGAGGATGCAGGGCAGCAGGGGAGGTTGCAGGGCAGCAGGGGAGGATGCAGGGCAGCAGGGGGAGGTTACAGGGCAGGAGGGGGAGGTTACAGGGCACCAGGGGGAGGTTACAGGGCAGCAGGGGAGGTTGCAGGGCAGCAGGGGGAGGTTACAGGGCAGGAGGGGGAGGTTACAGGGCACCAGGGGGAGGTTACAGGGCAGCAGGGGGAGGTTACAGGGCAGCAGGGGGAGGTTACAGGGAAGCAGGGGAGGTTGCAGGGCAGCAGGGGGAGGTTACAGGGCAGCAGGGGGAGGTTACAGGGCAGCAGGGGAGGTTGCAGGGCAGCAGGGGAGGTTGCAGGGCAGCAGGGGAGGTTGCAGGGCAGCAGGGGAGGTTACAGGGCAGCAGGGGAGTTTGCAGGGCAGCAGGGGAGGATGCAGGGCAGCAGGGGGAGGATGCAGGGCAGTAGGGGAGGTTGCAGGGCAGCAGGGGAGGATGCAGGGCAGCAGGGGAGGATGCAGGGCAGTAGGGGAGGTTGCAGGGCAGCAGGGGAGTTTGCAGGGCAGCAGGGGAGGTTGCAGGGCAGCAGGGGAGGTTGCAGGGCAGCAGGGGAGGATGCAGGGCAGTAGGGGAGGTTGCAGGGCAGCAGGGGAGGATGCAGGGCAGCAGGGGAGGATGCAGGGCAGTAGGGGAGGTTGCAGGGCAGCAGGGGAGGTTGCAGGGCAGCAGGGGAGGATGCAGGGCAGTAGGGGAGGTTGCAGGGCAGCAGGGGAGGTTGCAGGGCAGCAGGGGAGGATGCAGGGCAGTAGGGGAGGTTGCAGGGCAGCAGGGGAGGTTGCAGGGCAGCAGGGGAGGATGCAGGGCAGTAGGGGAGGTTGCAGGGCAGTAGGGGAGGTTGCAGGGCAGCAGGGGAGGATGCAGGGCAGTAGGGGAGGTTGCAGGGCAGCAGGGGAGGTTGCAGGGCAGCAGGGGAGGATGCAGGGCAGTAGGGGAGGTTGCAGGGCAGCAGGGGAGTTTGCAGGGCAGCAGGGGAGGTTGCAGGGCAGCAGGGGGAGGTTGCAGGGCAGCAGGGGAGGTTGCAGGGCAGTAGGGGAGGTTGCAGGGCAGCAGGGGAGGTTGCAGGGCAGCAGGGGAGGTTGCAGGGCAGCAGGGGGAGGTTGCAGGGCAGCAGGGGGAGGTTACAGGGCAGCAGGGGAGGATGCAGTGCAGCAGGGGAGGTTGCAGGGCAGCAGGGGAGGTTGCAGGGCAGCAGGGGAGGTTGCAGGGCAGCAGGGGAGGTTGCAGGGCAGCAGGGGGAGGATGCAGGGCAGCAGGGGAGGTTGCAGTGCAGCAGGGGAGGTTGCAGGGCAGCAGGGGAGTTTGCAGGGCAGCAGGGGAGGATGCAGGGCAGCAGGGGGAGGATGCAGGGCAGCAGGGGAGGTTGCAGTGCAGCAGGGGAGGTTGCAGGGCAGCAGGGGAGTTTGCAGGGCAGCAGGGGAGGTTGCAGGGCAGCAGGGGGAGGATGCAGGGCAGCAGGGGAGGTTGCAGTGCAGCAGGGGAGGTTGCAGGGAAGCAGGGGAGTTTGCAGGGCAGCAGGGGAGGTTGCAGGGCAGCAGGGCGAGGTTGCAGGGCAGCAGGGGAGGTTGCAGGGCAGTAGGGGAGGTTGCAGGGCAGCAGGGGAGGTTGCAGGGCAGCAGAGGAGGTTGCAGGGCAGCAGGCAGAGGGCCCCAGGCAGAGGGAAGCAGCCTTCCATTCCGCCCGCACTGGATGGCTTGCAGTGTGCCCGCGCCCCCCCCCCTCCCCCGCACCCCCCAGGAGCTGCCAGTGTGGCAGCCCGGTCTGTCCCTGAGACCTGGGGACAATGGTTCTGATTGTCCCAGAAGCCAGGGAGAAGCGTGAAGCAGCCTGGCTCCCCGGGGCCGGGCTTGATGGTGGGCTATCCAGGCAGCACCCCCAGGCCCAGGCTTGCGCTGGCCTGGCGAGGAAACGGGACCCCAGCAGCCGGGGGCGTGGCACGGCAGGGCACAGAGGGACCCGCAGGATCTCAGCTGGCGGGGTGAAGGGCACCCCATCTGTGCCATGACTCCCGGGACCTTCAGCGGCTTCTTGGGGTGACAGCCCTTTGCTTCTTGAAGTAAGACCCAAGTTCCTCATGTTTTATAGACAAAATGGACCCCTGGTTTTGAGCCACGACGAGTGAGTGTGCCGATCATTTTACACTTACTTGTGCCTGTTTCTGGCTTCAGCCACCACCTGAGTCTGAACCGCACACCAGCAGCTGCGGCTGGGCCAGCCGGGCTGAATCAGGAGGAGAGAAGGTGCTTGGGTCCAGGAGGAAAGGGCGGCTCAGCCAGGCCCTGCCCGTGAGCGGGAGGGCACACCGACCAGGACTCTGAGGAGCGGCTGCTCTGACAGCTGGCACAGAGGGAGCCGGCAGCCAGCTGTGGGGAGCAGCACAGGCCCCGGAGGCAGGGCGCAGGCAGGCCCTCGGGGAGCCATCTGATAGGCTCCAAGGACGGGTGGGTATGTGGGGGGGGGGGTGGAGAGACTCTCACTCTGCTCTCACTGTCCCCTCCTCTCGGGTCCCCTCCACCCCCCACAGCTGCGCAGGGAGCCCTGGAGAATGTTCACACTGACCAGCCTCCGGGGACGGAGAGCCGGTGGAGAAAATGAAGGATGGGTGTGGGGGTGTGAGGAGGAAGGGAACAAAATACTTAATGGCGCTGGTCCAGAGGAGAAGTCAAGGGGGTTCCCATGGATTATATGCTCACCATGTCCTAGGAGAATTCTATCTTCTTATCTCATTTCTTACCTCAGAAAATTAAGAAAAAATGTTTGACAAATGCGGGAAATGAGACTCACAGCGACTCCGTGGTTTGCTCAAGGCGGTCGCGCTGGTCTGCTGGCCTGAATAAAACCCGTGCTCTGCCCACCTGGACAGGCCAGCGTGTTTAGAGCAGGCAGTGACTAGTCTCTTCCGGGGAGAGGGTCACCTCCCCAAACTTGGGGCTCAGCCCCCGAGGATTTTGCAGACAGTGGTGAAGGTGGCAGTGGGCTGCATGGCATTTGTGGAGAAAGCACGCGCCTGTTTTCCACAGTCAAGGCGGAGTAACTGTACCCCGCACAGTTCTGATTGTATTGTTGGAGGCCAGTCCTGTGCGTGGGTCCCCCAAGAGGACCAGGCGGGGAACTAGCTAGGAGGCGGGTGATGGAATCGCAAAGTGCTGTGGAAGGCCGGCTCTGTTCCCTTTTAGCTGTGTGACCATCAGTCACAGCCTTGGCTCCCGCATCATGAAATCCATCCAATGGGCAGCAATCCCACCACCAAGGAGGAACTGAGAAGATGGGAAGAAAGCCTCTGTGGGTAGAACAGAGCAAATGCTCAACCGTGATGATCATCGTTAGTGTAAGGAATATGGTGGCAAGGGCCCAACTTCAAGACCACAATTCTAAAATATATTTTAAAAAAACTATGAAATATACTCAGAAAGGTGCACAAATCGTAAGTATACACAGCTTGATTCACTTGAACAAGCCAACTGCTCTCTCGTAGCCACCAACCAAAACAGAATAGGACATTGCCGCCTTCCTAAGCGGTACCCCTGGAACCCCAAAAGTAACCAGGCCTGCCAGTCTTGCAACCACAGGTTAATTTCAAGTATCTCTGAAACATGTATGGATAAACTCCACTACCCTTTTTCTGGTCCAGCTTTCTTTCATTCAATATTGGCTTTAGAGATTTATCTTTTCTGCATAAAGTTCATGTTCCTTGCTACCCAGGATTTAATTATATAAATGTCACAATGTATGCATTCTACCGTTGGTCGGCTTTTCATTTTGCATAGTTAGAGTGTGTCCCTATGAACAGTTTTGTGCATGCTTTTGGGTGAATTAACCTATGCCTTTGTGTCGGAGTGCTGGGTCACACCTGTCCACTGGATGCAGAAGCTACTAAAGCTTCTCAGAAACACGCCGGGTTTGCACCCACCTGCCGTGCTCGGGAGCGGCCGCTGTTCCACGCGCTCACGGGCACCAGCGGCTGTCAGGTGTTTCCTTTCAGCCAGGCGAGTGGGAAGTAGAACAGCTGGTGTGGCTGTAATGTGCATGCTCCTGATGACTGACGAGGTTGAGCCTTTACACATGCTTGTCTGAATAACTGCTTGTGTGAAATGCCTCTTCTCGCATGGCTTGCCTTCTCGCTCGCTCTCCGGAATCGTTGGACGAACAGGAGCTCTTTATTTAAATGCAGGCCATGTCTTTCCTCGGTGCTCACATGTCCTGCTTGCTTCTCAGAGTTCATCTAACGCACGCCAGGCTCTGGTCGCCTATGATTCCTAGGTGTGTTGTTGTTGTTTTGCCTCTCACACTTGTATCTGTGGTCTTCCTGGAATGGATTTCTGGGTAGGTGAGATAGAGGTGAAAATACAAATACAGATATTTGGTTATTCAAGCACCATCCACAGAAAAAACCCCCATTGTCACCACATTGAGTGTCAGATATGCCACACACCAGGCCACCTTCTTCGTGTTGGCCTGTGTTCATGCTCCTTCTGTTGGCCCCGCACCACGTTGCACTAACACCACACTGACGAGTTACTGTAGCTTTGTAATCAGCCTTGATATCCGGTATGTAACTTAGTCTTTGGCATTCACACAGACATTTTACGATCACCATCCTATTTTCCACAAAAATCCTCTTAAGATTTTGATTGAAATTGCATTCAACCTTTATGTAAATTAAAGGAAAACTGACATCTTTCCATTTCATATGTTTCAACTTTTCTGGGATCTTGTATTTAAAGTATGGCGTTTGTAAGCAGATTAAAGTTCTCTGTAAGTGTGTGTGTCAAATTTAATATAGTATTTTTTAATGTTTAATTGAAGTAATTAGTTTATTGACATTCGAAGTAATTGATAATGTATGAGGGTTACAGCTATAATAATGTTTTCTTTGTTCTTCCTGTTCTATGTTAATTATCTTATTTCCCCCTCTTTATAGTTAAAATAATGCTTTGTTGTTCAATATTCTATCTGTTAGCTTATTGGTTACACATTTTTATATGATACTAGAGGCCTGGTGCACGAAATTCGTGCACAGTGGGGGGGTGTCCCTCAGCCCAGCCTACACCCTCTCCAATCTGGGACTCCTTGAGGAACGTCCAACTGCCTGTTTAGGCCCGATCCTACCAGGATCGGACATCCCTCTCACAATCCAGGACTGCTGACTCCCAACTGCTTGCTTGCCTGCCTGCCTTCCTGATTGCCCCTAACTGCTTCTGCCTGCCAGCCTGATCACCCCCTGACCACTCCCCTTCCAGCCTGATTGATGCCTAATTGCTCCCCTGCCAGCCTGATTGCCCCTAACTGCCCTCCCCTGCCGGCCTGGTCACCCCTAACTGCCCTCCCCTGCAGGCCTGGTCACCCCTAACTGCCCTCCCCTGAAGGCTTGATTGCCCCCAACTGCCCTCCCTTGCAGGCCTGGTCCGTCCCAACTGCCCTCCCCTGCTGGCCATCTTGTGGCGGCCATGTTGTGTCTACATGGGGGCAGCCATCTTTGACCACATGGGGGCAACCATCTTGTGTGTTGGAGTGATGGTCAATTTGCATATTACTCTTTTATTAGATAGGATAAATTGTTAAAGAATTACCTGAAAGATATAAATATGTATTTTTACCAGGTCCAAAACAAGCTTAGGAACTTAAAATACTTTAAATCTATTTATTATTTTATTTCCAAACTTTTATTATTTTAATTCTACACATATTTTCAATAAGACATTATATTGTTATATATGATCAGGACTCATTTGGGTTTATCCATATATTTATCTTTTCTCTGTGTCTCTTCATTTCTTCCTTGGTTTCTCTGTTTCTTTCTGAGATTATTTTTCTTTTGCCTCAATAACTGTGTTAAAAATTTCTTTAGCTGTTGGTTTGCTCATTTCCAATATCACCCCCTTTTGTGGGGGAGAAAGCTAGAAATACATCTTCATTTTATTTTTCCTTTCAAAGGATAATTTCATTGGGCACAGAATTATAGGTCAAATTTACTTTCTTTCAACACCTTAAAAATATCACGCTTTTCTTTTCTGGCTTCCAGAGTTTGTACTGAAGTCACTTCTTAGTACTATTGCTTTTTGCTTTCTTTTGTTTTTAATGTATTATGTTTTTCTTCTGACTGCTTTTAGGGTTTCTTTGTCTTTGGTTTTTTGACAGTTTTACTATGATGTGCTTAGAGCTTATTTCTTTGAATTTCTCATGTTTGCCTTTTTAGATTTTCTTGAATCTTTGAGTTATTGTCACTTTTGATAAAATTTCAACCACTTTCTTTTTCTTTCCCTTCTGTGCCTTTATGTGTATTTAGTTATTTTTAAAAGCATAATAAGTAGATCCCTTAAGCTCTTTGTTGTATATTACATTACTTTTCTGTTTTAACTTGTTCAGCCTAGCTATTTTTTTTTATAGACTGATCACATCTTTCCTGTTTTTGCTTTGTCCACCTCCTAGATCCCTTATGGGTCTGATTTTATAATTTGTGTTTTCTCGGTTAGTTGTGTTTTTAATTTGCTTTTTCATTCTTTAAAATTTTTCCACGTTTCATATATATTCATCCTTAGTATCATAACATTATTATTTTAATAAGCTTTATTTTTATAGCACTTTTAGCTTCTCCGCAAAATTGAGTGGAAAGTACAGATAGTTCGCACACATGCACAGCCTCCTGCATATCAACATTCCGGTACCATGGCTTTATCTGCCTTTTCTGTTGGATTCCTTCTTTAAAAAATCCACCTCTGCTTGTATCGCCCATCTGTTCTTGCATGGTGTCTACTTCTCCATTAGATCCTTAGCACATCAATCATAGCTGCTTTATCCTTTGTCTGATAATTTCAACATCCCTGCCGTCTCTGACTCTAGTTCTGATCTTTGCCTGTTAGCATAATGTACTATTTCTTTTCTAAAATGCAGATCTGATGTACCTGGCAAAGGAGCTGGTAAACAGGCTTCCAGCTACTTGGCGGCAGGGGAGGAAAGGGGAGGGGAAGGCGGGGGGGGGGGGTGTGTGTTCCAGAGCCCCAGGAGCAGGTCTCAGGTTCCAGTGAGCCTGTGCCTGGTCCACGCACCTAGCTAGTGGTCCCCTCAGGGTGAGACACAGGGGTGACACTCGAGTTCTGGGAGCCCCAGCGCAGCGGCTCTTAGCATCAAACCTGTGCGGTGAGCTGCATCGGGAGAGCTCAGGCCTGGAACTGTGCGCCCTGCTCCAGTGCAGCCTGCGTTCTGCTATCCCCAGGCTAAGCTTGGCAAGCCCGTTCCTCCGGACCCCAAACCTTGTTAAATAGGACAGAATGCTCTGGTGCATTTCCAAACTGTTACCTTATTCTTTCCCTGAGTGACGCAGGCGAAGGTGTCCCTCTGCCCTTCACTGTGAGGACTGGGAGGGCACCCGCAGATGAACCCTGACACTGCGAGGACCCCTCTCTGAGGCCCTGGCATCCCCAACTCTCAGACCATCCACACCGCGCCTCTGCCACGGGCCTTCCAGCACAGGTCCCTGCGGGTGCTGTTCCGGGGAGCTGTCCGCGGGTGGGTCTCCAGTGCGGGTCCCTTGGGTGCTTCTCCGGGGAGCTGTCCACGGGTGGGTCTCCAGCTCAGATCCCTCGGGTGCTGCTCCGGGGAGCTGTCTGTGGGTGGTCGGCTGCGGGACTGACTCCCGCCTCTGCTGCTCTGTCGACAGTGTCTGTGCAGCGTTTGCTGTGGCCTGACTTCTCTGAGGGGCCTTAGAGTTGATTTTTCAGTTCAGAATTTTGCTTGTTCAGAGGAGCGATAACTCCCAATGCATGAAAGAGGACCCAGCAGTTCCTGTTTGCTTCGGCCTGGGAGTTTTGTTGAGAGGTGGACACTGCACATGACAAATGGTGAAGACAGAATGCCATCACTCCGTTCTAGGCAGGGCGGCCCCGAGGCAGCTCACCTCAGTCAGTCCGGCCCTGGGCTGACGGCGCCTGCCTTCCGCTTTTCGCGAGATTCTGTGTCTGCCCGGCTCATTGCACCTCAGGCTGCGGCTCTCCGGGGGCCACCCTGCCGCCCCCGATGGTTCCCTCCTCACGGTTGATCTCGCCTCTATCCTGGTTCCCCACCGCAGTGAGAGAGCTCAAGAGTCTGCTCGCCATTGTAGCTCCTTTTCTCCTCAATTTCTGTCTATTATCCTCCGCGGCTGAAAAATAAGCAAATGATTCTGATACCGTTCACAGCGGGTCTGAGGCCGCCTGTCACTACTTGAGCCAATGAAGCAGAGACAGGGGTGAATCCTATATGAGGTTTATTCCATTGATGCCGTCAGGTGGGGAGAGCAGGCGGTCACCCGGGAAATTCTGCTCCGACCCCTCGCCTGCTGGCTGGTTATACACACACGAGGGAGAGAGAGCTCGCGCAGCTGCGAGTGTAACGGGGAAGGCGGGGGTCTGCAGTGCGGCCTGCAGGCGCTCAGGGTCCCATAAGGAGGCTAATCTGTGATGTTACTAACAGCTCGGCCCGTGCCTGCGCCCGGAGGATGGTCAGCGTCTGAGAAAACCTCCCGGAGGGGTCAGGGTCCGAGCACAGCCACCGAATCGAAGCCGGTGCTGTCCCTGGTGTGTTCTCTGAGGAATGGACCCCCGAGCACCTGCTCTTCCCTCCAGGTGCCGGGGTCTGTGGGAGGCGCCTCACCTCCAGTTAGCGGGACAGTGGTTGTGAGGCAGCCAGGGCCCTACTCTCGTGATGGGCCCTTCCCATCGTCCCCCCGGAGCCTGCAGAGGGGGCTCTCGCCCACCAGGCCCTGCCTCTCTCCAGGGCTTTGCTGCCTAAGACCTGCTGCCTCGATCGGCCCGGCCTCCAGCCTTCACCCCAGGCCCACGTGACGAGGAGCGCTTCGCTGAACTCAGGAGCTTCTCAGCTGCTGGATCCCCCAAAGCGGGGCCTCAGGGCAAGCCTGGGCCCCCCGCGGGCGGCCTCGCCACCTCGGGCTGTTTCAGGTGCTCCCCAGCACCGTCAGACACTTAGGTCTTCTATTTAGTTCAGCTGTTCTGATTGTGACTCTTGGAAGTACTGGTCTTAATAAGCAATGGTGGGCAACCTGGGCCTCTTACTTAGAGAAAACGCACGTTGCAGCCGCCGTCTGGCCGAGAAGCCGCAGAGACGGAGCAGGTCCGGAAAGCGCTGGAGGCAGGTCTTCCCCACAGCTCTGCGGCCACCGTCCCGGAGCGGCTCCTTCCAGGTAAGAGAGCTTCTGGGGAGATGGAGCGATGCCCTTCCCCAGGCTCACCCCGCGGGGTGCAGGGAGCAGCTCCCCACGGGCCACTCGTGATGCTACTGGTTTAGGAGGGGGTTCCTCCCGCAGGGCCAGGGCAGCCCCAGTGTCCGGAGTGAGATCCTGCTCTCATCGCTCAGAAGAGTCTGTCCTGCGTCCCTTCCTCCTCCTCCGTGGGTCACATGGGCTCAGTGAGGGGCAGTGGCTGTGGGGGGCACTCACACAGGACCCAGTGCTCCGGGGCGCCGAGCTGCACCCCACCTGGAGGGCTGGCTGGGCATGCGCAGCACGTGACTTCCAGAGGAGCGTGTGGGCAGAGCGCGGCCTCAGCCCAAGCCCTGTGGGCTCCATGAGGAGGGGGACTCAGTTCCAGGCTGCGTGCGAAACCCTGCATACAGCTCATTACTCAGACCTCACGGAAACACGGAAAACGCTGTAGATGGAATCGTGGGGGCTGGGGGACTTTGTGTGAGATTGCCATAGCAACCATCTGTCTGACCCTCAAACTGCTGTACGGCGCCACTGTGCAAACAGCCTCCTCGCAGCAGCCACAAGTGGGAGGACGGGCTCTAGATTGGAAGTATGGGCAGGTGGCAGTTACTGAGAGCAGACAGTGTTGTGTGGCAAAGTCCAAAGGCTGGTGCTAAACTGAGCACACAGTGGGACCACATAAAACAGGCAGCTCCGAGGCAGTGCTGCAGGTGCCGGTCAGCAGGAGAGCAGGCTCCAGGGAGCTGGGAGGCAATAGCTAGTCGCAGGCCCCTCTTGACTGATGGACGTGGCGCAGTGGCCTGGGGACTGGAACGGACGACCCGAGAGGGGAGCGAGCCCGCCGTCGCAGGAACCCAGCCGTGGGGCTGCTGGGCTTCCTGCACTCCCAGCAAGTACTTCCCAAGAGCGAGCCTGGCCTCAGGGACCTGGAGCTCTGGTTAGGCTTTCAGGGGGCATGGCGTGCTCAGACTCCCGCTTTCAGGAGAGCCAATTAGGTCAGAACCAAACGAGCAGCCCGGACGCTGATTGTGTCCCATTGTTTCAGGGTGAGACAAGGACTCTGCAGATACTCCTACCCATGGAGAGGCCCCTCGCAAAGGCCTGAGAGCTGGGGAAGGGACCCTAAAACGTGCTCAGGACTGAGCAGGCCTACCAGCCAGACCCAGGCAGGGCCCAGGGCCCCAATTTGAGGGTCTGAGGGACTCAGAGCAATACTCAGACGAGGCGGAGCAAGGGCCCGAGGGCAGAGGCCACAGGCCACGGCAGCTGTCCTTGAGCCTGGGGTCACAACCTCTGTGTGCTCAGGTGGGATAACTGTGCCTTCCTTGCTGCCGAGTGTTGTTCTTTCAGAGCATGTGGCGTGCATGTTCTAACAAAAGCCATGTTTGTGGGATGAGCCTGGGAGGTCTCGGGGGGGAGAACCTGAACGGTCTGCATGTGAGGACAGACCACAGAGACCAACAGGACCCAGGACGAGTAGGGGAGGTGGTCCACATTTCTCAAACACAACAACGTGTTGGGGGTGCACAGGTGCACAGACACTCCTGGGTATCAGAGCATCAGGAAGAAACCATACATCCGGGTCTGCAAGGGCAGCCCAGGCGATGCCGCTGTGTCAGCAGGATGACCAGTAGCGTCTGGAAGGGTAGTGAGCCTGCCACTCCAGCTGTCAGGATGTGCTGGTCGGTGGTTAACGTTATGTGTCAACTTGGCTAAGGCCCCGGCACGCGGAGAGTTGCTGAAACACCAGAGTCGGTAAGGTATCTCAGGAGGGTGCTCAGAAGAGATTGATGAAGAGAGCAGGTGACCCTCATAGTGTGAGGAGGCACGTCATTAGTGGGAGCCTCGGAGACAAAGCCCAGGGCCCCACAGGCAAAGAACGCCGCTCCCTTCTGCCTCAGGCCCAGGGCCCTGATTTCCAGCCTTCTGGTTTGTCCTGCCGACCTCAGCTCAGACCAGCCAGCCTCCTCCATTCTCCCTCTCCCTCCCCCACCCCCTCTCCCTCCCTCTCCCCCTTCTCCCTCCCCCTCCCCCTCTCCCTCCCTCTCCCCTTTCTCCCTCTCCCTCTCCCTCTCTCTCTCATCTCTCACACACACTCTACTGGTTCTGTTTCTCAGAGAGCGCTGACTAATGGAGTGCATTATGACTAAAGGGGTCGGGTATAGTTGCAGGAGGCTCTATCCTTCCGGGCCCAGGGGTGAAGGGCAGGCTGTCAGCCACAAGGCTGGTGAAGGAGCAGCGTGCAGCGAGGGAAGAGCGTGGGGGTGTGGGGAGGACTGTGTGGCTGGGAACCACCGGGCAGGGCTGAGAGAGGAAGTGGTGGGCAAGCTCTAAGGGACCGAAGCAGTTTGCACTTTGATAAAATGCTCCCCAGGCAGCGGGGAGCCTCTAGGCAGATTAAATGGGGCAAACCTGGGCCCCTGTCCCTTTCCCTGAGGCCCTTTGGCAGCGATGAGGTGGTGGGAGGGGACCACAGGGATGAGGGATGAGGTGGTGGGAGGGGGAGGGGACCACAGGGATGAGCGTGAGGGTATGCTCTCTCCCCTGGGCTCCCAGTCAGCACTCCGCTAACAGGCCAGGCCGCTGCAGGGAAGATGGGACGGACAGGGGTGGATCTGAGAAAAATCGTCCGTTTCTTGTTGCTGCCCCTCTCTGGTGACACCTGTATCCTGAATAGGCCCAGCCACCTGGTTCCGCTCTTCCCCCATCCAGACAGTGGGGAAAAGCAGGCGACACAAGCAGAGCAGGTTCCTGCTGTCCTCATTCACGGTCAGCGGTCGCACAGGGGCCTGAGCATGCTACCAGACTCCCCGCATTCCGTCTGCATTTCCCCAGGAACTGCACACTTCTTCGGTGCATGAACATGCCTTTCCCCTCACTCAGCATTTTGAAGTTGAACTTTTTAAAAAATTGGGACAATTCTAGATTCATAGGCAGTTTTACGAAATAATACAGAGAGATCCACTGTACCTTTCAGCCAGTCTCCTTCAAAGGTGACATCTGACAGGACAATACCACAACCGGGAGAAGGACATACACGCAGCCAGGAGGGCAGCGTGTCATCACCACAGGACTCCTCTGCCATCCTCGCCCAGCGGCGCCACGTCCCTCCGCCCTCAATGCCCGGGCACCGTTAATCCGCTCACCATGGTCATCATTTGTCATTCCAAGTACATCACATACGTGGAATCCTGCTGTGTGTGTTTTGGGGGATTGGCTTTTATCACTCAGCATAGCTGGTTCTGTGGAGATTCCCCAAGTTGTGTGTATTAATAGTTTGATGCTTTTCATCGCTGAGTAATGTTGCATGATGTGGACAGCACTGTTATCCTCACATTCACCACTGAAGACAGTATGGAAGTTTCCTGGTTTAGCCTTTTACAAAAAACCTGCCACAGAATACATGTTCAGGTTTTGATGGGAATATAGTATTCATGTCTATGGATAAAAATCCAGAGTCTAATTGCTGGTTGCAGTTGTTATGAAAGTTGTATGTTGGCTTTACAAGGAACTGCCAAACCCTTTCCCAGCATGGCGGCACCACAGACACCCCCATCAGCACAGCAGGGACCAGTTCTCTGCATCCTCTCTGGAATGTGCTGTTGTCAATGTTTTTTCTTTTCGCTGTTCTTACAGGTTTGTAGTGATATTTCATTGTGATTTTCATTTTTATTTCCCAAGTAGCTAACAATTTTGAACACCTTGTTTTGCATTCTGAGTATCCTCTTTGGTGAAATGTGTCTTCTGTCTTTACCTGCTTTCTAATTGAATTATCTTACTGTCCACTTTAAGAGTACTTTATGTATTCTGGATACTTGTCATTTGTCAGACATGTGCTTTGCAAATATATTCTCCAGCTACAGCTGGTCTTTTCAACCTCGTCACAGGATATTTCTCACAGAGAGCATTTAAAATTTTGAAGTCTAATAATATTTTCCTTTTATAAATAGTGCTTTTGAGGTCAAGTTTAAAAACATTTTGTCTGTCTTTAGGTCTCCAAGGTTTGTTTAAAATGGTACCTTTTCCCCATTGACTTATTTTACTGTTTTGTTAAAAATTACTTGGGCATATTTACATAAGTCGACTTCTGGATTCTCTCCTTTGCCCATAGATCTAGGTGTGCAGCCTTCCACCAATGCCATACAGTCCACCAATGCCCTCAGCCCACTAATGCCACAGCCCGCCAATGCCACACAGTCCACTAATGCCACAGCCTGCCAATGCCACAGAGTCCATCAATGCCACTGAGTCCACCATTGCCACAGTTCACCATTGCCACAGTCCACCATTGCCACAGTCCACCAATGCCACTCAGTCCACCATTGCCACAGTCCACCATTGCCACAGTCCACCATTGCCACAGTCCACCAATGCCACAGTCCACCATTGCCACCGTCCACCAATGCCACACAGTCCACCAATGCCACACAGTCCACCATTGCCACTGAATCCACCATTGCCACAGTCCACCAATGCCACACAGTCCACCATTGCCACTGAATCCAGCATTGCCACAGTCCACCAATGCCACACAGTCCACTAATGCCACTGAATCCACCATTGCCACAGTCCACCATTGCCACAGTCCACCAATGCCACTCAGTCCACCATTGCCACAGTCCACCAATGCCACAGTCCACCAATGCCACTCAGTCCACCATTGCCACAGTCCACAAATGCCACCGTCCACCAATGCCACTGAGTCCACCATTGCCACAGTCCACCATTGCCACAGTCCACCAATGCCACTCAGTCCACCATTGCCACAGTCCACCAATGCCACAGTCCACCAATGCCACTCAGTCCACCATTGCCACAGTCCACCAATGCCACTCAGTCCACCATTGCCACAGTCCACCAATGCCACAGTCCACCAATGCCACAGTCCACCATTGCCACAGTCCACTAATGCCACAGTCCACTAATGCCACAGTCCACTAATGCCACAGTCCACCAATGCCACAGTCCACTAATGACACAGTCCACTAGTGCCACAGTCCACTAATGCCACAGCCTGCCAATGCCTCATGGTCCACCAGTGCCACTCAGTTCACCAATGCCACACAAGCTTGATTACTGTGGCTGCGGGATAAGTCCTGAAGGCAGATACATTGTTTTTTTATCAATTTTTAAAAGCACATTAGCTAGTCTAGTTCTTGGCCTTTCCATTACATCTGGAATAATCTCATCCATATCTACAATTACTGCTAAAATTTGATATCAATTGCATTAAACTTGTATATCAATTTGATATTTCCAATCTATTCACATGACATGTTTCTCCATTTGCGTAGATCTTATGTGATTCCTTTCATAAACTTTTTAGGTTTTAGCATAAAGTTCTATACCTTTTTTATTATATTTACACTAAATCATCTCGTGTTTAAAATAAATGGTAATATAGTTGAAATTGTGGTATATTGCTAGTATATATGAAAACAAGTGAGTTTGGTATGGTTATTTTATATTCTGCAATCCTGTGAACTCACGTGTTAGTTCTAAGACTATTTTTGTGTGTGTGTGCGAGTTCCTGGCATCTTCACTGTAGTCAATCACGGGTTATCTTAAATAGAAATGGTCCGTTTTATTCCTTCCTTTCCAATCCGTATGCCTTTTATTTCCTATTGTGGTAGCTGTGCCATCTGGGGCTGGCTAAGTAAGACTGTAAGAGTGGACGTTCTTTGTTTCTGCGTCATTCTTCACTATTCAGTGTCATGTTAGATGTACTTTTTTTGAATTGTTCTTTATCACATTGAAGACGTTTCTCTATAGTTCTATTTTCCTTAGAGTTAGTGTCATCATCCTCGAGTTAAAGCAAATGTTTTCTTCTGCACTGACTGAACGATTGTGGGAATTTCCCCTCGGACTTTTCGATGAGGGGCACTGCATTGACTGATTTTCAAGGACTGAGACATCCTTTCATCTCTGGGACAAAACTCACTTGGTCACAGTGGTAATTCTTCTTATACATTGCTGAATTCCATGTTTAAGGATTTGATTTATATTTATCAGGAATAAATATATCCATATTTTTCTCTTTTTTGTACTATCTTCCTCATAGCTTCATAAGAAGTGATTTGTGCAATGGGTGTTAATTCATTTAAATATTTGGTAGAATTCATCAATGAAATTCTGTCTACAGTTTTGGGGGGAGTGGTGGTTAAATAATAGATTAATTAATAAATAAAAATTGTCTATTAAAACTATGTTTCATATTGGATGAATTATAGTAGTTTTTATTTTTTTTTAGATATTGGCCCATATCACCTAAATTGTGAAATATGTATTTGTTTATGTGTCCATAGCATTCCTTTATTGTCTTTTTGATGTCTTGAGGACCTGTAGTGATATCTCCTGTTTAATTCCTAAGATTGGTAATTGGAGTTTTTTTCTCTTTTTCTTTGTTAGTATTGCCAGAGATTTGTCAATGTCATTGATCCTCTGAATTAGATCTTTGTTTCACTTATTACTTTTTCTATATGAAAATTTTATTGATTTCTGCTCTTATATTTATTATTTTCTTCCTGTTGATTGCTTTGGATTTATTTTACTTTTTCTCCCTAGGGACCTGAGGTAGAGGCTCATATTTCTGTTTGGGCACTCTCCCTCTTTATAATGTCGTGCTAAAAATTCCCTCTTAGTGCTGCTTTCACTGTGTCACATAAATCTTGATAATGTGATTTATTGACTTTTAAATGTTTTCCTAGAGACTTGCTCTCTGATTTTTTGTTTATTTAGAAGCATTTTGTTTAGTTTTGAACGTTTGGAGATTTTTCTGTTATATTTATATTATTGATTTCTGGTTTAACTTTCTTCTGATCAACTAACACACTGTATGGTTTAAATTCTTTTAAATGCATTGAGGATGATTTTATGGCCCAAGATACAGTCTGTCTTGGTCTATGTTTTGCAAGAATTGAGACTACTGTATATTTTGCTATTGTATGGGAGGGTGTTCTAAAAATGTTCAGATCTTGCTGGTTGAGGATGTTGTTAGGTATTTCTATGTTCTTGCTGATTTTTTGTTTAGTTGTATTGATTGCTGAGAGGGGCATATTGGAGTTGACAGCTACAATTATGGGTTTGTCTAATTTCCCTTTCAATTCTCTCAGTTTTTGTTTCACATATGTTGCAACTCTACTGTAGTGTGAATTTGTCAGAGCAGGCAGTTAGGAAGATATGAACTGGGGAAAGCAGTTGGAGCTTGGAGGAAATAAGTGTGAGACATGACAAACCAAAAATTGACAATCAAGGTGGCCGACCCCTCTGTGAGGAGGAAGGATCTAGAGCCCCTCCAGGAGGTGGTCTAACCCAAGGCATAAGACCTGGGTAGGGGAGTCTTATAGCTTCAAGATCTCTCTCTCTCTCTCTCTCTCTCTCTTTCTCTCTCTCCTCTCTCTCATCCTGGTGCATGGATTCATTTACTGATGGGGTACCTCAGCCTGGCCTGTGCCCTCTCGCAATCCGGGACCCCGCGGGCAGTCCCGCATCCCTTGAGGGATGTAGCAGTGTGCGAAGTGGCAGGCGGTCTGAGAGGAGCCTGATCCCAGGCCAGGTGCCACGCTGCCCCCACTCATCCCAGCCCTGCTGCGCCTGCTGCCACTGCTGCTCAGTCACGCAGCCACAGAGGCAGGAGAGGCTCAGGCTGCCGTGGCTGCACTCACCACTGTGAGCCCGGCGTCTGGTGCCCGTTGGTCAGCTGAGCACACTGACCACCAGGGGGGGGGCAGCTCCTGCATTGAACGTCTGCCCCCTGGTGGTCAGTACCTCATAGTGACCAGCCAACTGGTCGTTGGGTGGCTTAGGCTTTTATATATCCTGGTACACTAGAGGCCTGATGCACAAAACTTGTGCAAGGGGCTCGGCCCCTGTCACTGCAGTGGCTGCCTTGGCTCCTGCCTGCCACGGTGACCGCCTCTGCCTTGGCCCCTGCCGCAGCGGCTTTGTCTGGAAGGTCGTCCAGAAGGACGTCTGGTCTAATTAGCATGTTACACTTTTATTACCTACACTAATAAAAGGGTAAGATACAAATTGACTGTACCTTCATGATGTTCACCAGCCAATCAGGAGTGAGTATGCAAATTAACTCAACAAAGATGGCAGGTTAATTTGCATACCCAGGCACCGAGCCACCAGGAGCAGGGCGGGACGCAGGCGTTCCGCACTACCCCAGCCGCTCTGGGCCTCTGGGCAGCATGGGAAGGTGGGAAGGCAGCTCTGGGCCAGAGTGAAAAAGTGGCTCTGGCCGGAGTGAAGACGGTGTCAGCAGCCAGGGGAAGGAAGGCCCATTCTTGCACAAATCTTCGTGCATCGGGCCTCTAAGTGTGTGTGTGTGTGTGTGTGTGTGTGTGTGTGTGTGTGTGTGTATTTTTTTTTTTTTGAGAAATTAAGAAGGGGAGACTTAATGAGCTAGGGGTGTAAGTACCCAAGCCCCACCTCAGCAGGATATTTGGTTTGGATTTGGCCAGCTGAGTTGCCCACTCCGGTTCCATCTAAGTGTATTCCTTTTTCTGCAAACAAATTCTCTCCTGCATTTGCTATTATTGTTTATCTCTTATATGGTTCACTCCTGCAAGTAAGACAAGAACTGGGGGTGCAGTGTACTGTCTCTGGCCAGAGACCCCCTTGACCACCGCTGCCATTGTGGGCTGTGCCTTGGATTTTAAAACTGTAAGTCCTCTGATACCAAGGACAGAGATGAGGCTATTTTGCTTTGCTTTGTGTCTGGGATCGAGAAGGAGAGGCAGTAGTCATGGTTAACTGGGAGAAACGACTGTGAGCAAAAACCAACAGTGAGTGTGTAACCTGGCAATGAACTGGCACAGGAGATAGCGGCACAGCTTCCTCTGGCCTGAGCACGCAGTCACGCTCAGGGATGAGGGTCTTTGTGGAGGTGTCGGAGGGTCCTCCTTGCAGCGTGTGAGGGCCTCACAGGGACTCCAGAATGCACTTGTAATTAGATGTTGACCCACCCAGGGACGCACATAGGGGCTGGTCACCTAGAAATCCGGTTCTTCACAGTTGTTTCACACTGTGGGCTGCAGAAAGAAGCCGAGGCACATAAAAGGAGGGGGTATGGCCAGTGGTTCCAGGGCCTCTGGGCGGCCCTCCCACGAAGAGCACACTTTGACCCACCACATTTAACCACAATTGGGCTTCTTGATCCACATTCTCGCCTTCCTTTGTGTAGAAATTGTACTCTGAGAGATTGTTGCATGCGCCGCAGAAATGGGGGTAGCTACCACATGTTAGAGGAATCTGAGATCCAATTGTCTGGGCAAGAGACAGGGACCCCCGTCTCACTTGCACTCTTTGGCATTGGAGAGAGATGCTGCCATGACGAGACGAATGGGCCTGTCCTCATTTCACAGCCATGGGACGGGGCCCTGACTAGGAGGCCGTGCTCTGTGGCTGCCTGGCTTCCGCGAGCCAGTGGAGCCCCCGCATCTGACTCCCCGTGGCTGTCTCTGGGCTGCATGGGACTCCGGGCTCTCTTACTCCTCCCTTCAGCTGCTTGTTGCTGACCCACCACATCCTTAAGCCAATTAGCTGGAATCTGCATCCTCCAGTTTTCACAAGGTCATGGGCAAGCCCAGCTATCATCCTTCAGGGAACAATAGCAGGCCTGCAGGCAACGGTTATATCCCACGGGAGTTGATGGGCCCGCAGATTATGGGAATATCCCATGGGAGTCCACAGGCCCGCAGACTACAGGTATATCCCACGGAGTCCACAGGCCCACAGACTATGGGTATATCCCACGGAGTCCACAGGCCCGCAGACTACAGGTATATCCCACGGAGTCCACATGCCTGCAGACTATGGGTATATCCCACGGAGTCCACAGGCCCGCAGACTATGGGTATATCCCATGGAAGTCCACAGGCCCGCAGACTACAGGTATATCCCACGGAGTCCACAGGCCCGCAGACTATGGGTATATCCCACGGAGTCCACAGGCCCGCAGACTATGGGTATATCCCATGGAAGTCCACAGGCCCGCAGACTATGGGTATATCCCATGGAAGTCCACAGGCCCGCAGACTACAGGTATATCCCACGGAGTCCACAGGCCCGCAGACTATGGGTATATCCCACGGAGTCCACAGGCCCGCAGACTATGGGTATATCCCATGGAAGTCCACAGGCCCGCAGACTATGGGTATATCCCATGGAAGTCCACAGGCCCGCAGACTATGGGTATATCCCACGGAAGTCCACAGGCCCGCAGACTATGGGTATATCCCATGGAAGTCCACAGGCCCGCAGACTATGGGTATATCCCATGGAAGTCCACAGGCCCGCAGACTACAGGTATATCCCACGGAGTCCACAGGCCCGCAGACTATGGGTATATCCCACGGAGTCCACAGGCCCGCAGACTATGGGTATATCCCATGGAAGTCCACAGGCCCGCAGACTATGGGTATATCCCATGGAAGTCCACAGGCCCGCAGACTATGGGTATATCCCATGGAAGTCCACAGGCCCGCAGACTATGGGTATATCCCATGGAAGTCCACAGGCCTGCAGACTATGGGTATATCCCACGGAGTCCACAGGCCCGCAGACTATGGGTATATCCCATGGAAGTCCACAGGCCCGCAGACTATGGGTATATCCCATGGAAGTCCACAGGCCTGCAGACTATGGGTATATCCCATGGAAGTCCACAGGCCCGCAGACTATGGGTATATCCCACGGAGTCCACAGGCCCGCAGACTATGGGTATATCCCATGGAAGTCCACAGGCCCGCAGACTATGGGTATATCCCATGGAAGTCCACAGGCCCGCAGACTATGGGTATATCCCATGGAAGTCCACAGGCCTGCAGACTATGGGTATATCCCATGGAAGTCCACAGGCCCGCAGACTATGGGTATATCCCACGGAGTCCACAGGCCCGCAGACTATGGGTATATCCCATGGAAGTCCACAGGCCTGCAGACTATGGGTATATCCCACGGAGTCCACAGGCCCGCAGACTATGGGTATATCCCACGGAGTCCACAGGCCCGCAGACTATGGGTATATCCCATGGAAGTCCACAGGCCCGCAGACTATGGGTATATCCCATGGAAGTCCACAGGCCCGCAGACTATGGGTATATCCCATGGAAGTCCACAGGCCCGCAGACTATGGGTATATCCCATGGAAGTCCACAGGCCCGCAGACTATGGGTATATCCCATGGAAGTCCACAGGCCTGCAGACTATGGGTATATCCCACGGAGTCCACAGGCCCGCAGACTATGGGTATATCCCATGGAAGTCCACAGGCCCGCAGACTATTGGTATATCCCATGGAAGTCCACAGGCCTGCAGACTATGGGTATATCCCATGGAAGTCCACAGGCCCGCAGACTATGGGTATATCCCATGGAAGTCCACAGGCCTGCAGACTATGGGTATATCCCACGGAGTCCACAGGCCCGCAGACTACAGGTATATCCCATGGAAGTCCATAGGCCCGCAGACTACAGGTATATCCCACAGAGTCCACAGGCCTGCAGACTATGGGTATATCCCATGGAAGTCCACAGGCCTGCAGACTATGGGTATATCCCACGGAGTCCATAGGCCTGCAGACTATGGGTATATCCCATGGAAGTCCACAGGCCCGCAGACTATGGGTATATCCCATGGAAGTCCACAGGCCCGCAGACTATGGGTATATCCCACGGAGTCCACAGGCCCGCAGACTATGGGTATATCCCATGGAAGTCCACAGGCCCGCAGACTATGGGTATATCCCATGGAAGTCCACAGGCCTGCAGACTATGGGTATATCCCACGGAGTCCACAGGCCCGCAGACTACAGGTATATCCCATGGAAGTCCATAGGCCCGCAGACTACAGGTATATCCCACAGAGTCCACAGGCCTGCAGACTATGGGTATATCCCATGGAAGTCCACAGGCCTGCAGACTATGGGTATATCCCACGGAGTCCATAGGCCTGCAGACTATGGGTATATCCCATGGAAGTCCACAGGCCTGCAGACTATGTGTATATCCCATGGAAGTCCACAGGCCTGCAGACTATGGGTATATCCCACGGAGTCCACAGGCCCGCAGACTATGGGTATATCCCATGGAAGTCCACAGGCCCGCAGACTATGGGTATATCCCATGGAAGTCCACAGGCCTGCAGACTATGGGTATATCCCACGGAGTCCACAGGCCCGCAGACTACAGGTATATCCCATGGAAGTCCATAGGCCCGCAGACTACAGGTATATCCCACAGAGTCCACAGGCCTGCAGACTATGGGTATATCCCATGGAAGTCCATAGGCCCGCAGACTACAGGTATATCCCACAGAGTCCACAGGCCTGCAGACTATGGGTATATCCCACGGAGTCCACAGGCCCGCAGACTATGGGTATATCCCATGGAAGTCCATAGGCCTGCAGACTATGGGTGTATCCCATAGGAGTCCACAGGCCCACAGACTGCAGGTATATCTCCAGGACGTGGTCCAACTGGTGGCATAATGCCTGGGTGAGGGAGCCTTATAGCTCATGTATGTATGTATGTATGTATGTGTGTATGTATGTATGTATGTCTATATATTTGAGAAATAAAGAAGGGGAGACTTAGTGGTGTAAGTATCTCAAGTGCCACCTCAGCAGGATAGTCTGTTTGGTTTTGTCCAGCTGAATTGCCCACTTCGGTTCTGAGTGTATTCCTATCTCTGCAAATAAATTCTCACCTGCTTTTGCTACTATTTGTTGTCTCTTTTTGATTCATCCCTACAAGCAAGATAAGAACTGGGGGTGCAGAGTACTGTCTCTGGCCAGAGGCTATCTCTGACCAGAGACCCCCTTGACCTCTGCTGTCAAATACATGTATACATTTAGGGCTTCCAGGTTGTCTTGGTGGATTGAGTCTTTCTAAAATATAATGTCTGTGGTAATAATTCTTTTTGCTCTGAAATTTACTTTTTCTGATAGTAATTTAGGCACTCCTGCTTCCCACTGATTAATGTGTGTATGGTATAAAAGATACAATATATATTTTCCACCCTTTACCCTCAACTTGCCGATATCATTATATTCTGTTTTTGTTAAATAAACAGAATATAGTTGGGTCATAGTTTGAATTTGACTCCAAATATCTATGCTTATATTTTAATTGTTAAGTTGCTGGGGTGTAAGTCTCCCAACATTTTGTCTTTGTTCCCTTTTCCATTTCTTTGTTTTATATTTCTGTGTTTGTTCCTGTGGGTATGTGAACATTTTATTCCACTTTCATACATTTCTGAGTGGATCTCTTTGCACTGTGTACTGGTATTATCCTTTTACCAATTGGACTGAAATGTTGTAACCATATGTCCCTTTCCAACTTTTTACATTTTCTATTTATAATATAACCACCTTAAATTTTTCCTTTAATTATATTTAGAACCACATAGAGCCATGTTACAATTTTTGCTTCAATCATCAAATATAATTTAGTAAACGTAAGAGAAGAAAATTCTATTGCATTTATCAAAATGTGTGCTTACATGTTCTTTCTTCCTTCCTGATGTTCCAAGATCCACTCTTCTACTGTTCTGTTTAGAGAACTCACTTTCATTGTTCTTTCAGGGTAGATCTGTTGATTTTCCTTTATTTGAACCTATTTCAATTTCCTCTTTTTTCCTGAAGATATTTTTACTATAATTAGGATTCCGTGTTGACATTTCTTTCCTATCAGCACTTGAAAAATGTTTTATCACTTCCTTTTGATCTACATGGCTTCTGAAGAGAATTTCACTATTATCTAAATTCATTTTCCTTTATAGAGAATGCTATGTTTACTAGTATTTCTATTTGGTTCTTAGTTATATCTTCTACTCATTTGTCAAAACTTTCTATTTCTTTGCTGAGGCTCTTCTTTCTGTTTTATTTTGTTATTATCAAGAACATTCTTAATTGCTCATTGAAGCATTTATAGTGACAGCTGCATTAAGCTATTTGTCAGGTAATTCTAACTTCCCTATCTCCTCAGCATGGGCATCTATTGATCATCTTTTTTCATACAGTTTGGGATCTCTCTGGTTATTGGTATAATGAATGATTTTCAATGGAAATCTGGACATTTTTGGAATTATGCTTTGACGCTCTGGGTTTCTTTAAACCTCCTGTTTAGCTGGCTTCCTCTTCTGATCCTCTCCTGTAAGAAGAGATGGTGTGAGCACTGCCTGGTTACTTTGATGCAGGTGTAGAAAATCGAGCTTAGCTCTTAGCCTCCACTGGCATCCAAGTCTGGGGGCTCTGTTACTTCTGGTGGAGGTAGACGTTTCCCCACGAGACCTCCCCTGGTAACGTGGTCGGGAGGTGCCTCATTCCTGTTGGGCAGTTGTGAAAGTCCTGACTCTCCCCCAGGTCTCCTTGGGCACTGCCCCAGCTGTGAGGGAAAATGGATACTTTTTTCTTTTGGTTTCCTACTTGGCCTTATCTGTTGGTACCTCAGTTAGGAGAGAGGTGCTTTGTTGCAACTTGGCAAAGGTAGAAAGAAATATAAAATACCCATTTGGCTTTTGTTGGCTTGGGTAGAGGTAGGGCCACAGTTTTGTTGTGTTTTTCAGTTACTGTCTACAGTGTTCTGTCTTGCCAGACTACCCATTTCCTGATCTTTTGCCAGAGAGAGCAGGTTTGTAGAAGCCCCCCCCACCCCTTTTTATATAACCTATGCCTATTAGTGTTCTCAGGTTGCATGCTTCTTTAGCTCCTGTCTAGGATACACGAGACAAGAAGAAAACCCAGGGAACTCACTATTATGTTGTTCCTTCCAATCCCCAAATTCAGCCAGGATGACACCATCTTGTTACCTTTCTAAGTCTTCTATTTGTTTTGCATGTGTTGTTGCTGAGAAAGAAGATACCTACTAAGAATGGCTAAAGGTGAAACAGAGCCTGACAGCCATCCCTACACGGATGGCAGAACCACAGTGCAAGTCTCTCCCCCAAACCACACTCCAGGGACAAACCTGCATTGAACTTCCTGCCTCTTCACTGAACTGCCGTGCTTCTGTCCCAGGAGCCAGCCCTTATAAAGGAGCCTTTCCCCATCCAATCGGAGCTGTACATCTATATCCCAGCAGCATCTTCCCCAACCAATCAGAGCAGCTCTATTCTGACCAATCAGGACAGTGCCTTTTAGACCAATCAAACTGAGAGGATTTGGAGTCCTCATTGACATGAGTACAGACCAACCAGGGACCAGGGGTGGGACTTTTGTCTATATCAGCCAGTTCCCGTCTGGCTTTGGGAGTGCACTTTCTCTTTCCACCTAAAACTGAGGACTGTGTTTCCTGGCTGAGTTGAAGCCCAGAGGATGTCTCAGTGGAGCAGACTGGAGCAGACCAGGGCAGTGCAAAGCAGACTGGCACAGAGCAGAGAGCTGCCTAGCCAGGGCTAGGCCTGGCCCCAGGGCCACCTGCCCCTGGGACGCCTCATGGCCTTCCTGTTTTCACAGCTGTACTGTATTACAACTGAGCTGTTTTCCACTGAATAATGTTTCCTTCTTCACTGTACCCCAAATTGGGGATTCCTGTTGGCATTGAATTGGTGTCAAAGACCATCAGTTTACATATATAATGTTAAAATTTATTATGCACATGTGTATTTAGAGGGAGGAATAGTGAGGCATGAATCTTCTCCATCTTCCTTGAAGATGCAAAGGATTTCAAGTAACTATTTTAGAATGAGTGAGATTAAATCAATGGGACTTAGTATTAATTGGCCATCTGTATAGGTGCAATTGATGTGGAAAATAAAATGTCATTCTTACGCTTTGACTTTGGGCAGTGCTGTTGATGCTAGTGCAGTGAGCTAAAACAGATCACAAACACCATTTTAGTGGGAGGAGATCAGTTCATGTATCAACATGTAAGTTTTGCTAAATAAGTGCAGATCTGTTTTTCAGTTGAGGTCCAGGATCGGTAAATTGGTTTTGTGATCACCAGCTTATGGATGGTATTTGGAGTCTTTAACGGAGATCTGTGCAGTGGAGGAGAGGAAGCACTGGAGTGAGGAGAAAAGAGGGTCCAGGATAAAGCCCTGAGAACCACACCTAAGAGTAAAGCTGTCATCACAGAAGTCACTGGAGGAGGAAGTTTCAAAAGGAGGGTCTGATAAGCACTTTTAGAAGCTACACATGTTCATTGATGTGAGGAGTGAATTGGGGATTGTGGCGTTAGTCTTTCTATGGGAGCCATGTGGGCGCCATGTGGAGACTCAGGAGTGAATGAAGTGATTGATGATAAACATAAGGACATCGTGGGCACTTGATGGCTAGACAGGATCCAGGGAACTTTTTGATAAAGTGAGGTCCTACTAAAGACCAGGATATTTGAAATCTGAGGTGGGGGGCAGAAATAAGGAAGATAAAGTGATTTCAGGGGCAAGTTAAAGGAGTTCATGCTTAATTTTCTCAGTGACACAGACTACGTATTCATCCGCTGAGAGAATGAGGGCAGGAGCCTGAGGGGCCTGGAGAGTGACCACTGTGGGGGCAGGGAAGGGAGCCAGCTAGAGCAGTTGCAAGGATTTTTGAGTGAGACCCAACGCTCAACCGCAGCCGACTTCATCCTTGTGTAGTGGATTTACCCAGCAGCACTCTGATAGGCTGGGCACCCTCAGAGCCTATGCAGAGGAGGATGTGGGAGCAGGGGAGTGGAGGGAGCTGGTAAACATGTAGCTGAAAGGATGGACAAGAGCAACCATATCAACAGCAAGGCTAGAGAAACTGGGCTGGGATGGACGCACTGGGAGATAAAGGAGGACTCTGAGACGGGCTTCTCCAGGAGGCTTCATTAGGGCAGTGTCATTGCGACAGGTGAAGAGGGTCCCTCAGTCAGACATTGAAAGGCAAGTTTGAGTTTGTTGAAAAGAAGCAGTAATATGAAGCCAATAAATGCATCGCTTGGTGTTAGACATACCTGTGAATCTTTTATTTTTAATATATTTTATTGATTTTTTACAGAGAAGAAGGGAGAAGGAGAGTTAGAAACATCGATGAGAGAGAAACATCAACCAGCTGTCTCCTGCACACCCCCCACTGAGGATGTACAGTGGGGGGTGTGCAGGAGGTACATACGCAACCAAGGTACATGCCCTTGACCGCAATCGAACCAGGGGCACTTGAGTCGGCAGGCTGATGCTCTATCCACTGAGCCAAACTGGTCAGGGCCATACCTGTGAATCTTGTTTCTTTTAATTAACAGGTGTGTGAACCTGGAACTCAGTTGTTTGATCTTTAAAGTGGAGACAACAATCTTTAAAGTGGAGTGTTCGTGTCAAAAGCTTGCAGTGAAAACCAAATGTGATAACGCTTGTGAAGCACTTGGCACGGTGTAAAAGATGGTGCACTCTCTAGAAGTAGGCGGTATTTATACTCTTACTTTTAAGATGGCCATGCTATGACACCAGGGGGGCAGTACCTGAGTGGCTGAAGATGTGCAGAGGTGCAGGGTTTTGGGGTGGAGAAGGTTTGAGAGCCGCGCATAGGAAGGGTAATTCCATGGCTGTCTGGGTGGATAACAACAGCCTTGCTTTGTCTCCTGACTGCCCTGGGTCCATGGCAATAGGCTGGGGGTGGTGTTCTGGCTTTCCTGCCCCCCCAGGGCACTCAGCCAGGACAGCCCGAGGCCCAACCCACCTGGGGCCATTTTGCAACTCAAGTACATAAGTAGCCAAGTTCAGCTTTGTTTGCTCCAAGTCATTTCCTTCATATCACAGTGTTTCATTTGCATAAAAGGGTGCCCAGGTCTTAGTGATGACACCTTTTTAATTACTTGGTTGCTGCACATAAATTGGTTCTGAGTCAGCCAAATAGGCTGCTAATTAGGAGACAAACCGCAGAGGCCAGTCCGAGCACTTCCTTTGACTTATTTGAAGTCAGCTTATCTGGAGTCAAGCCGTGTTGAGTCTGAGAGCTTCATTCAGGGCGCCCCGGCAAGTGCCTTCAGCTCTACAGTCAGTGCGGGCTCAGGTGGGCCTGGGAGTGAGTCTGCGGACTTGCCAGGAGGTTGCAGTCACCATAGCAGGTGGGGAGACTCCGGCCCCTGCACAACGCACTGGTGCTGCCTCTGCGAACGCAGACCACACCAGCAGCTGCAGGCCCCGTCCAGCTGGCAGCCCAGGTGTGCATTCCCAGTGCAGCCTGAGAGACCCAGCGAGACAGATAATGGGACGCAGCGCAAGAAAAGCACGTTAGCAGGTAGTCAGTGCCTACTGTGTACCAGGCACTGTCCTATGTGCTTGCTGATGGAAAATCATTGCGCTCTCTTACAGCAGAGAGAACCTGACCCACAGAAGCAGATGCCTGTTGAGGATCACACAAAGTGCTGAAACGGAGACATAAACCCGGTGAAAGGCCAGCGTGGGAGACCCCGCCTGGAATGTGCGGGAGGGAGTCACCAATCAGGCTCCAGGCAGGCCCTGGTCAGGGCACGGAGGGGGGTGGGCAGCTCAGTGCCTGGACTGTATCAGCATCTCCCTCGGCCTCAGTGTCCTTAATTATGGAGTAGAGAGGGATTCCTGACGGTGGGGCTACTGTGAGGCCAGCGTATTGTGAGCATTGCAGGAACAGGATGAGAAACTAAAAGCAGGGAGCATTCTCTGTGAACCATGCTGGCACTAAAATTCCCCCTAATACTTGTAAAAGCATTAGTTTTCTTGTTTCATAGATAAGAAAAAATGAATTAATGAGGCACTAAGTCATTTATTCCAAGTTATATGACTGGAAAGTAGTGGAGTTACACCTGAGAACCAGATAACAGGGAACAGGAATTAGATATAGCTAAAACATTTCCTTCCACTGAGACTGTGAAAAACCCAGGCTGGGTGCCCCACTGCCCCAGTGCGCCCCTTTGATGCAGGCGTCCCAGGGGTCTGGCTCCTCGCGTCTATGGCCCACGTTGGGTTCTTGGCTTCGAGCAGGACAGAATTCAAATGCAAGCCAGCATAGAGTTTAAAGTGAAAGAGAGTTTATTGGTGAAGTGACAGAGTGGCTACTCCACAGACAGAGCAGCCCTCCCTGGAGGGGCTTAATTCTCGTATTGAGGTTTAATTAATAAGGGGAAGGGCATTCTATAAAGGGGAGGCATACTCAGGATTTTTCCGGGAAAGGATTGGAGACTCCGTAGAAGAGCCCTGTTGGCCATTTTGTGTCCGTTTATGCGCTTTCCTTCTGGGTCATGGTGGCTGGGGAGGGGGTGTGGCTGGTGTGCTAATGTGCTACAATGAGCGTAAAATGAGGCCGGGGTCACCACAAGGTGAAATTAGTTGCCATGTTGGATCGAGCTGGTTTTCTGTGGGTTCTAAGCCCTAAGTCCATTGGGAGTTGATCTTACTGTCTCTGTGACAGTCCCTGTAGCCTGTGGCCAGAGCCCTTTGTCACACACCCTATCTCACCTTTTACTGAGAATGATGGGGAAAATGAGACTTTTTTTTTAGGGGGGCTAGCAATCTGAATGTGTGCCAGTAGCCTAATGCACATTCTTGTCAGCCTATAGTCTAGTCACTGTCCCTTCTTTAATTATCTGGTCCTGCAAGACCAGTTTACCTAAGTACTACTCCCATTTTAGAGAGGCCATAAACCATGAACAATACACAACCCCCAGACAGGCAGCCTGCGAAAGGTCGGAAGTCCCATCCCATATTTGGGGCACAAAGAAACCAAAGGGTATAAAGGGAAAGCTTCCTCCATATTGGGGGGCTCAGGATTTGGAGAGAAACGGCCTCCCTGAGTCCTGTACTGGCCCATGAGAAACACCTGAGAATAGTGGGGTTTTCCTGTGCTCCTGCATATTCTTCAGTCGCCTGGTAAATTCTGTAACAAGAAGAATGGCTTGGGATGATGTCACTCTGGTTTGAAGTGTCTGACCTACAGGATACTTGATGGTTCTCAAAAGAGCTGACCTTTTCAACCTGAACTTTTGTATTTTTTAAAGAAGAAAAATAATGAGTCCTCTGAATTTCTATTAATTAGAGAATTGATCATTTCAAGAAAATAATTCAGAAATAAAATGGAGTAAGATCTGCTGCAGAAATGCCCAAGAGTGCTGTCAGGGATTCTGTCTTCTTGGCCTGAAAGAAGATAATCAGCTCAGAAAGAGAAGATGGCTTTGCAAATGAAATCTTGTTACAGAATCTTGTTGGCAAGCATTTAATCAGGTGGAGGTATACACACTTCAATCCACTGAAACCCAGCAGTTCACTCTTCGTTGGGAAATTAATCATTTCCAACTGAACTAACTTATCCAAACCCACCGCCCGGGGAGCGTAGAGCTCCTTGGAGGCCCCTGGGTCCTGGCTCTGGAACGTGGTGGAAGCCTGGAGCTGCCATCCTGCTTTGGTGCAGGGACTCCAGCCAGGCTGGCTTTCACAACTGGCACCTCACCATCACGCATCTGAAAATGAACAGATAACCTACAGATCCGATCTTTGAAATGATAGTTTTAAAATGCTTACTCATGAACTTTCCATTTCTGTAGAGAAGATTTTTCTAAAGGGGGGGGACAAAAGTGACAGCTAATCAATGTGGAATTAGAAAACCACCAATGCAACTCATAATACAAAAATTTATTAAAGAAAATATTAGCAATGAATACAAAAACCGTTGGGAAAATGATTTTGGGAAAATTAATGCAGTGATAAATATCGCTGATCAGTTGTAACAAAAACATGCAGGGCTGGTTGCTGCCATAATAAAGCCAAACTCCTGAGGCAGGTCCTGGTGCAAAAGGTGAGAGGTTTATTCAGGTGTCTTGACCCGAGAGAATGGTGGAGCCCTGTCTCAGAGACCATCTCATCTTCTTGCTCAAGCTCTTGGAGGGAAGGTTTTTTTTGTTTTGTTTTGTTTTTTCTTTTCATGAATCCTCACCTGAGTATATTTTTTTCCATAGATTTTTTTAGAGAGAGTGGCAGGGAGGGAGAAAGGAAGAGAGGAGAGAGAGGGAGAGAGAGAGAGAGAGAGAGAGAGAGAGAGAGAGAGAGAGAGAGAGAGAAGACATCAATTGGTTGCCTCTCCACACACCCTGACCAGAGTCAGGGATTGAACCTGCAACCAAGGTATATGCCCTTAACAGGGAATTGAATCCATAAACTTTTGGCATGCCAATGCTCTGACCACTGAGCACACCGGCCAGGGCAAAGTTTTTTTCTTTATTTCAATTATCTTGCTAGCTTTTAGTGTTCATGGGCCCTATCCACACATTGTTCTAGGCTTTGGTGCACTCAGTGTAAGAGCCTTCTCCTGCACCATCTTGGCCAGTGGGGGAGATACCCCAGTGTTCCCTGACTGTCTACGATATCAGTAGGGAGGGGGGTCACTGCAGACCCCGCCATCAGGAAGCCCGGAGATGCTACAGCACTCAGCCCACCTCTCAACAGTAAACAAGGGGCCCACACACCCAGGGGAGCCAGTTGAAGTCTGTGGGGCACCCCTGGATCCCAGTGCACCTGTGTCCTCTGTGCAGTCCCTGCATGGTGCGCCCCTCAAGGTGGCCAGCTGGGCCGGCACTTCAACTGCTGTCTATGGTAACAACTTTCTCCTTCAAAACTCTGGAGCCGTGTACTCTTACAGGGTAAATGGATGGAGGGCTCATCTGTCGTTTCTTCCTGCTGTCAAAGGGTGTATGTAGTCTGACCTATCGCCGGGTCCGGAGATTCTTGTTGTCCACCAAGGGAAGAAGGAGGTCAGGACGGAGAGAAGCCTTTACACGAGGGAGGAGGACTGCTGTCTTCAGAAGCAGCGTGTGTGGTGTCTAGAGGATGGCACTGCTGAGCAGGCGGAGCTGGGAGACGGCTCCAGATTTCAAGAGGCAGTGCTGCCAGGGGCTTCCAGAGGGAGACCTGTGGTGCAGACAGACAGTCACGTGCTCAGTGAGGGGTGTGCCTAGTAGTGCAGTGGGAATTGCAGTTAAATCAGAAACTGGAGAGACTAACGTATTCCCATGATCTAACCTGAGTGGGGTGTTGGGTGGCACACCCAACAACACAATACCAGTAAGTTTGCTGAGGAAGCCACTGTCTGGGAAATGTGGACAGAGATGTTCTCAGTCCAAGCATGAGCGAATAGTACAGCAATTGTCAAAAAATAGTGAGAAAATAAAAAGTAACCTTGTCACTTAGCCATGGGCGGTGCTGTTCCTTTCCGAAAGAGGAACTTTAAATCTCCTTCAGCAGTGCAGGTCCAGCTTGCCATGGCAGTATCAGCAGCAGCACAGCCAGATCCGAGTCCTCCTCAGGTGGTGCCTGCTTTATCTGCATGTGGTAGAGCCAAGGCTGGATTCCTTGAGCTTTAGGGAGGCGTGTGTTGTCATCAGACATGGTTCATTGCTCAGCTAACTGCTCTTCAGGATCTTGAGCCTCCCGGGTCGTTAGTAAGACTGGGCCTCCCAGCTGGAATGGGTGTAAAGCTTATCAGAGGGGTAGATAGACCTGCAATGAGCAAAGTTGTTGGTGTTCGCCCTGAATGTTGTTCATACTGTTTGATTTTTTATTCATGTTCTAAATCTAAAGGGAGTGTTCCTAAAACAGAAACTTAGAAGGGTCTCCCATAAACTATTTTTAAAAGGTTTAGTTTAAGTCCACTTCAGGGCACTACCCTAAGCCCGAGCAGGGAAGTAGGGTGTGTCTGTCCCATTTCAAATGTGTTTCCTGGCATATTTTTGCCAGGGTCTTCTTTATTGTGGGGCTCATTTTCTCAGGCATCCTCATATATTGTGGTCGCCAAGATGCATGCACTTTCCATTGAATCTGTCGTGTCTGTCCTATCTTCCAGGTGATTCCTGAAGTGAAAAAGGGTCTATTGTCACTTTGAATGCCATAAGGAAGTCCAAACCTGGGATTATTTCTTTGAGTAGAAGTTCTGCTACCTCAGTTGTCTTCTCAGCTCTAGTGGGGTATGTATACCTCTACCTGTGCAGAAACGGTGTCTACAAAAACCAATAAGAATTTAACATTTCCTGTGGTTTTAGGCATCCTTGTAAAGTCAGCGTGCCCGTCCTCCAATGGGCATAGCCCTTTCTATTGTACTCCCTTTGCTGTTGGGGCATGTCTGTCTTGGGACTGTTTTTGGCGCATATCTGAGAGGCTTGGGTAATCTTCTGAAGGCCTTTTGTAAGTGAGAACTCTTCAACTGTGGGCTAATGAGGTGCAATAACACATCCCTTCCACAATGGGTCCCTTCATGTAGATGTTTGAGGATGGGATATGAGTTTCAGGGAGTAAGATGAAACGAGTGTTGATCTTCCATATAAAATAAGGTCAGTATTAGAGAATCCCCATTCATTCCTCATCTCTTTCTGTGTAATGGGATTTAAATTCTGACAGGTCCAGGTGGGGAATTAAAGCCCCAAGAAGTGGTGGCCCCTGGGTGGCTGGTCCTGCTTCTGTATCGGCTTGTTTAGGAACCATCCTTCTGGTGTCCTGGGCAGTGCATTATGGCAATCCGGTTCAGTGGATTCACTGCCTCTGCAAATTTTAAAATCTCTTTTGCATTCTCCTGTCCTTCTTCCCTGAGGTTATGAGTCCTCTCTCTTTCCATCATTGCCCATGGGCATGGACTACCATGAAAGCATGTTTAGAGTCAGAGTAGACGTTAATATTCTTTCCCTGGAATAATTCCAAGGCATCCGTGAGGGCTGTCAGTTCAGCCTTTTGTGCAGAGGTTCCTACAGCGATGGCTTGGGTTTCTGTTACCCTATCTATGGTGACTGCCATGTGCACGGTTCTTATTTGTCCTGCATGAATCTCCTCCCATCTGTCAGGTTCTGTCAGAGGCTGGTCTGCTGGGATAAACTTTGTCAATGATTTCTAAGCAATTATGATTGAAGTCTGAGCTTCCCTCTAAGTCTAGGACTATGGTGTCCAAGTTTAAGTTATTTACAAACTAAGGTAGCATTCAGGTTTTCTAATAAAATGGCCTGATATTTTCCCATGTGCTCTGCCATCAGTCTGTTACAGAAAACCGCAGAAGAACCAAGCAACACTTAGAGAGATGGAGTTACTTATTATTATTATTACGCGCGGACCAGAGGAGAATGTCTCTGAAATTCTGGGTGAAGTCACACAGGAAGTTTCCAGTATTTATATTTTTTTACCTTCTTTTTCTCCCAAATAAGGATTTTTCCGGTTCCCTTTCCAAGTTCTTAAATGGCCCTATGTGCTGGGCCGTTGAGACCTCAACCAAAGGCTTGGACTGGGTCCAGCACTGATAACTTCTTCTGGGGAAGGTTTATGGCCTCTTTGGAACAGGGAGTAGTCTTATTGCCTTATTATTTAAGCAAGCAAGCATTTACAGAAGCCAAAATAACAGGGTTAAAATTTCAAACAGCAGTTTTTATATAAGATGAATGCTTCATTCCCCACTGGTTTTATGTAAATGAATCAAATCATTGACTCTTGGGGGTTGTTAACATTATTAACCTATTCAGTTTTGAGGTTTCCTTTACTAAGTTCTATAGAGAGAATTAATAATATGGCACATGTGAAAATTTTATCTTTAGAGAATCCTTCTGCCTGTGCTGCCTGTGCCATGTTGGGATCCCATTGACCTTGACTGCCGTGGGGGGTGGTCAGGATGACAGTATGTAGTCCCCTCCAGGTAGGATTCAGTCCTTGGGTGGTAAATTTCTTTACCCAAACAGAGTCACCAGGGTGGAAGGGATGAAGTGGATCAGAAGTTGGTACAGGCAGAGCATCTTGGACGTGCTTCTGGATTGCTTCCTGGGTAGACTATAAAGCTTGTAAGAACTTGACTAAAGATTGGTTATGGATTTGGGCTTTTCTAGATTGGGTTTCTGTGTAAGCTGGTGAGGTGGGTAGGTCAGGGTCTGGAAGAGTCACTAGAATCTATAGAGGCCCCACTGGTTTTAGGGCAGCCTCCAGGGCTGTTTCATCTGCAGCCTAGTTTCCTCTTGCTTCTAGGGATTCCCCTTGTCTTACATACATAGAAGTGGAAAGACTTAGTTACATCTAGTATCACTAGTTGGTCCATCATCCTTGCTCTGCTCATGTCTGTCTTACTGCCTAATATATCACCTCAAGGATCCTGGCTCTGAATTCTTTCAGGGAAAATGGACGTTGGCGGGGTCCTCTGACTGCTTCCGTGCTGAAGGGGGATGGAGTTTTCTTTCAGAGCCAAGAGATCCTTGCTGTCTGTCATAGAGATGATGAGGCCTAGGAACAGAAGGAGGTGGGCTTGTGACCTGGTGGAGACAAACTGTATTTTAGTATTATTGAGCAATTAGAATAGCAAGAGTTACAACAAATGGTCTGGTGGAAGGGAAAGAAAATATTTAATAACTTTTATTGAAATAGAATTTTCTCCTTAAAATCATCCCTCTGTTTATTAAAAGAACCAAATCAAGACCAATTTATCTATTGCATTCAATTTGGCCTGATTGTTTGCATAAACACAATGAGAATGGTAACTGACCACCTTTGCTGGAATTTATAATTGAATCTTAGTGTGCCCCGTAGGGCCAGGAAGCCAAGCCATCCAGCTGCCGTCAGGTCTGCCTGTAGTACCTGCTGAGTTAGGTGAATCCCTCACCTGCAGCAACGCCACCCGGGCCCACGCCCTAGGCTCCAAGGCCCATCTCAGCAGCCCTCCTACTCGTTGTGGCCTAGAATGCATGGGGGTCCGCAGGGACGCAGAGGCACCCTTATTGCTCCCTTTCTACTCTGACCAACTGCCAGCGATGGCAGGGCATGGGCCTGATGCTCCAGAGCCAGCTATTTTCAGGGCTACCAAGCAGGATACCAGGCTTTTTACGTGGCACTCCTATTGGCTTCAAGTCTTTAGAGTCCAGACAGGGTTCTTTAAAACATGACATTCCAATCAAAGTTTTTGGTTAATAAAACCACCATTGGAAACCAGTCTTATTGAATTTATGCAAAGAAATGTATTGCCATGATTTATTTATTAAGTATTGCCAAATTTCGGAGGAATTATATAAGGAGAAAAATATACTGACCTGCTATAAGATTTTCTGATTTTCCTTGCTAGTCCTTTCTATGGACTCTTCAGAGTAATATAACTGTCTTCAAATGGCAAGAAGAAATTCAAAATGTGTCTATATTCAAATAGGCAGTCACAGCTGTCCTTGTAGTAGGGTTCCCCCTACTTGACTTGTCCTTACATATGGCCTCTGGGAGGGGTGACATGCCCTCTGAGAAAGGACTAAGGGAGTTTTATCCCTTTACAGAGTCTCACATGTCACAAGACCTCACGGGGTCTGTAATTCCTGTAACAGAGGGCTGGTACTCACCACTTCCCTCTGTTCGACACAGGCCTTCCCCAGTTTCCTAAAGTTGAGGTTTGTGCCACCCCTGACATGGGCATGGTCACATAGGCCTGCAAGGCAATACACAGGCTGCCAACTGTCTCTCAACAGAGACCAAAACCATATGGGTATTTTTTCTTGCCCATTTGGGCACCTGCCCTTTTGGCAACTGCATTCAAATCTGCAAGGTTAATGCAATAGTATTATTATTTTTTTAAAAATATATATTTCATTGATATATTTTTACATGGAGGAAGGGAGAGTTAGAAACATTGATGAGAGAGAAACATCAATCAGCTGCCTCCTGCACACTCCCCACTGGATATGTGCCTGCAACCAAGGTACATGCACTTGACTGGAATCGAACCTGGGATCCTTGAGTCCACAGGCCGACGCTCTATCCACTGAGCCAAACTGGTTAGGGCTAATGCAATAGAATTAACACAATGAAGTACAATATTGGCACTGTGGCCACCTTAGGTAGCCAAATCTTCTGTTACTAAACATGACACATGGTAGGGCTATACAAACATCTTAGGGAGGTGACAAAAGTCCATTTTTACCTTCCTACACAAAGCAGAACTGTCCTTGTCTCTCTGGAGTTATGTTCATGAAGACACAGGCATCATCTAAGCCTATTATACAGTTTTCTGCAGGCCACTGTCAGGGCTGTGCGTGGCAGCCAGTTCTTCTTTCTAGCCACAAACACAGTCTGTCCAATTTCTCTAAAATGTATTCTGGCTCAGGAGAAAGTTGTTTTGCTGTACACAGGCAGCTTAACCCCTATACAGCTGGGCCTGGACCTCTGCCTAGCAAACTGCAATCTATAAGTTCAATATGCAGCCTCCGGTCCTCCTAACCCAATGGGGTCTCAGCCAGTCCCTCAGTCAGTCTCCTCCTCTCTGGAGGGTCTGAAAGTCTTGAGCTGCTCTTAGCTAATGCCTTCCCTCTGCCCTCTCCTGTTAACCCTGTTTATCAGTTACAGGGTCTTGCCATCCCTGTCTCTCACTACTGCTTAGTTCCTAGTGGAGAGCCAAACACAGCCGGGGGTGCAGGGAGACAAGTTTGCACATAGCAAAGCGCTCCGGTGACGGCTTGGGCATCAGGCCCTTGCCTTCCCATCTGTCCTCTTTCCTGGCAGGACCTTGACCTTTCCCACAGGTGTCTCTGTAAGTAAGAACAGGGCATCTACCCCCCCTTCCGCCCCCCAACTGGGTGTCTTGGCCACCCCTTAGTCTAAGGGGTTAAATCTTTCAGCTTCTCTGGGAGAGTTCAAGACAGAGGAAGGGGGCATCAGCCCCTCCTCTCCCAGCAGCAACAGGTACGGAACCATCTCAGTACATTTGCAAACGGGAAACGTTACCGGCTTCATCCCTGGTTACTTTCCCGGTTCCAGGGCCCATTGCTTGTCTCCCTTTCCTGTTGGGAGTCAGAGGAGGACAATTCCTAGAGAGGGGAGAAATAGAAACGGTGGAGTTTCGGAGAAAACTACAGGCTGTTGCTGTAGCAGCCCTCCCTCCCGGAGGCTGGGGTCTGACCTGTGGAGAAAAATGACTCTTAGTTGGTCTGGAAAAGAAAGCAGAGGATGACAAGGGTGTGCAGGGAAATTTCTTATGGACTGAAAGCCTGGAGGGCCTCCTGAAAGAAAAGATCTTCAATCCAGTTACAGTTGCTGTCAGAATCAGGAGTGAGAGAAGAAGGGAAAGACCAGGTTATGTCCTCTAGGAGGATCGTACATAATAAATAACTGAAAACGGCAAGCCAAACAAGACATACAAGATATATATAATCAGGGTAGACGGGGTTCATGAATAGATGATTATGATAACACTAGAGACCCAGTGCATGATTGAATCATGCACGTGTAGGGTCCCCTACACCTTGCACTTTCAATCACAGGGGAGCTGGGTATCTGTCTGCTGGTGCGCAGCTGAGGCTTCTGAAAGGCCTGGTGCCTGAGTGGACAGGCACCCAGCTCCCATGCTTTTGCTTTCGATCGCAGGGGAGCTGGGTATCTGTCCGCTGGTGCACCAGGCCTGAGTGTTTATCAGAAAATATAGCAACATATCTTTGTGAACTTGGTATAGGAGTAGGATTTTTTAAAACATAACAATAAAAATATAACTAACCAAAAGGAAAATATGGATATTTGACCATAATTTTTAAATCAAAATCATAAACAAATTGAAAGGATAAGCCATGGATCAGGAGAGATATTTACAATATATAACACCTACAAAGGATTAGCAATATTAAAACAGATGAAAATGGGAAAATAGACAAAAGGATATGAACATGCTGGGGTTCTTGTCCCAGCATTAGGAAGGGTTTCCCCAATCTGGAGAAAGGAGCTGCACGTAGATCCAAGAAGGAGTCCAAGGACGAAAGATAGTTTTGAAGGCATTGGGGGTCAGAGGAGCTTCAGCTAAAGGAGCTAAGACTACCCCTTGACTCAGGATCCTGTGCTACTTATTAACACAAATTGTCCTAAGGCAAGGTGGAGATAATATACTTCAAAGGGTAAGGTTTACAGAAGCATTGTCAGATTGGGGAATAGCCTACAGCTGTTCAGGTGTTTGGCCAACAGGAGGCAATAACATGCAGATTAAGATGCTCTGAGCTGTCTGGCAGCAGACAATCCTATTCAGGTTTGGGGAAATGCCTTTCAGCCATCCCAGATGATTCAGTCTTGTGGACATGCTGGAATTGGCTTCCAGCATGAACAGGCAAATACGAAGGAGTTAATAAAAACATAGGATTTTCAACCTCAGAAGACTTTTCATATTCACCAATAAGTAAAGTGAAAAACCGACAGCCAGGGTGTGGAGGCACAGGTTGCTCCATGCAATACTGATGAGAATGTATTGGTTCTACCAGTTTGGAGAATCACTGGCACTATCTAGGGAAATCAGACATAGACACCACAGGAATTCCAGCTCTAGTGTCACACTATGGTGAACACATACACGTGTAACAAGTAGACATGTATATAGATGCTCATGTCAACATTATTGGGTTAATCCTCAGCTAAGGATATTTTTTTCCACTGATTTTTGGAGAGGGTGGAAGGGACAGGGAGAGACAGAGAGAGAAACATCGATGTGAGAGAGACACATTGATTGGTTATCTCTGCATGCGCTCCCCGACCAGGGCCTGGGATTCAGCCTGCAACCGAGGTATGTGCCCTTGATTAAAATCAAACCTAGGACCCTTCAGTCAGCTAGCGATCAACATTATTTGTAATGTCAAAAATATTGAAGTTATCTGTTTTTCAAATACTGTTATCAACAAGACAAGGAAAAATAAGATATATATTCATACATATCTAAAGTCAAAATGAATATAATACATGTACAGGTAATGGCAAAATAATTTTAAATCATAATGTTGAATAAATCAAGCTAGTTTCCAAAGGATATATCCAATATTATGTATTTTTTTATTAAACATGTAAAATAATGTATATATTGTTTCTGCACTACACACATAACAAATGCATAAAATCATGAATAGAAATTATAAGCAAGGTCAGACTAGCTGGAAAGGGGAGAGAAAAATGTCCTTGGAGATTTACTTTTCAATTACATGTGAGGTTGAATTTTTATTGGTAATGTTTTATTTCTTAATCTGAATAGCAGGTAAAGGTTTTTTTTTGTCCTATTATCTATACATTTATATACCCCAACATTTTCAATTCCTGATAAAATTGAAAACTATACTTTGTGTTGTTTCCTATGTACTTATATTTTAATTTATATTTGTATATATGTGTATATTTGCATACATATATGTGTGTGTATCCTACATAATAATAGACAAATATACAAATTGACCGTACCTTCGCTATGCCCGCGATTGGCCAGGAGGCGCAGGGGGGCGGGACTCGGGGTGGCCAGGGTGGCCGATTGGGCCGGCAGGACGCTGAGCTCGCGTCCCCAGTGGGCCGCTGAGCTTGTGTCACCAGCGGCGGCTCGAGCTCAGCGTCTGCGCCATGGCTGTGCTGCAGCACAGAAGGGGCCTCTGGGGCAGCGAGCTCACGTCCCACCACAGACCACCCAGCTCCCCCGAGATCGAAAGCAAAAGTGTGGGAGCTGGGTGCCTGTCCGCTCAGGCACCAGGCCTTTCAGAAGTCTCCACCGTGCAGGAGGCTTCTGAAAGGCCTGGTGCACCAGCGGACAGGCACCCAGCTCCCCACCTAAATGTGCATGATTCAATCATGCACTGGGCCTCTAGTATATATATATATATATATATATATATATATATATATATAGCTTTGTTTTTTTCCTTTATTCACTTAGGATTTATTTTGTTTTGTTTTTAATATTACCTGAGTTGCTCTATGCAGGTCTTCGATGCCTCTGAGTATTGTGATTCATTCTAACATTCATCCCTTGCGTTGACTTTTATTCTGCTAACAATGGACAAGTAAATGCCTTCTGTCCCTTACCTGTCAGGTATAGGCCTGTGCAGGAGTTTTCTTGGTGCTCTATGGAATGTACACACATGTACTTGGACTAGGCACTTCCCCGATAACTCTAAGCCAGCTAACTCAAATGACATCTCATTTCACATTTACCGGAAGTGGATGAGGGATTCTATTTACCACAATCTGCTAGTCTGTCATCAGTGAACAAAATCTGCAGCAACTTTTGTTTAACAGGGATTCTTAAAGGTGCTGAAGCAAAATTAATTCATTGTTACTTTGTACTACGTGAGTTTTTTCACCTGATTTAGGCTATTCCCATCACAAAGACCTACAATGGAAGCTGCTTGAGGACAGAGCTGGCTTTGTTCACCCGAAACCACATCAGTGTCTCTCTTATCCACCTCAGAGATCTGCACCCACATAAGCATCTGGCACAGGGTAAACACTAAGTATATACTAAACAATGAATGAATGCAATCAGGTATTATAGATGGAGGAGGCCTTGTTTACCCAAAGAACATCGAAGGTTTCAAGAAAGTGTTTCACCTTTAGTGATGGCACACTATGGCTCATATTTAAATACTAGAGGCCTGGTGCACAAAATTGTGCACGGGTGGGGTCCCTAGGCCTGGCTGGTGATCAGGGCCAATCAGGGCCTTCTGGCTGCTGGCCAGGGCCTTCCTTTGTTCTGTGCCACCCCCTGGTGGTCAGTGCATGTCATAGCAAGTGATTGAACACCCGGTCTCCCTGTCGAACTCCTGAGGGGACACTGTGCACATTGGGCTTTTATATTATAGATAAAAACAGATAAGTAAAACAAATGTGTAAATCAATGCACAAGGAAATAAATGTCTCTCTTTAATAAAGAACTTTCTTACCTATAAATCTTTTCCATACAGTCTGGGCTAATCCTGGTTTTATTCCTCTAATTGATAGACTGTGTTGAGTACCTATTTCTACCAGAGGGCACTGCTAGCCATCAAATGTCTAATCTCGCACTCGGAGAACCCACGAAGGCATCAGGCTTGCTGGGATTATCCTTGCAAACACAAGGAAGCTGCGTTTGTGTATATTGCTCCTCAGTCTGAGCCAGATACTTCAGAAATGGAATTTGGCTCCATCTCAGAAGCTCTAATTTTTCAGTGATGTTAACTCAAGAAAGTTGTCAAACAATCTCTGTTTTTATTTGATGTCTCACTCTGCCACGGATGCTCTGCTCATTTTTATCCAATTCCCCATTTTTATTGTCCAGTAATATGAGCGCATCCAGGAGGATGGACCATTCGGGAGAAGACGGAAGAAGACCAGAGTGGGAAGCCATCTTTCTGTAGCAGGTCCACATGGTGGGCAGACATCCAGGGGTGGCGCTCACGATTCTGCACCCTAATTCCCAGCACCTGTGCCTGAGCAGAGCTATTCCCATGGCTGTGTTATGTCCATAACACACTTGACCTGGAGAAGGAGATTATTCTGGTAAACCTGGTCCAATGGAGAGCCGGAGCTGTGGGAGTGAGAGGACTGGCTGCGCCTTTGCTGTTAGAGGCGAGGAGGACCACAGAGGAAGGTGGCTGCTAGGAGCAGAGAGCACCCCCTACTGACAGCTCGGGTCAAATTCAGCCAACAAGCTCACTGTGCTTGGGAATGTATTCTTTCCTACATCTTCCAGAAAAGGTCATGTCGTGCTTTCTGTTTGTGAGACCCAGAGTATAGAGCCTCGCTGAGCTAATAAAAACATTTTATTTTATGCTGCCGAGTCTGCGGAAATTTATTACAGTGGCAATGGGAAGCCAATATATGCTCCTTCATGTGTAATCAGGTTCTAAACAGAAGAAGTAAATGGAGTCCCTGAATGTCCTATTACAGGAACTCAGGTAGAGGGTGAGCTCACAGCCTGGTGAAGGATTCTCTCCGGTAGAGAGGGTGGAAAGTTCCCTTTAAGCAGTACTTGCATGTCTGCTTACAGATCATTACTTGCTTAACAGCGGAAGGCATGGCAGCTGAAGCGCTCCAAACTATTGCTGACTAAGTATAGCAGCCAGAAATGGAGATAAAGCACGAGGTTACAGCAATAACACGTGGACACTTACACGTGCATCTCAAACATTTTTATTTTACACGACTGAGCGCGAACATCCTAGCCCACTGTCCCCAGGAGACTGCTCCTCCAGAGCACAGGCAGGAGCCTGCGCCCGAGGCCGAGGCCTAGAGGAGGGGACGCGGTTCGGCCTCGGGGGCCCTTTCTTCAAATTCTTTGCTTTTTAAATCTTTCTGACACTGAAATGTTGAGTAGAAGAGCAGGAAGTAAGGAAAAAATATCAGGAATCTCAGAAACTGAGGTGAAGAATCCCAAAAGCAGGGACCTTGATTCTGGGGCGGCCGAGGGGAGCCCTGTCCGCAGGGACTGCGGGGAAAGGAAGAATGGTCCCGGGCACCTGCTAAAGAAGAGCTGGCAGAGTTCACGTGGGCCTTCGCCGGGGGACCGGTGGGATTTGCCGGGAGCCGGGGAGCCGGGGCTAGGTCTCCTCTCTGAACAGATGAGCAAGTGGGGATTTAGAGGCCGGTAGCAGAGTGGGGCCCAAGGGTGGAAAACTACTAAGAAACAGGAGAAGAGAGGTTCTGGCTGAGCTGACCTAACAGGGTGTGTGCTGAAGGCCGGCCACGGTGCTCAGACTGCCCTGGGGGCGGGCAGGGATGAGGAGTCTGATCCCACCTCGGGGATGGAGAGCCTTGATGAGCTGACTTACAGGGTTCTCGGAACGCTGCACTTGACAAGCACGTGGGGCACAGAGGGACTAGGAGCAGGTTCCGGGCTTGACTGACTGGTCAACCACAGGATCTTTGTGATCCTGCAGCGGGGCTGGGGGACAGGAGGCCAGAGGGGGCACGGCGTGGGGACCGCAGCTCGGGCCAGGTTCACTTCACTCATATCATCTCTTTTAACTCTGCAAGATACACCATTTCCCCCGTGAGGAGAGCCGATTACTGACAATTACAAACATGTGAGCAGAGGCAGACTCAGCCTGTCCCGCCGTTTCCGGCGTCACGGCCGCCTCCGGGTCGCGGGCAGGGTGAGCAGGGTGGCCTCCAGTCCCCCAGCCCCGCTGCAGGGCAGTATCAGCCAGCGGGGCGGCACCTCGTGCTTCCAGCGGAGCCATGCCCTGTGGGCTCTGCCTCCGGCCAGGGCGCTGCCAGACAAGCTCACCTGCTCAGCCTGAAAGCCTGCGGGGCCAGAGCCCGGGAGAGGCCGCCGTCCTGCCCCGCAGGCTCCTCCCTGCCCCAGCCAGCTCTGCGAGCTTCCCAGAGCCCCCCAAATGCCCGGGGAGCAATGGATTCAAAGCATTCCTCAGCCTTTGATTCTTCCTCCCCATACACACACCAACAAATGGGCATTAGTCCTCCTCGTTTTCACCATTACCCTTCCTGGCTCTGATGCAGGCTTCCGGGGGTCCAGGGACCTGAGGGTCTGTGAGTTCCTGGCTTCACGCAGGAAAGCATTAAAGAAGAGCCAGCTTACAGTGTAACGTGAGTGAGTTCCTAGCCAGTGTGGCTCAGCAGATAGAGCAACAGACTGTGGACCAAAGGGTCCTGGGTTCGATTCTGGTCAAGGGCATGTACCTTGGTTGCAGGCTCCTCCCCGACCAGGCCCTGATCAGGCTGCATGCAGGAGGCAACCATCGATGTGTTTCTCTCACATCGATGTCTCTCTCTGTCTTTCCCCTCTCTCTCCCACTCTCTAAAAATCAATGGAAAAATATCCTTGGGTGAGGATTAACGACAACAAAATATAATGAGTGAAAGTGAGTTTTTTGGTGAAGCGATGAGAGGGACAGTGGCGACTTCAGCGGAATTTGGCTCCTCAATGAGGTTCATTTAACGGGGGGTTGGAGGGGAGGGGGGCAGGGTATTCAACAAGGGGCAGGGATATTCAGGGTATTCCCCAGAAGGGCTGGCGACTTCTCAGAGGAGCCAGCAGCATCTGTGTCCTTGTGTGGGCTTTCCTTCCGCACCAGGGGCTGGGTGCTGCCCTGAGCTTACAAGGAGGCTGGGTGCTGACTGCTGCCCTGAGCTTACAAGGAGGCTGGGTGCTGACTGCTGCCCTGAGCTTACAAGGAGGCTGGGTGCTGATTACTGCCCTGAGCTTACAAGGAGGCTGGGTGCTGATTACTGCCCTGAGCTTACAAGGAGGCTGGGGTGGCGCCAGGGGAAAGTAGGCTCCCTGTGGGATGGAGCGGTCTCTGTGGGTTTTGGGCTTAAATCCGATGGGTGGGGGCCTTGCTTCTGGACAGTTCCCGAAGCTCCGCTGACGGGCTGTCTGCACACGCCCCGCAGGTGGCCTCAGAGAAGCAGAGAAGCCGCGGGTGTGAGCAGGCACACAGCACACAGTGGCTCTGCCCTCGCTGGGGCATCCAATCGCCCTGAATGCCAACGTTCCTTAAGGAAGCCAAAAGTTTTAGTCTTTATTCAAGCCAAGTAAGCGTTTGTTTACTTTCAAAGTATTTACAGCTTGGTGAATGCTGAGGTAGTTCATCATAAGCTCAGTTTACTAAACACTTCATCTGGCATGACTAGGGCCCCGTAAGGATTTCTTCAATTACCATATCGATCGCTCTCCGCTGCCTCTGACCTTCCTGGGGCCCCAGGGTTCAGAGATGCCGTCAATCACACCCGCCCGGCCAGGTTTGCTGCGCTGACAGTTATTTCCTTCGCTCTCTCCAGCATTTTCCTAATCCTCTCCTGAGGACACTTTTCCATTGATTTCTGAAGGGAGTAGAAGGGAGGAAGCGGTGGGGGGAGACACACTGGTGGCTTGCCTCCCACACGCGCCCCTACTAGGGCTGGGGAACCTGCAACCAGGGTACATGCCCTCATCCAGGAATTGAACCCAAGACCCTTCAGTCCGCAGGCCACACTCTAACCACTGAGCGACCGGCCAGGACTTGGATTTTTTTTTTTTTTTTTTGTAGCTCAAATAAGGGCTCAGCCTTGATTGAGTGATGTCTATGTGGCAAATAAATTCCCACCAAGCACTTACTAATTCTGCTGCTGGCCGTGTGCACGGCAGTGTACGCGGTGGCGTGGGCTCGGACACAGTGCAAACCACAAGAAGGGGTGGAGGGCTGATGAAGAATTTCTAGTTTTTCAGAAACGAGCCGCCCTGAGAAATGGTCGGACTCAGCGGTGAGGGAGGGAGGAGGTGAAGGACAGAGCCCATGCTTTTGCGGGTGCGATGCTCCTCGGCATTTGGGGGGCTCTGGGAAGCTCGCAGAGCTGGCTGGGGCAGGGAGGAGCCTGCGGGGCAGGGAGGCTGCCTCTCCCGGGCTCTGGCCCCGCAGGCTCTCAGGCTGAGCTGGTGAGCCTGTCTGGCAGCGCCCTGGCGGGGGGCAGAGCCCACAGGGCGTGGCTCCCCTGGAAGCCAAGGTGCTGCCCCGCTGGCTGAGACTGCCCTGCAGCGGGGCTGGGGCACAGGGGGCCAGAGGGGGCCACGGCGTGGGGGCCGCAGCTCCCGTGGTCGGCACGTGACTCCTGGTCTCTGCGATCACTACCCACAGCCCAGGAGCCCGCTGAGGTGGAGGTGAAAGCAGGAAGGTGCGTGAAATGCCCAGCAAAGGCCCGAGGGGGCGTGGACAGCGCCCCCCTCCCTCCCCCGCACCCCTGGCTCATGGCCCCTCACAGACCTAGTGAGGTTCAGCCTGTAGAGCAGGGCAGTCCTGCCCCCCGGGGAGTGAGCCTTGGGGGGACGGCAGCCAGGCACCCGGGCGGGCGAATCTGGACAGGACAGTGGTTTCAGGGAAAGAAAACGGAATCCTTTTAGGACACACACTCTCCAGTCTCCCAGGCTCCGTCCACATCGCTGCCTCTTAATTCTGACCTGTGAACACACTCACCCCCCTCCCGGGCCCTCCTGGTGCTGGATCTAAGGCCTCTGACAGAAGACAGCTCAGGGAAGGCCAGGGACCCAGGCCAGCAGGGCGGGAGGACCTATAGAAGCTTCGGGAGAGCAGGAGAGGGCAGGAGGCCCTGGAGCAGGCGGGTCCCTCAGCAGAGACCGAGAAGCAGCAGTCCGGTGCGGGGAGGTGGGCGGGTGCATGTTGGCAGCCCCCGTGAGGGCAGCGCTGCCCTGGCAGAGCCAGTTCGTCCATCTGCTCCCTGTGGCGCTGTCGGAAATTTGGAATTCTAAGAACCAAGTTGATTATGTCTCTGCTTCACTATGACTTATCCATCAGGAGTATGATCGATGAGACTGGCATTTTATTTAAATTGTCAGAACCGTCTTACAGGGCGAACCCTGGTCACTGTTGAAGAGTGGGAATTTTTGAGCATGCTTCCAGAGAGGCCGTGGACTGTGCCCCAGATAGAGGTGTCAGTGCTGACACCAGGCCAGGCCTTGAGATAGGGTCTCATGGCCCCTTCCCAGCACATAGGCCTTCTCTCATAGATCACTGTCAGCTTTCTGAAGAACAGGATGACCCTGTGAATAACATGGTCATCATTGGCATGATCCTGACATTGCTTGGGAAAAACTGTTTTGTGTTGGGTTACTTGTTCTGCAAAAACCGGATGTAGTTAATGTGCTTAAAAGCGGTCCTGCACAAAGGGTCACTGCTGCTCTCTGGTCTCCCTGCGTGGAGAATGGCAGAGCAGTCGCTGGGTCGTCCGGCCACCCGGCTAATAAAGGCTCCCTAAATTTTAATTTGGTCTGGGCTCCAGTGGTCATTCACTAGCCTTCGCTCCACAACAGTCACCTCCTTGTCCTCTCACTGACATCCGGGGTCATGCCCATCCCTGGCCCGCTATTATCTGTCTCCTTTCCCAGCGCGGCCCACCTGCTGGCTCCTGTTCCAGCGCGGCCCCTCCCTGGCCTCTTCCTGATGCTTCCCCTCCAGGCGGAGTTGACTTGAGCTGTTTCCAAAGCTTCCCTGTGACAATTTCCCTGCCCAGGGAGGCGTCCACTCTGCCTGACAGCTGGGGAGGCTGGTGTAAGGCTGACATATTTTCTTCCTCTGAGTTCAAGGGCATCAGGACAGCGTCTCCTAACATTTGAAACAGGAAACCCTTTGCAGCTCACTCACCAGCAGCTCGGGGCCGAGTGCCGTGTGGTCACGGTGCTGAGGATGAGAGCGAGAATGTGAGGGTGTGAGCAGCTGGTTCGCTGAAACCGCCCTTCCTCTCTCCTCAGGGAGGCCTCCCCCCTTGCTGAGCAAGGAGCTGCACGTCAGAGGAAGCCTGGCGTCCGGAGCCGCTGCTCCCCTGCCCTGCGCACGCTCCGTCAGATTGATCTGGCCCAGGGAGCCAGCTGCCCAGGTGACCGCCCAGGTCACTTCACAGGTGACTTCCTGGATAAGAATGGCTCCTAACATCTGTAAAATATTTTCTTCTCACATCTGCACAAGCATCTCTTGCATCTGGAGCATCCCTGAATGTTCATTCCTATTTGACCCTTACAACTATCATGAACAATCACCAGGCAGCTTCCTCGTCGTCCTGTTTTGCCATTTGGAGCAGGGTCTCCTGGGTGCTGGGCGGGAGGCAGGGCACAAACCTGGGAGGTCACGGTCTACCATGGAGGTAGGACACGTGTGGGAGAGGCGGTGGGCACAGCGTTACCTTAGAGATGAGCCGGAAGAGGCCTGGGGATAGGAATGCGTCCCCATCTTCAGGACAGACTCCACGTCCTGGAGACAGAGCCTGAGGCACTTGCCATAGTCGGGTGGCTTATGAGCCATGGTCTGGAGGCTGAGGGTCGAAGGCCAGGGCCGGGCAGACTTGCTGTCTGGTGAGAGCCCAGTTCCTGGCTCAGAGACACCACCTTCTTGCTGTGTCCTCACAAGGCAGGAGGGACGGGCGCCGGCTGGCATCTCTTTTGTAAGAGCGTTAATCCCATTTACGAGGGCGCCACCCTATGAGCTATGCCTCCCAAAGATTCTGCCTCCTAACCCCATCACAATGGGGGTTCAGATCTCAACCTTTGCATGTTGGGGGACACAGACATTCAGCCCATAACATTCCCCTTTGGCGCTACAGCAGCATGTGGTGGAGGTCGCTACGTACCTGTTAGTGGCTCAGATGATCGTTCCGATTCGTTATGATTCAGCCAGAGGCAGGTCAGCTCGGCCGCCTTCACAGGTGAGCCTGGGCCTTCTGAACACCCTGGTCTGTACGGCACCGGCCAGCGGGCACTCTCCCAGAGCCCCAGCCCCGGGGGCATTGCACTGCCCAGCAGCTCACAGGTGCCCTGCGTTCTGAAGATGCTCCCAATCAGCAGCTCTCCCTGGTCCTGCATTCGAAAGAACTCAGCTCCCTCGGCGGCTCCAGGGATGGAACCTGCTTTGTAATAGACCGTATTTAAGTCTCCGAACACCTTTCAAACTGCTCCGTTTTCTTATTTGTAAACCAAGAGCCACAATGGCCACCATGGAAAGAATTAAATGAAGGTGCACTTCTGAAACATCTGCCCATGTGCCATAAGATGAATAAAACACCCCACTTGCAGAGGGAGTCTAAATCTACAAGCTCAGAGCAAGTCCTTCTCTGCCCCCCCTTCTGCTCAGGCGCCCCGCCGCCCCGCCCCGCCGTCCCGCTGCCCCGCCCCGCCGCCCCGCTGCCCCGCCCCGCCCCGCTCTGTCCCGCCCCGCTGCCTCGCCCCGCACAGCTCTGCCCCACCCCGCCGCCCCGCAGCCCCGCCCCACTCTGCATGCAAGCCACCTCCCGCACCACCACCACCTCACATGCAGACCTCCTCCAGCCAGCCTCCAGGGCTCTGCTCCGTTCTGCTCTCGGCTGTCCACACTGTGTCCAGGCCCGGAGAGCACCTCTCTACCAGCCCAGTGCCCACAGACCTCCGCTCTCTGTGTTCCTTGTAAGCTGGGGCTCTTGCTAGCTCTCGGCGGGGGGTGTCTGAGCTGTTTCAGGGAGGCTGTCAGGAACTTGAGGAGGGCTGCTGCTCCAGCAGGGCAGTGTGGCCTCGGTCCGGGAGTAACCGGCGTGCTCTGCCCTGTGCAGGTCCCAGACCAGAAAACAGTGCCTGGACCACGGACGACAAAGGAAGAAGGAGGGTTAGCAACATTGGCTATTGTATTCCTCTTGTTCTTGTTAACCTCCCAACTCCTGACCTACATACTAACTCACTCACTCACATACATACACATGCACACACACGCACACACATGCACACATATGCACTCACACATGCACCTACCCCCACACATGAAGGCACACACACAAGCATGCACGTGTACACACATGCATACACACATGCAGACTCATATGTGCACACACTTGCACGTGCATGCACACACATGCACCTACACACAAACACACATGCATACACTCACACACATGCACACTCGCACATGCATGCACACACTTACATTTGCGCCTTCATAAAGCAGAGCTCATTTCAACACAACAAAGTCTTGAGACCGATTTCTTCTGAGCAGCTTCTTGGGAGTCCCTGTTGTTATGAACTCGGATTTTGCTCATAAACTAATTTATGTAAAGAGTTCAGTCTTGTCTGTCTGACAGCTCAAAGCCTGGGCTCATTGCACGCTGCTCTGGCTGCGGATGGAAAGGCGTCTCAGCCACACGAGCTCCCTGCGGTGAAGAAGGGAAACGGAGAAACTGGCCCGCTGAGACAGGACTCCTGATGTTGGAGAATCAAGAGGAAAGTTGAGCCAAAGTGCCTTCCAGAAACCTCCCCAAGGCTTGCTTTCAGCAGGCCCACCCAGCTAACAGGAAATCCGCAGCCTCTGAGCCCCCACTTGCAGCAGTCTCTCAGTTGCTCCCGTTGCTTCTGAGACAACGGAAAGGGGGTGAGAACCCAGCCAGGCCACCTCTGAGGTGACCCCTTTCTCAGCGCCCTGAGGTCATTGCTGCTGAGTTAGTTACTGGAACTCAGTGCAATGACACCAGCAGCCGGGTGGGTCTGAGGCACACTTCTCTCCTCGTCCTCCCTTCTCCCCCGGCGCCTCCTCCGTCCCAAAGTGCGTCCTGCCCCGGGCACAGCTGGTGCTGAGGACCAGAGGGCCGGAAGCACATTGTCCTCCTCTCCTGCTAGGCTGGTCCGAGGAGACCAGGAGGAGACACAGAGCAGGGACCCGCCCAGAAGTCTGCCCACCTGTGCAGAGTCCCCCCCACCCCCGCTCCGGGTCCTCAGGCTCAGGCACCAAAGTGAAGCCTGATGGAAGGTGGAGTCCAGGCAGGAGAGGACCTGGGGCAGCAGACAAGACTGTCGCCAATTCTGAAGTTTAAGATTCTTTGATTTTTCTTTCCTTTTTGGTAACGTTTGTTTTTAATAGACTGTTTTTCTTACACAAAATCGAAGCTCACTAGAAACATTATTTAAAGGAACAATAGCTCACATTTACCAAGTTCCTGCTTGGTTGTGGGGCCCCCAGTAAAGTGCTGTGCGTGAACCGTACACCCCGCTGCCGTGCAAATCCAAGCCACGCCTGTTAGAATGGCTGTCATTAAACACACACACACACACACACACACACACACACACACACACACGAGGTAGCAGCTGCTGGCGAGGACGCGGAGGAACGAGCCCGCGCTCTGAGTGGGGGTGTGAGACGGCAGCACTGTGGACAGCGCCCTGGCAGGTCCTCGGAAGTGGGATAACATGACTCGGCATTCCTACTCCCGGAGCTTAGGGACAGAGGAAGCGAGTGCTGAGTGCTCTCCTGCATGTGCCGAATGAAAGAGACAAAAGCCCCTCACAGAAGAGACCAGGTGTGCACCTACCTGGGCGGGAGGCGGGAGGATGGCGGCCGGGACGGAATGGCGAAGGCACCCACTCCCAGGGGTGAGATAACGGGGTGCTGCAGCTCCGTGCCCGCGGCTGACCTGAGTGGCCCTCAGTTCTCCGCGCGAGGAGCCGGCTGATCTCCGTGTCTGTGAGCGATGACGGGCATCGGCTGAGCTCCTGTGGCCATCACTCCACATATATATGAGCCAAGTTATACGCTGTCCACCCTCACCTCACACACGCTGGAGCTCAGTGATACTGGGGAAACATGGGCAATAGTACATCAGCTTACCTGATTCCAATTTCAAAGTTTTAACAAGCATAGATGTTAAAGTTCCTTAACTTTATGAAAAGTCCCCAGAACCGTTGCCCCTCTGTGGACCTACAAACATGGTTGATGGATCGATGCACTGTGACTACTGAAGGAGAGAGTGAGACGGTCCTGCCTCCCGGCTACATCGCAGAGCATCCTGGGGAGGCAGGCGCCCATCGCCCTTGTGGCAGGATAAGTAAGGGTGTCCCCAAAATGTGTGGGTAAAGTGTGTGCCCTTTAACAGCTGACAGCTCCATTTTGGAAGGGAGGTATATTTTAGTAAACACTGCCTTTATAACCATTCCGTGTGTGTACATTTCTTTGGGACCCTATAGATAGTGCATAGGAAAATAAGTACGGCATTCAGGTTGTGATTATACCGCAAAGAGAATAAACAGAATCTACGATAAAAACAATGGACCAGAGCAGGAGTGGTTGCTACTTGGACCAAGTGGCCAGTGGAGGAATTCTGGGGCTATTTAAGCTGAATTCTGGGAAATGAGAGAAAGCTGTTCATGTAAAAAGCTGATACAGTTCAATTCTAGGAAGCATCACTGCTTCCCAAGCTAGAGAGGCAGAAGGCTGGCCAGCCCTGGTAGGCAATGTGAGTTCTCCGTGCTACCCCAGGGAGCCTCTGAGGGGTTTTCAGCATGGAGGGGTAGGACATGAGGGGTAGCTTTACAATGTTTACTTGCTTGCTGTGTAAAACCGGGACTTCACTGAGAAGGGGTTAATATCCAGAATATATAAAGAACTCCATAACTCAGCCACTAAACGCAAGCAACCTAATTTAAAAATGGACAAGGGACTTGAGTAGACAGTTATCTCAAGAAGATATACAAATGACCACCAAACACATGAGGATATGCTCAACATCACTAATAATTAAGGAGATGCAAATAAAAACCACAGTGGATATCACTTCACACACATTAGGGTGGTTATTACCATAAAAATATAAAGTAAGTGTTGGAGAGGATGTGGGAAAATTGGAACTCTTGTTTATTGGTAGGAAGGTGTAAATAATGTATTTAATAGAAAACAGTATGGCTATTACTCAAAATCATAAACATAGAATTGCTCTATGACCCCCCAATTCAACTTCTGAGTATATGTCCAAAAGATTTGCAGGAAGAGACTTGGAGAGCTATGTGTACATCCATCTTCACAGCAGCATTATTCACAATGGCTAAAAGACAGAGCAATACGAGTGTCAATTGGCAAATGAACAGATAAATAAAATGTGGTATTTGCCTACAAGTGGAATATTATTCAGTCTTGAGAAGGAAGGGGGTTCTGACGCATGTTATAACATGGATGAACCTTAGAGGCATCATGCTAAGTGCAATAAGGCCGTCACCAAAGGGCAAACACTGCATGACCCACTTGCATGGCACCTGGAGCCATCCAATGGTGGAGACATGAGGTGGGGCCATGGCTGGAAGGGCTGGGAGAGAGGGCTAACTTGATGTGTATAGCGTTTCCGTTTAGCAAAATGGAAATGTTCTGAAGATGGATAATGGTCACGGTTGCGCAATAACATGAATGTGTTTAATGCCACCAAACTGTACACTTGAAATGGTTCAAATGGTAAGTTTTACATATTTTTTATCACAATAAAAAGTGGGTCTTCTGCTCTGACGATGACAGAAGAATTGTCATTACACTGTTCCTTTTGCCAAAAACATGAAACTGGACCAAATATATGAGGTAGTCTTTTGGCAAAGAAGGTAACTCGGGGGGTGCCTGCCACGTGGCTCGGCTCCCTGCTGGGTGCTCTGCAAGGGCACGCAGTGAGCTGTGCCCAGAGGAAAGGGCAGTGCCACTCGCTGTGCAGAGGAGGGGTCGTGGGGGTGGAGGCGGCCGTGGGGGTGGAGGCAGCGAGCTGTATGGAAGTTTGAGAGCGGGCGCTGGAGGGAGGAAGACGAGCTGAGCTTCCTCGTGAGTCCTCAGGAGTCCCCTCGAAGAGCTAAGGTGGTGCAAGTTGTGAAGCAAGCCTAGAAGAGGTTCAGGTGAGGGGGCAGGTGCTGGAGTTCAAGCCGTCTCGGGCTGTGGGAAGCGGCTGGATGGAGACACCGTAAAGCCCTTCCCTCGCCAGGACAGACCGGCTCCCGACTGGGACCTGCGCGGCCCCTCTACCAGGCCTGACAGCCAGCTCCCACGTGGCTCTGGAAAGAAGGGCGTCCAGAGGTGGAGTCCTGGCAAGTTACAGAGGCTCTGAGAACAGGTCTGGCTCCCAACAGTCCTCCCAGGACAACAGGGCAGACAAACCTACTCGGTTCCAGAGTGAGCAGCCAGCAGTGAAGCCCCTCCCAGAGCAAAGCCATTCCTCTTCAGAAGCAGACAGCAGAGTCCAAGCTCCATGCAGCTTACCACAACCAGGTCTTGTATTAACAGACAGGACAAACAGATAGACAAAACTGTTGAATGTGGACAGAACTGAGAAAATGTGATGCATAAAGAGGGAAGTCCATAGAGAATGACCACAGAGAGCTCTTCTCATGAATTTAGCAGAAAACCACCAAGCTACTATGAAAGTGGTCAAGGGATTAAAGAAACTATGTTCAAATAGTTTTTACAAATTATCTTACTGAGTGAAGAGATCAGAATCTCCACAGAGAAATGGAAACCATAAAAAATAACCAAATAGAAATTTTGGAATTGACTGAAATAAAAAATTCATTTACTGGTCATAGTAGCAGATTGGAGATGGAAGATAAGGAAGATGGAGGAGGAGAGAGAAGATAGCAGTGGAGCAGGCAGACCTTTCTTGCATCTCCTCCCAGGGCCAGACTAGAAATAAAACGGAAGTGGGGAACATTCACCCAGAATTACCAACTGAGGTCCAGCTGAGGAGACTTATATCAGGAAGGATAAACCACCTGGAGACCAGTAGGCAGGGTGAGGGCGAGAGGGGCTGCCCCAGCTCCCAGGGGTGGCAGGCCGGCGGGCTGAGAGGGAGGAGGGAGCTCCCGGCTACGGGAGGGTCTGTCCCCTCAGCGGATAGAGGCCTGGAACCCAGGCTGGCTCCACAGCCCAGAGCACCAGAGCCCAGACCCGTGGACCACGGAGCATCCAGCCGTGAGAGGCCACAGGGCTGCTGGCCATCATGGATCATGGAGCCAGTAGACCGGAGCTGTTGGAGAGAAAATGCAGTTCCATTTTTGTTTTATTATTTTTTTAAACCCAGAGCACAGGAGTTTTATTTGTAGCTACTCACTGGAGGCTGTGGTGCTGGGAGGGCAGTGCAGACTGGAGGTGCCTAAGGAGAGGCTGGGGTGGGATGCATCGTGGGGAGACGTGGAAAAGCAGCAGCCAGGAGTCTCCCTCCCCTTGCATTTGGTCTTCTGCACCCAAACCAAAATGGCATCTTTCCTGAGAGGAGCTGCCCCTCCCAGTAGGGCAGGGCAGGAAAAGGGAAATCCCCGGCCAGTGACAGCCAGCCCAGCCTCAGGAGCCCTGTCTGGCGCCCCCTGCGTCCTGACCTTGGCAGCGGAGAGGGTCATAGAGAACAAGCCTACAGGTTTGAACAAGCTTGGGGAGCACCCGTGACTGGTTTGGGGTGGGGCTGTCTGCCCACTATTCCGGGAAGCTCCCTGGTACTGTCCCAGCACTGGAGAGCTGATAGAAACGTCGGGTTTCCAGCCCATCCTGCGGGACTGCATAGGAGGATCTCCGCCCAGCCGAAAGCAGGGAAATATCCCGGGACACTCACACAGGAGCAGCTCTGGGACAGGGAAACATACCCCACTTTCCCTGAACAGCACCTCCCCTCATGGGAGACCCAGAGGTCTAGGCTCCTGATTCTGCCTACGTCCCTTTCAGACACAGACTCTTGGGTGATTAAGATTGACAGCTGTCTGGCAAGCAAAGGCGGGCAGAGACTGAGCCAGAAGAACCAGGGGAAGCTTCCTGACCCAGTCCTGGACCCCAAGCTGCTAACAAACCAGCCTTGGAGGGAAGCTGGCTCCTCCTGTGTGCAGCCAAGGCCTGTGGCAAAAGACACAAACTGGATCACGTGGAGCTTCAAGCAGGTTTCTGAGAGGCAAAGGAGGACGGTGTCTGACAGGGGTTAGCCCTAAGCACCTCCCGGGAAGCCCAGCATGGGCAGACAGAACCGCCATCCACAGTCAGAAGAGCAGGATCCAAAGCGAGCGCCCAGGAGGCATGAAGCTCTGCTGAGATGAACGCCACTGCACTGTCCCCGCTATTTTGCTCGTCCCTTCTTTTTCCACATTTATCTTCTTTAGCTGTCTGCTTTGTTGATTTGTTATTATTTTAGTCTCTATTGTTTCATTCATATACCCAATTTTTCTCTTCCTCTTTTATTTTAAACCGTTTTCCTTCACCTATTCCTTATTATTATTTTCTTTATTTGATCTCTGCCCCTTCGTATTTCTCCCCCCATTTAAAAAAATCTTTTGTATTGTTTTCTCTTTGTATATTTTTAATTCTTTTCTTATATCATTCTTGCTCTATTTTGTCTTTCCAAATTCTCTAGTCGTTGCTTTTGTTGTTATTCTAAGGGTCTTATGTATGTTTTTGTTTAGTTTCTTCTCTTTCTTGTTGTGTTGTGTTCTGTCAATACCTCAACAACAGCTAGCATGACATGGTCAGGGGTGAGCCTCATAGTCAGCCATCCTGTGAGGAGACACCATCCATGAATGGGACAATAACATTCAAGACCCAATTACAACAGGAGAGCTCAAATAATTAAAACAAGGGGCTTTCCTAGAGCACCCAGCTCAGGAGATCTGAGAGATTAAGCCATGGGGTCCCACGAAACACTAACTATATAAAACGACCCCACAGAGTCTTGGTGGCATAGCAGTCTGGTCTAATACATAGAAACAAATACAAAGGGACAGCAAAGATGGGAAGACAAAGAAAAAAAATGAAAGAAAAGGAGGAATCACCAGAAAAGGAACTAAATGAAATGGAGGCAAGAATTTGTCAGATAAATAATTCAAAGTAATTGTTATAGGTGTGCTCAAAGAACTTAGTGAGAACTACAAGCAACTTACTGAGAATTTTAAGGAGCTGAATGAGAACTACACCAACAAGGATAAGAATCAAGGGGACATAAAGAATGATATAGCTGAAATAAAGAACAACCTAGAAGGATTCAACAGTAGAAGAGAAGAAGCTGAGAACTAAATCAGTGAATTCGAAGACAAGGTAGAAAAAACAACAACATTCAGAGCAACAATTGAAAAAGTAAGTGAAAAGCAGGAGGAGAGTCTAAGGGAGCTTTGGGACAACATGAAGCACAATAACATTTGCATCATAAGGATTCCAAAAGGAGAAGAAAACAGCAATGAATAGGGAACCTCTTTGAAGAAATAATGGCAGAAAATTTCCCTAACCTGGTGAAGGAAAAAGTCACTCAAGTTCAGGAAACACAGAGAGCCCAAATCAATATGAACCCCAAAAGACCAAAATCTAGGCACATCATAATTAAAATGGCAAACATTAAAGACAAAGAAAGAATCTTAAAGTATGCAAGAGAGAGACAGAAAGTTTCCTACAAGGGAGCTCCCAATAGACTGTCATCTGACTTCTCAATAGGAACACTTCAGGCCAGAAGGGAGTGACATGAAGTGTACAAAGTAATGAAAATCAAGGGATTAAATCCAAGACTACTCTATCCAGCAAGACTGTCATTTAAATTTGAAGGTGAAATAAAGAACTTTGCATACAAGCAAAAAAAGGCTAAAAGAGTTTATTACCACTAAACCAGCACTGAAAAGAAAATGCTAAAGAGACTGTTGTAAGAAGAAGAAATAGAGAGAGGAGAACATGGGCATAAATAATAAAAATGACAACAAGTAAGTACCTGTTAATAATAAACTTAAGTGTAAATGGATTAAATGATCCAATTAAAACACATAGGTTAGCTCAGTGGTCGGCAAACTCATTAGTCAACAGAGCCAAATATCAACAGTACAACGATTGAAATTTCTTTTGAGAGGCAAATTTTTTAAACTTCAACTTCTTCTAACTCCACTTCTTCAAAATAGACTCATCCAGACCATGGTATTTTGTGGAAGAGCCACACTCAAGGGGCCAAAGAGCTGCATGTGGCTCTCGAGCCGCAGTTTTCTGACCACGGGGTTAGCTGAATGAATAAGGAACCATGACCAATATATATGCTCTCTATAAGAGACCCACCTCAGAACAAAAGACTCACACAGACTGAAAGTGAAGGTATAGAAAAGTTTTTCCAAGGAAATGGAAATGAAAGAAAAAGCTGGGGTAGCAATACCCACATCTGACAATATAGACTTCAACATGAAGGCCAAAACAAAAGATGAGGAAGGACACTTCATAACACTAAAGGGATAAATACAAAAAGAGGATATATAACTCTGGTAAACATATTTGCACCCAATACAGGAGCACCCAAATACCCAAATACCTATATCTATATCTATATCTATATCTATATCTATATCTATATCTATATCTATATCTATATCTATATCTATATCTATATCTATATCTATATCTATATATATGTGTATATATATATATATATATATATATATATATATATATATATAACTTTTGGAGGATTTTAAAGGAGGATCAACAATAATACAGTCATAGTAGGGGACTTTAACACCCTCACCCCTGAATTCACATGATATATTTTCAGACAAAAAATCAGCAAGGAAACAGTGATCTTAAATGACACACTTTATCAGATGGAATTAATTTACATTTACAGAACATTTTACACCAAAGCTACAGAAGATACATTCTTCTCAAGTGCACATGGTCATTCTCAAAGATAGACCACATGTTAGGACACAAATTAAGTCTCTACAAGTTCAAGAATATTGAAGTCATATCAAGCATCTTCTCAGGTCACAATGGCATGAAATTAGAAATCAACTGTAATAAAAACCTTCAAAAAATTGAAACTCATGGAGGCCAAATAACATGTTATTAAACAATGAATGGGTTACCAAAGAGATCAAAGGGGGAAAAAAAACTTCCTGGAAACAAATGGAAATGAACACACAACCCAGATTCTATGGGACACAGTGAAAAAACAGACCTGAAAGGAAAGTTCATAGCATTACAGGCCTACCTCAAGAAATAAGAAAAATTTCTGGTGTGTACATAAAATTATTCCATTCTTTAGTTATTCCATTTGAAAGGTGACCCATAGGAGGAGTGAAGAGTGAGAGCTATAACATCCAATGGGAAGCGTCAGGTGGAAGTGGCACAATGTTAATCTCACTAGTTACTAAAATTTCAAAATAAATCTTGTTAGCTCTAGAGCAACTGCTAACAAAGCAACAAAAGATGTCTTATAACAATGACCAGGGAGGAAATATAAGATATTATTATGCAGTATTCACAAATCCTTCCACCATTCACCATCCACTCAATAAAGAAAAAAGACAAGAAAAGAACAACAGAAGAACAGAAACAGAAGACACAAATGGAAAACAAATGGTGTAATTGTGGACTTCAAGCAACCACGGGGATCCTCACATGGATACAAATGAACTAAAATGCTACTTAAACGTCAGAGCTTCTCAGACTGAAAAAAAAAAGAAAATCCTTTTTTCAAGACACACACAAACTCCAGCTCCCATGACTTCACCATGGATTCTATCTAACATCCAAGGAGAAAATAATTCTTGCCCGACTCTGACCGAGCTGAGGAGAGGAGATGGGTCGCACAGGATCCTGGCTCTAAAGCCAGCCTGTATCATTGACAAGAGAACTATAGGCAAACAAGTTTCCTCACACCCTGTCCACGTGTCCTTAAATCAGTAGTTAGTTATGTCTGTAGTTGGGCCTTCTTTCTCTTCAATGTTCATATGTTTATCTTTTAACTCAATTAAATTCATCAGAATGTTGTTTGTTTTATTGATATTTATAAAGTCTCATAAGATATTAACTTTAATTTGTTTTATTTTAATACTAGAGGCCCAGTGCATGAAATTCATGCACTGGTAGGGTCCCTAGCAGCTGCTGGCTGCCACCTGGGTAGGCCCTCCCTTCCCCCTGCTGGCCCTGCCCCCTGGTCATTCTCCTGGATGAACTCCCAGTCAAAAGGACAATTTGCACACTATGCTTTTATTATATAAGCTAATTCAAATTATTTATGATGTATAAATCATTATCTACACTAATAAAATAGAGAGATGCAAACCGACCATACCTCTGCAACACCCACCAACCAATCAGGAGTGAGTATGCAAATTAACCCAACAAAGATGGTGGGTTAATTTGCATATGCAGTCACCGAGCGACCTGGGTCTCCAGGAACAGAGACCCAGGTCGCTCCTAGCCTGTAGGCCCACACAAAGGCCCTGAGTGGTCGGGGTTGCCATGGTAACACGGCGGATGTTCCCGCGCTGTAGCCGCCTGCGTGTGCACCAGCGCTAAGCGGCGGCCCGGGTCCATGCCTACAGTGGGCGGCCTTGGGGGCATGCAGACCCCAGCAGCCACCGCGCGGCCTGGGTCCGCACGCCCCCAGCCCAGTGCCCACAACACGGCACCCACAACAGAAGAACAAAAACAGAAGACACAAATAGAAAACAAATGCTGTGATTGTGGACTTAAAGTAACCACAGGGATCCTCACATAGATGCAAACAAACCGAAACTCGGGGCTGCTGGCCTTGGGGGCATGTCTCCCTGGGCCACGGGGACATGCCCCTAGCCCAGTGGACACAACGAGGGGGGTCCTCTGCACATGAGCTGCAGAGGAAACACCTTTTCTTTTCTTTTCTTTTTAAATAAATTTTATTTATTTTTTTACAGAGAAAAGGGGAGCGGGATAGATAGTCAGAAACATCCATGAGAGTGAAACATGGATCAGCTGCCTCCTGCACACTCCCCACAGGGGATATGCCCCCAACCAAGGTGCATGCCCTTAACAGGAATCAAACCTGGGACCCTTCTGTCTGCAGGCCGACGCTCTATCCACTGAGCCAAACCAGTTTGAACGTAAACACCTTTTCTGACCGCTCATTGGCTAAGTTCTCAGTATGCCACTCACAGTGTTCTTGGTAACTTGGGTAATAAGAATCCAAGAAGGTGATCTAGGGTTTTTCCACCTCACTCCTGGAGGAAAAAACGAAGGTCCGCTGCTGGAGGGGCTAAGAAATGCCATATCCTGCCCTAGACGGTTTGGCTCAGTGGATAGAGCCTCGGTCTGCCGACTGCAGGGTCTGGGTTCGATTCTGATCAAGGGCATATACCTAGGTTGCAGGCTCCTCCCTGGCCAGGGCCCAGGTCAGGGCTCATGCAGGAGGCAACCAATTAAAGTGTCCCTCTCACATTTATGTTTCTCTCTGTCTCTCCCTCTCTCTTCCACTCTCTCTAAAAATCAATGGAAACATATCCTCAGGTGAGGATAAAAAAAAAAAAGAAAGAAATGTCATATCCTATGAAAGAGACATCTTGAAAATGCCTAAAGAAAGTTGTCATTTTTTCATGGTGAAGGGACTGGAGTTCATGTTGATGAAAACACCTTGGCGGCAGCGGTGACTGGCAGTGGCAGCCTCAGCGGGGTAATGGGGGTGGCACCTTCCCCTGGTCAGCCTGGTCACCTCCCGCAGAGGGAGGCCAGACTGTGGCTTAGTCCTAAGCCGTCATTAGGACATCCCCTGAGGGCTCCCAGTCTATGAGAGGGGTCAGGCTGGGCTGAGGGACCCCCCCTACACACCAGTGCATGAATTTTGTGCACCAGGACCCTAGTATTAATATAATACTGTATAAATTATTGTATTATTATTAATGTATTATAGAATACATTATTATATTAATTTAATATAATATTTTAATCTAATATTATCTGGACAATTAACTAGATTATACAAAGAGTCTTTGTTGTTTAGAATGAAATACAATGTTTTCTGTTGTTTCAATGTAAAAAGACGATGGAGTACAAAATACACACATTTGGCAAATTGACTTTATTTACTATATTATTCAGTTTTTCCCTAAAACACATTTATTCTTGCCTACTTGGCCTGTTAAAGAGTTAGAGAATTGGTTTGTTTTTCTAACTTGATTACTGTCCCATTTATTTTCCCTCACATAGCAGTTGTCACATTTACATCGGTGCGGTGTTATTCAGCATAAATTCTTCCTGATACACTGACTGAGGGCGGTTAGCATTATCCCTAAGGCATCAATACTTTGTTGATTAGTATTGATATGCTTCCCACTAACCTTTTGGCATCCAGGTCAGGGGACACTTCCCTAGGGAGCCTTGCCCTGGTCCCTGGCTCCTTTTCTGCTCTCCCCTCCTCCCCAGTCGCTAGGCTTCTTCCTTTTGTTGCCCTCACAGCCCTGTGAACAGGGTGCATCTTGGGGGTGCCTCATCATTAAACTGGGGGTTCTGTGAGTATGAAGTGCATGCCTTATTTCTCTTAAATTCCATTCTCAGCATACTTCCTGTATTTGGAAGGAAACTGGGTAAACTTGGTTGAATTGGAATGCAAGAAAAGTGAAAAATGATGGGTATTTAGAGAGAGCCATCGTAGACCTTAGAGAGTGTGCTGAGCATGAAGTCAAACTCTGAAAAACTTGTAAAGGAACAGAAAAACAAAAGGAAAGATGTATGCAGGTGAGGAAGTGCCCTGGCCTCCCCTGCCTCCCCCTCCCTCTGCGCCTCCCCCTCCCTCTGCCCCTCCCCCACACCTTTCCCAAATCCTTCTCTTCTCCTCCTTCCCAGCCCCTGTGTGCCCTCCAGCATGCCCTCCCTGCCTGAGGGCCTGGAGGGAAGTGGTCAGAGGGCATGCGGTCTGCGCTGACATCGCCAGGACAGCACTGACGTCTCTGTGGTGGACACCATGCTTACAGGCCACCTCTGTGTGTCTGTGCCTCCCATGGGGGAGGGTGATGAGGCAGCGGGCCCTCTGTAGAGACAGGGGTGAGCAGTGACGGATGCAAGGGCCGGGTTCTTGCACCTGGTTCCTGTACCTGAAACAAGACCCTGTGAACCTGCTCCTGGAACTGTGGCTCTGTGACGCTGTGCCTGCCTGAGCTGAAGAAAGATTATCACTGCCCACCTGAGATCTAACTCGATCCCTTGCTCATTCAGTGCTGGATCACCTGGGTGATATTTGCAATATCAGTCCAGGATGGAGCCCCAAGCCACTAACAGACCGTGCATGGACGGGGCCATGCTGGCGGAGTACAGAGGCAATGGTTGTCCACTAGCTGAAAGGACGAGTCCAGAGAGAAGAGAAAAATGCCAGACATAGAATCAGCTCTCCAGATGCCCCTGCGCAGGCCGTTCCAGGGGTGCACGGTTGGAGCTTCAGGAGCAATGGCACGGCTCTTTGTCTGCAGCGGCCTCTCACTTCCACCTTTTCGGATGCATGTTAGTTACTAGCATTTCCTTCTAGACAGCGTGCTCCTTGAAGACAGTTGCCCGGGACAGGCCTGGGCAACTAGTAGGAGCTCAAGGACTGTTTGCTTTGGGCAGAAATCACACCGAGTGCTCATTTACCCTGGAGTCTGCAGAGCACAGGGGGCGTGATCAACGTTTGTGTGAAAGGCACTTGGAGTCCTTTCTACCCTCAGCATTCTGAAGAGGCAGTTGCTCTGACAGCTTTTCCTACATTTCAGCGCTAGGAACATTCTCTACAACAGCCTCGGGGCACATGGTCCTCCTGGCCCTGGATGGAGCCTCCACACGAGCAGGAAGGTTCCAGGCCAACCACCTCCCAAGTTCAAGGCTCATCAAGTGTATTTCATCCTCCTGGCTGGCCTGCCATTCAGTGCTATTCTCCGCTGCCCGAGGGCCTTTCTCTCACTCCATCTGCCACGTGCTGGGGCTGCCGCACTGCAGTGACATGAGAAACTAGTTGTCTTCAAGACCAGGCAGGTTTTTTGTTGTTTCTTTGTGTTTCCCCCTCCCAAGTTTGACTTGATATTTCCTGTGAATTTTATGCCGTTGGTTAGCACTCTATTGGGAGGGCATACCCTGCGGTGACAGCTTATCTTCAAGTGAAACTGACTTTGCTTCTGAAATTCTCTCCTTTAGTTAGGCTGTTTTGATCCTGGTTTGATAGTGCATTGTTCTTCAGCTTCTCTCTTTTCACCTCTAGCTCCCCACCTCTCTCTCAATTTGTTCTTAAGTGCCCTGATTTCCAGAGAAAGAGCCCCGTGTGCTGCTGAGGCAGTGCCCTCACGCTACTACGAGCCAGGCCCACTTTCACTTGTCCCGAAGTTTCCTGAGCATCAGCTGCACAGTTCACACCCTCATTAGAACCCACAGCATTCTCACCTAAGTATGAAAGTCAAAATCTAGGCAAGTAAGGCAAGCATTCATAGAGTGACTAATTTTGGACTTCCGCCCTACCTGACTCCAATGTCCATGCTCTCTCCACCCATGATGGCCGCTCCCTCTGACCGCCACAGGCTGCGCCCTGCCTCCCCCGTCTCAGCCATCATGCCCATGCCTTTTGGTGCTGACAGTCTACCTGATAAGAAGGTCCATCGGCACTTTGAAAGAGCTCTGTCTTGTGCCTGGGCTAGAGTACTCCCCCGTTGCTCAGTTGCTGGCCGGGTGCTATTGCCCGGACACCTTTACTGAAATTATAATCCTAGCTTTCTCCTCAACCCACCGCCTATTGTTGGAAGCTATCCTCCTGGAAAACTCTCTCCCAGGGCTCATTTCTCCCTAAGCCGGGCCCTCAAATCGTACCTTTCTGGACTCTGGTCAGGGAATAGGTCTGAAAGCTTTATTTAACTTGCATCCGTCAGCAAGTCATGAGACAGAAGAAAAAACAAAAAGTTCAGTATTCACTGTACCCATCTCAAAGCCAACATCTCCAGGTGACACTTCATCTTCTGTTATTTCTAGACTAGAGGCCCAGTGCATGATTGAATCATGCACGTGTAGGGTCCCCTACACGCTTTCGCTTTCGATCATGGGGGAGCTGGGTGCCTGTCCGCTGGTGCACCAGGCCTTTCAGAAGCCTCCAGCGCGGTGGAGGCTTCTGAAAGGCCTGGTGCCTGAATGGACAGGCACCCAGCTCCCCCGCTTTTGATGGTCCTCGGTGGGACATGAGCTTGCTGCCCCAGAGGCCCCTTCTGTGCTGCAGCACAGCCATGGCGCAGGCTCTGAGCTCGAGCCGCCGCTGGCGATGTGAGCTCAGCGTCCCGCCGGCCCAATCAGCCACCCCTGCCACCCCGAGTCCCGCCCCCCGCCTCCTGGCCAATCGTGGGCATAGCAAAGGTACGGTCAATTTGCATATTTGTCTATTATTAGGTGGGATGTGACTCTGTACAGTCTACTGACCTCTGAAGTGAACTGCAAATCTAAGCATCACATTGCTCAGTTGTGGTGCTGAGTTAAATGATTACCTCACTCAAAATAACCAGGGAAAGGAAAATGGAAAAGTTAATTGATATATACCCATATACTTGACAAAATGAGCATAGTTGCTGCAGTCTTATTTCTATGCCTAGTTTTGGGCTGTTTCTTCCTCTATGGCATCCTTCATGTCTTCTGCTCTCAGCCAGCACCACGATGATTCTTTGGGATTCTTGAACTAGTGGGATGCCGGAAACCGATCATTGTCTCACTAATAGAAACATGTAAAAGGCTGGTCAACCTTGAAGCTCTAAAAGGTCAGAGCCAACCACTCCCTATCTAATTGAGACAATGGTAACTGAGGCAACTTTCCCATCAAATAATCATGTAAATCCTTACTGATATGATAATCCACTTATTACCTGCCTAAGGGCTATGGGTGTATCCCAAACCTGCTTAAGGGTAATGGGTGTATCCCATAGTCTCAATAAAAGGGATAGCAAGGCCAGAGCCTAGCAGTAGTCCTCCCACTAGAGGTGGGCTCCTGCCTGGCCCCCCATATTGCCAAATTAATACTTTTCTAGTCTCTTTTCATTTGTGTGCGGCCCTTCTCCAGAACCTGAACCCTGAACCGGAACCCTGAACCACGTGGGACGTGAAAGGGCCTCACACAGTGGGATAATGCAAATATTCATTCAGGAAAGATTTGAGTTCTTAGTGCTTGCCTCTTTGGGCTTGTTTCTGCCTTCTAACAACTTGTGCTCTTGTATGTGGGTGCTCCAGGCAATTCCCTGGGTTCCAGAAATATTGCTTTCTGCTCCTGTTTGGTAAATACAATATAATGCTCGTTTGTTAATGGGTGTAAATAACCCCAGGCATAGTAGATCTCCATTCTCTACCCAGCAGTTCAATGGCCAAAAAGGCTCAAAGTGTCCAGGAGGCAACCACAGCTTCCAATGAAATGAAATTGTGGACGCACTCTCCATTTGGGAACCAAAACCTATAAATCCAGTGAACCCGGGCTACAAGATAGAAAGCCAAAATGGTTCTGTGAATGTATTGTTAAGTATAATGTTACAAGGCATTGCTCTCAAATGTACCCTATGGGTACTATACCTGTGTAATGTGGGGATGAGAAAAATAGCATCACAAATTGGCTGCTGGCCTAAAGCATCCTATAGGCAGCAGTCCTAGCACCAAAAGTGCTGGCACATAATTCAGACATTCCACCATTCTATCAGAAAGCAGGTGTATGTAGTATGGTTGGAGAATTTCACATAGATATAAAATAGAGTTCGTGATCAGAAATAATGTTATAAAGGAGTCATAATACACCCTGAAAGAAGGTAATGGAAGAAGCATTTCAAATAGGAAAGACAAATACACATCTACAATAAGTGTCTAGTCTATGAAGATAAGTCTCTGTCTCATTTATAATGCGAGGAGTCCGTGAGCGTGCAGTGCTAGCAGGAGTGAACACCTGGGTCAGGGCTGAGCATTGGAAGTGCTGCTGGCAGGGTGGGTCCTCAGCACATGCAGGAGTCAGATCAGTCTTGGTGAGGGGGCATCCATGTTGTTAAACCCTTTCTCAGCTTCCATACCTACCACTATGGCCCCTTTACTTATGGGCCTATTGCTCAAGGAGTGGGTTGGCCAAGGAGAGAGGCAGAGGAGTGTTGCCCATGCCATGGGCTAGCTTGTCTACCAGATTCTTTTAAGAGCGCCTTGCAGTGGATACCCTGCATTGAAGAAACAAATATCTTGGCATGTCCTGGCCAGTTGGCCAAATAACTAGTCACTTCCCTTGAGTTAGCACAGAGCTACACACTTAGCCACAGTGCCTTACGTGACAGTAGAGAAACAACACTGCTTCAAGCAGCTACCACAATGAACTAATTATATTTGTAATATTACAGTCATTGCCCAATCCTTTCAGGTTTTTCACAGGCTAAACAGATTAGTTACTTAAAGATATACACAGCAACAATTTTAAAACTACAGAAAAGTACCCAGAAGTCCATTTGATAAATTAAAATTCTAAAACACACACAAATAAAATGCAAACAAATGCAAGAAATGGCAAAGAAATGAACAGATGGGGCAAATTTAAAGATAAATAAATAAAAAATAGTTGACCTAAGTCAAGCCATCCCAATAATTACATGGAACGTTAATGGTCTTAACACTTTGTTTAAAAGACAAAGATTGATGGAGTAGATTAAGAATCAATACTCTACTATATTCCGGCCTCAAGAGTTACACTGTAAACTAAGGTCCCTACACAATGTTCAATGGAAGTGGCCATAGTAAGCATTATTATTTAACTATTCAGTATCATGGCATTTCTTGATACCACTAGACTATTGTTTTATTTTAGATAAAGTTTATTAAATAAAGAAAATTTCCTTATATTTCTAGGTTTCTGAGAGTTTTACCATAAACAGATTTTTAATGTTATCAAATGCATTTTTGCTTTCTTTTGAGTCAATTATATGTGTTCATTCCTTTATGCAGTTAATGTTGTGATTCACATAAATTTATTTTATAATGAAAAGCCAGTTTCACATTTGTGGAATAAATTATACTTGGCACGTGTGTGTGTGTGTAATTTCATTTCAAATACCTTTTTTGTTTGTTTGTTTGTTTGTTAATCTTCACCCAAGGATATTTTTTCCATTGATTTTTAGAGATAGTGAGGATTTTTAGAGAAAGGTAGGGGGAGAAACAGAGAGAGAGAGAAACATCGATTGATTGCCTCCTGCATGCGTCCCAACCGTGGCTAGGGATCAAGCCTGCAACCGAGGTACATGCCCTTGACCAGACTCTAACCTCCAACCCCTCAGTCCATGGGCCAATGCTCTAACCAGTGAGCCATAGCTGATAGGGCTCTAATACCTTTTTAAAGGCGTTTTGCATCTGTGTTTAAGAGGGTTACATAATTTTCTTTATTGTAATGTCCTTGTCAGGTTTTAGATCAGGGATGTGATAGACTCACAAAAATGATTAAAAAATGTTTTCTGATTTTATGTGTTTTGAAATATTTCAGTAAAATTGATATGTCTTTCTTAAGAATTTAGAGGAATTTATTAGTAAAACTTTCTAGGTCAAGAATTTTGTTGTTGTAGAAAGGGTTTTCTTGGTGTATTTTTATTGACTTTTAGAGAGAGAGAAGGGAGAGGAATAGAGAGAGAAACATCAATGAGAGAGGAACATCATGGATTGGCTGCCTCCTGCATGGCTCCATTGGGGACTGAGCCTGCGACTGAGGCCTGTGCCCTGACCAGGAATTAACCTGTGGCCTCTTGGTTCCTGGGTTGATGCTCAACTGCTGAGCCGCACTGTAGAAATATTTTAAAGTAAACATTTATATGTTCTCACTATTTCCTTCTGTCAGGTTTTGCAAAACTTTTGGCATAAGCTTGTTTATATTACATTATAACCTGACATTGGGAGGATCAGTAAGGAGTTTCTTTTAAAATTTCTGATATTTTAAAGATTCACTTTGTGTTTTTTCATCATTATTAGTCTTGCTAGCATTTTATCAAAATTTTTCATACCCCCAAATTTGATTTTTATTATTGCTATCATTCTGGATGTTATTATTATTTAGTTTGACTAATTTGCCAATATTCCCTAATATACATTTGGATTTCTTCTTTGAAATATGGGTTATTTAGAAGTGTTTTGTTTTCATTCCAAATATATGAAGATTTTCTGATTATTTTCTATCCTTGATCACTTCATTTCACTGTGGAGAAAACATATTTTGATATCAATACATTGAGACTTCTTGAGAATTGTTTTATGCTTCAAATTGTCTTATGCTTCAAATTGTCTATTTTTATATTTTTGCCTCATGTACTCTCATAACAAATGAATATTATACAAAGGTCAGATTCCTTGAGTGAGGTGAGGATTATATCCTAAAAGTAAAGATTATATTTCATGAGTAAAGGCAAAATTGAAATAGATCCACTTTAACAAACCCTAAAACTACATCTGAATAATGATATGATAGTGATTCAACTGCTTAAAATAATTAAAACGTAGCATTCATTGGAGGAAGACATCATAATGAAGAACCTCTACTGTGTGACCATAATGAGCAACATTTAATCACAAATCAAAATATTCAAAGAATTGGGAAAGTAACACATAGTCAAGAAATAAAATAATCAATAGAAGCAGATTCAGAGAAAGACATTAGAGCTCATGTTCCAGGGCTTCAGGTCGAGTATGTTGACACGTTACAGAGAGTGGAAAAGATTGAAAATTAGAAGGAAAAATGGGTGAATTCACTAATGACTTAGAATAAATAGAAAGAATCTAAGAATATCCTATAACTGCAAAATCAATATCCCAAATTAAGAATTTATTGAATAAATTTATAGCAGCCTAGACACAGCAGAGTTAGTAAACTTGAGGGCAGAGCAATAGACAGTAATGCATAGGAAAAAAAATGATCCAAAAGGCAAACAGAACATAAGGCATGGTAACTAGTTTAAAATAAAAAATAGTCCAATTATGACCCCCTAAGTGGAGAGAGAATGGGACAAAACATATGAAGATAAAATATTGTTGTATCTTTGAAATCTGAATAAAGATATTAGCCCACATATTCAAAAAGTACTCTAAATCCAAAGGTAGATAAATACAAAGAACACAAAACCTGTAAATTTCTTATTACAACTACTGAAAAATAATATGAGTAGAAAAACTTAATGGTGGCCCAAGGAAAAAAGATGCATTACCGTTGAAGAAGTAATGATAATAAGACTGCTGACTTCTCAACAAAAACAATGGAAACCACAGGCAGTGATGTACAATGCTGAAAGTGAAAAAGATGCTAAAATAAAGTTCTATTCAGTGCAAATACCCTTAAAAAATAAAGGTGGAAATGTCCTTTTCTATCAAAATCTGCCACATTCATTGCCAACAGACATGCACTGCAAAAAAGAAAGGACTTTTTCAACTTTAAGGGATATGCTATCATGTTTAAGCACAGACAGTGAAGAAGTGAAAAGCAGAGAATGTAGAAAGAATTAAATAATAAAAATTGAAGCAGAAGTCATTAAAATAGAAAAATAGTTACACAATAAATATTATTTAAAAAAGCCAAAAGTAGACTGTGAAGATTAATAATTGATAAGCCACCAACATGACTGATCAAATCCAAGGAGAGAAAAACAAATTGCCAATATTGAGAATGAAAATGTTGTATCACTTTAAAGCTATAGACATTAGAAAAATAATAAACCTTTATGCAAATAATTGTGATAATTGAGGCAAAATTACTTAAAAATATAACTTATCAAAATACATGTAAAGAGATAGACATTCTTTTAAGTTTATTAAATCCATAATTCAAATTATTTCTAACAACAATTAAAAAAACCAATTCCTGAAATCAAACAATACAAATACATGAAGAAATATCCAAGCCCATATCATATGGCTTTACTGGTGAATTATCCTATATAATAAAAGTGTAATATGCAAATCGGCTGAATGGCCGAACAGCAGAATGACCATCCAGATGACCATCTGGGACCATGCTATGACACCCATTGGTGCCAGGCCAGCCAAGGCGGGTGCGATGCAATTGGTTGGGACCCGGCCATTGCCCCATGACCACCCTGCAGAGGGAGGCCCAGGCCACCAGCTGGTAGGGTGATCAATTGTGGGGTTCCACGATCGCCCCAAAGAGAGAGGCCCAGGCCACCAACTGGTGGGCTACGGTGGGTGGGTGGGGCCTCCCCTGCAAGGGAAATCTGGGTCCCAGGTGCCTGAATGAAGCCAGTGCCAGCAGCCCAGGGAAGGAAGGCCTACTCTTGCATGAATTTTGTGCATCGGGCCTCTAGTTTAAAATCTATACTAATAAAAGAGAAACACGCTAATTGACTGTACCTCAGCAATGCCCACTAGCCAATCAGGAGTAAGTATGCAAATTAACACAAAAAGATGGTGGGTTAATTTGCATATGCAGGCACCGAGTGGCCGGGGGCAGGGTAGGATGGTTGTGTCAGCGACAATGCAGGCATTCCGCACCACCTCAGCCACTCAGGGCCTCTGGGCAGCATGGGGAGGAAAGGCGGTTCTGGCCAGAGAGAAGGCGGTGCGGCAGCCAGGGGAAGGAAGGCCCATTCTTGCACAAATATTCATGCATCGGGCCTCTAGTGAAAATATAAAAGTCTTCTATAAATTAACAAAGAGAATAAAGATGTAATACTAGTGACTCATTTTTATGAGGCCATTATAATCTCAATATTAAGACATCATAAGTAAAGCATGAGGAGAAAACATTACACACCAATAACTCTCATGAAAAGGAATGCATAGAGTACAAAATATTAACAAATAGAAGTTAGCATTGTGTGAAAAGAATAATATATCGAGATAAGCAGTTCATACATATTCAGCATTGCAAGGTTGATGTGTCATTGAAAAACCAACAAAAATGCTTTACTATAATAGAAGAAAGAATAAAAATGCAAATCAGTTTAATTGGAGAAGAATAAGTTATTTGCTAAAATTAACATCACCTCATCATAAAAAAGTTTTAGAAGGCAACAATTACAAGGAAATGTTCTTAACTGAAGAAACATATTTACAAAAGACCTAGTTAACATTTTGCCTGATGGTGTGATGGTGAACGACAAAGAGAAGGCAGGAGGCTTGCTACTACCATTGCATTTCATACGGCATCAGAAGCCTTCGCCTGTCCCACATAGCAGGAAAAAATAGTAAGGTAACACACTTTAAAAATGAAGAACCAAAGTTTACTTTATTGCCAGGCAACAGATCATGTGTATAGAACAACTAAAAGAATTCCCAAACTAATAGAATTAACCAGTGAATTTAACATGGCTACTGATATGAGGTCAATACTAAAAAATAAATTTTATTTTTATAGTCTAGCAACAAATACTGGAAAATGACATTTAAGTTTAGCATTTACAGTTCTGTAAAATATTTAATACCTTAGTGTATACCTAAATACAAATATGTAATGTCTGTGAACTGAAAACTAAAGCATATTGCTGAGAGAGATTAAAGAAAACCTACATACATTGATGGAAGGACAGTACATAGTCATGTGTATGAAGATTAAATAGTGTTAAGTTTTCAATCATCCTTAAATTGATCCATAATTTAAGTGTATATATCTAAGATTTTTTGGTGGAAATGAATAATTTGTTTGAAAAGATATGATATAGAAACAGCCCAAATGCCATCAGTAGATGAGTGAATAAAAAAGCTGTGGTACATTTACACCATGGAATAATATACAGATGTAAAAAAAGAAGGATCTCTTACCCTTTGAGGCAGCATGGAGGGACCTGGAAAATATCATGCTAAGCGAAATAAGCCAGTCAGAGAAAGACAAGTATCACATGATCTCACTCACAGGTGGAATCCAATGAACAAAATAAACTGATGAATAAAATAGATCCAGAGACATAGAAACATGGGAGAGACTGATGGATCCCAAAGGGAAGGCTAGGAAAGAGATGAACCAAAGAACTTATATGCATGTGTGCATAGCCCCTGAACACAGACAATAGCATGGTGAAGCCCTCGTCGGTGGGGTACTGGGGACCAATGGGGATAGAGAAGGGGATATCTGTAATACTTTCAACAATAAAGATAATTTTAAAAAGTGATAATGTGGTATTGATACAAGGATAGACAATTAACAATAGACAAATATACCTTCAGGTTACAGAAATAGATCTGCACACATATAATTACTTGAGTTAGGAGAAGGGCACTACTTCCATTCAAGAAGGGGAAGATGGCCTCCTGAATGAGCAGTGACAGAACAATTTGACTGTATAGAAAACACACTCCGTAACTCTCACTCTATAAACAATCACGTTTCCAGAATAAAGTGTAGGGCAATATCCATGACTTTGTGGTGTACAAAGTTTTAAAAAGATAGGTAGGTAATTAGAATAAGAGATTTTTTTTACCTAAAACAACAACCAAAAAATCAACAGACATGCCTGGGAGATATTTTCTATCTGTCCTGTCCTCTGTCTGTTTGATAAGATCTATAGTCTAGAAATTTCACATAATAATACATATAAACCAACAAGAAAAGCACAACTTAATTTATTCTATAATTCATTTCTAAAAATGGGAAAGTACTTCAGCAGATATTTACAGAGGGAGATATCTAAATGTCCAATGACTATATGAACATGTGACCATCATTATCAGAGAAATAGAAGTTAAAACCACAATGGGATGTGTCTACAGCTCACAATATACCTAAAATGAACAACTTTGGAAGTTTCCAATGTTCATGAGAATTGGGAGCAAACTTTGGGCACTTCAGACAACTGTTTGGCAGTATCTACTAAAGCTAAAAAAACCTGTGCAGTCCTCTAACCCCACAATTCTACAATGAAGAGAGTGCATTTATATGTCTACAATGTCTACAACACACACACACACACACACACACACACACACACACACACACACACGGATGTTAATGAAAGCTTTATATAATGACCCCAAACTGGAAAAATTCCATGGTAGATTATTCCCAAAATGGTGAAAGCAATATCTCCTTTGCTTAATGCTGGAAGGAAAGCACAAGCTTTCTTTGAGCAAGCTAGAAAGCGGGGAGGCGGGGCTGATGAAAATCCTGGGAAGCCAGCTCTGCGTGGTGAGGGTGCCTTGAAAAATCCATGGTGGTGAGTCTAGGGGAGAAATGTTATCACTTCGAGTGAAGTACGCAATTTCTGTTTCAATCATCAAATATGATTTTTAAAACTCATGAGAAGAAAAACTGCCTATTGTTTGTACCAGTATTTATGTTCATTCGTAGTTCTTCCTTCCTTCCTAAGGCTCCAAGATTCCTCTGATCATGACCATTTCCTTCCTGTTTGAAGAACTTCCTTTAGCCATTCTTTAAGGACAAGACTTGGCAAAAAATTCTTTTAGTTTTCCTTCATCTTAGAATGTCTTTTTTCCTTTTAATTATTGAAGAAGAGATTCATTGAGTACAGAATTCCCAGGTAACAGTTCTTTTTTTTGGGCACTTGAAACATATTGTGCCACTTTCTTCTGGCCTCACTGATTCACAGAAGGAATTAGTTGTCTCTCCAGATTGAATTGGTTCCCCCTTTAGAAAAAGTGCTGTTACTCTTTGAATAATTCCAAATGAACAACTCTGGAAGTTTCCAATGTTCATGAGAATTGGGAGCAATTTTGTCTTTAGTTTTCAGAAGTTTAATAATAATGTGTCTTGGCATGGATTTATTTAGGTTTATCTTATTTGGGCTTTGATCAACTCCATGAATTCAGAGGTTTATGTCTTTTACTAAATTTGGAAAGTTTTCAGCCACTATTTCTTTAAATTCTCTTTTAGGTCCACCTCCATCCAATCTTCTCCTGGAACTCTGATCATGTATGTCAGTGCTAACAGAGTGGCCTTTCATTGTTTTCCCACAATGAGCTGAGGCTGTTCATTTTTATTTTAGTCTGTTTTTTTCTATTTTGTTCAGATTGGCAGATTATATCGAGTCTCTTCTCAATTTCACTGGTTCTAATCTTTGTCATCTCCACTCTACTACTGAGTCCATCCCATGATGCTTTAAAAAAATTATGTTTTTGTATTATTCAGGTCTATTATTCCCTTTTGTTTCTTTTGTAATAAATTCTGTTGTTTTTGCTAAGATTTTCTATCTTTCCATTTGTTTCAAAAGAATTTGTAGTTACTTGTTGAAGCATTTTTACAATGGTTCATTTAAAATCCTTTTTACATAATTTCAATATCTGATATATCTCAATGTTGTTATAAGTTGATTGTGTTTTTCCTTCAAGTTGTAATTTTTCTGATTCTTGTTATGTCTTAATTTTTAATTGTATCCTGACATTTTTATTATAGGACTAGAGGCCCAGTGCACAAAATTCATGCATGGGGGAGGGGTCCCTCAGCCTGGCCCGTGCCTTCTTGCAATCTGGGACTGCTCACCCCTAACTGTTCACCTGCCTGCCTGCTCGCCCCTAACCGCTGCTCACCTGCCTGCTTGGTGCACGTCATAGCAACGGGTTATTCTGGTTGTCCTGGTCATTCCACCATAACAATTGCTTAGGCTTTTATATATAGAGATACTAGAGGCCCGGTGCATGGATTCAGGCACTGGTGGGGTCCCTCAGCCTGGCCTGCGGGGATTGGGCTGAAACCAGCTCTCCAACATCCCCTGAGGGGTCTCAGATTGCAAGAGGTCACAGGCCAGGCCAAGGGACCTCACTGGTGCACTATCGGGGTTGAGGAGGGACCGCAGGAGAGCTCCAAGGCATGTTCTGCCCATCTAGCCCAGTCCTGACTGGCCAGACCCCAGCAGCAAGCTAACCTACTGGTCAGGGTGTCTGTCCCCTGGTGGTCAGTGCTCATCATAGCGACTGGTCAAACAGTTGAAGGAATGGTCGGACACTTAGCATATTAGGCGTTTATTATATAGGATGGTGGATGCTATGTACATCTCATTTTACCAGGCTGTCACCCTGTTTAGATCTAGCATCTAGGTTTTGGACTGCTCCGGGGCTGTGGTTTTAAAGGTAAGTTAGTGTTGGGCTCCTTTGCAGGGGCATTTTGTTCTGCTTGGTTTTTATATGGTGGACTCCCACTGCTCCCTCCAGGTGCTCCCAGAGTTGCTGGCAGGTTTTTCCAGGGCAGGACTGCCCGGTGCTCAGAGGGGCAGAGAACCGAAGGTCCAGGGGAATGAGGAGGGCTTCCCAGTCCAGGCTACTTGTGTGGCAAGGTAGACTTTGCTTCCAGACCTACCTGGTCCTCCTGCGATCTGGCAGAGGAATGATTTCACCTGTGCTGCTTCCTGCAGGAGACAGGGGTTAGGGAAAGCTGGGTCCGGATTGCTTTCCTCTGTTGGGTGGGATGAGGGAACGTGCAATGCCCTGCCCTTATGGTCTTCCTTCAGTTCTGCATTCCCTAATCAGTGTGACTTTCCCTTTCACCTTTCAGAGTTCTCCTTAATTGGCTGTTGTGTTTTGTTTTTTTTCCAGGAGTTATAGTTTTTAGTGAGAAGAATCAGAGAGAAAGTAGTCCACATTTTATATGAATAGCAAGTCACCAGGAGAAAAATTTAAGAACAGAGTTGTCTATTGTTTTGCATGTTGCTAGGTTAAATCCTTTCTTAATGTCTCCATTCCCATCTACAACAAATTTTCTCAAAGTCTATAATACATTCACACAATCATCCATAAAAATCAACATCTAAGAACAAAAGTGTGTGTGTGTGTGTGTGTGTGTGTGTGTGTGTGTGTGTGAGAGAGAGAGAGAGAGAGAGAGAGAGAGAGAGAGAGAGAGGAATTGAGAGAGAAACAGCGAGAGAACCTAAGAGGATGTTCATCATAACCACGTGCTATAGAACTAGAAACAACATTTACAGAAAGAAGAAACCTAGCAATTATTTAAATCCAGTAGTAGCTGAAATCACAGCCAAATGCCATCATGAGAACCTGTCTCGTGCATATTGAAAAGCAATCTCTGAGAACAGTAAAATTTTACAATCTATAGAATGGGGATTCTAGGCTCCCTGAACACTGTGTCGAAAGGCCAGGAGATGCCGGGTGATGTGGAGTGAGTATGCTTTTCCTTATCATGGGATCAGGACTTGTGCTGTTTCACGTTGTAAAATGGCTAATATGTTTGAAAATAAGTGGAAACTTAGATAAAGTGGCTCTGGATTCATTAAAATCACCTGTGTTTGTGATGTCTGTGTTTGGGTTGTAAGGTAACCAGGTTATGTAAATCATCCCTTTGATGCTGTGAACGGCTAGAGATTTTATATTGAGGCTAATTTGTCTACTCAAAAGCCTTGCACATGTCTTGCATTTTGAGTTGGCAAAACATTTACTCCAGAAAGAATGTTCAGTGGTTAGCTGGTAGCTGTTTCCCTGGGCATGGTTGGAATTGCCAGCAGAAACATGCAAAGAGAATAGAGGAGACTCAAACGCAGTCTCAGGAAATCAGCACAGCTAAGGAATAGACATGGGCAAAGACCTGAGAATGGAGACTAATACAGAACAGAAAAACAGTGGCAATACAATGGCATTTTGATGATCATATTACTCAAGCGAAAAGAGGATGCCTGGAAGGTCAAGGACTTGCTGCCGGAGTCTGAGGTATAAGTACTCTGTTTAGCAATGGGAAGGTCAGTTTCAGCGAGTGGGAGGATGAAGGATATATTGGATTGGCTGAGCAATAATTATAAGATGGGAATGTCTGATCTTTAAGGAGAGAGCATTTCATGCTGAAATTTGCATTCCCAATAATCTCCTGTGAAGAATCTGGCCAAGACAGATGTTTAATAATAACCTCATTTGCCCCTTTGGAGTTTGGGTTCTCCGCCTCCTCTAGGGAACTGCTCTGGGCACTTCTCCTGGGAATGCCTGTTCGGTTTCCGGCAGCTGGCCATGTGACTGCCTCCCCATGTGCTTGACATGCACCGTCGTGAGCTCTTGGTATTAAGCCATTAGCCCCGCTCTGCTGTGGCTGACCTCAGCCTGCTCGCTAGTGAGGGCGTGATGCTTATTATCTCAAAGAGGCTAGAGAGGGCACAGCAGCAGACACAGGCTTTGCTTAGATAATTTCACAGATGACACTTCATCCATTATGAGAGCAAATGTTAGAATAAGGGAAACATACTGGTTAACAGCTGTGGGTTTAAGAGAGTGTGCTGTCAATCATGGTCTCTCCCTGGGCAAAGGCATTTTTAATTAGTTGGTTTGGGAAAATAATTAACTGGAAGACATTGTTCTTAAATTGACAAATGAGAGTTGGATGCTGTACAAATTATACTTTTCCCTCTGTGCGGCCGACCCCCAGGTCAGCACAGCCCGCCATTCCCGGCCGCTGTTGCTCTCCGCAATGCTGTCTCCCTGCGTGGAGATGTTTCCTCAGCCAGTACTGCCTCTCCACAGCCTCGCACTGAGTCTCTCTTCTCAGGTGCGAGTGGATCCACTCCACTCCACAGGGCCCTTTGACTTGGCAGCTTGCCTTGAAATAAAGAATTCCACCAGACTCAGCGCTTTGTGGTTTTTCTTTCAAAGGAAAAGAACAGAGAATGCACTTCCTCTCCAATATGGACTAAGCATTTCACAAGTTTTATCAAATTTAATCTACCACAGCTCACTGTTTTATTATCCCATTTTAGAGATAAAAATATTGAGTCTCAGATACATAATATGCTTACAATGACATATCCATCTTATAGTAAAACCCTAATCTCTGACCATGTCTGTCTTACCCAGTGCATCGACTCATCCCACATTTGATCACACAGCACCTGCAGCACTTGCCCCTCCCTGTACCGAAAAGCTCTTCCCCAGTTGCTGATTCTTCTTTTCATTCAGGATAAGCTTAGATATTATCTCCTCATGGAACCTCTTAAGACACTCTCAGCCTCCAGTTCTCACTAGCGCAGTCTGGCCGTTATCACTACTTGCCGTTTATTATTTATTGTGGGTCTTTATCATCTGTCTTCTTCTAGAATTAAATTCTGTGAGAAGAGCCCTCTTGTCTTCCTTAGGCATATTCAATCTCTATATTCGATCTCTATAACAGTGTTTGTCACATCCTAGCCACTCAACAGTTTCTTGGTAAATGAATGAATATAAAAAGATTATGGATAAAATGAATGGCTGAATGTATAAATGAGTCAACATTTCTTTTTTCCATGAACTATACTTTTTACCTATTAAGTTTTACCCCATAATCTAAATTACAAATCAATAGTTCTAGAAAGGAATGAAACATTCTTTTCAAATTGATTTGCGCTTAGTTGGTTTAGAATAATATACACAGGTTCAGTAAAAAAAAAAGCCAGTGAAAAACAGAGCATTGATAGGGACAAAAAGGGACTAAATTCCACTTCTAATTTAGCAATGTGTGGTTACCTGATGCAAATGAGTAATTTTTATGGAATTGAATTTTCCATTTCCTATTGGTTTAAAATCTAAAGTTATGTGTAACTATTTGCCTGATTTGCTAAGACAAAGTCTGTTAGCATCTGGGAACTTGAGCACTTGGGAAGCGTTCTCTAAAAAGCATCATTTCTTGTGATTACAGAATATGAAGATTACATATTGGTTTACATTCTGGGAGGGAGTGTGGGTAGGTTAGTTTTCTATTGTTATTATAATCAATTACCACTATCTTAGTGACTTAAACTAGTTCAGATTTATGTTTTTACTAGAAGCCTGGTGCACAAAATTTGTGCACTGGGGTAGGGTGTGTGTCCCTCAGCCCAGCCTGCACCATCTCCAATCTTGGACCCGGTGGGATCAGGCATAAACAGGCAGTCAGACATCCCTCTCATAATCCCGGACTGCTGGTTCTGAACCGCTTGCCCCTAACCGCTTCTGCCTGCCAGCCTGATCACCCCCTAACGACTCCCCTGCCAGCCTGATTGATGCCTAACTGCTCCCCTGTCGGCCCAATTGCCCCAAACTGCCCTCCCCTGCCAGCCAGGTCACCCCTAACTGTCCTCCCCTGCCAGCCTGGTTGCCCCTAACTATCCTCCCCTACAGGCCTGCTCTCCCACAACTGCACCCCTCTGCCAGCCTGGTCACCCCCAACTGTCCTCCCCTGCTGGCTGGGTCTTCTTCAACTGCCCCTCTCTGCCAGCCTGGTCACCCCCAACTGCCCTCCTCTGCTGGCCCAGTCACCCTAACTGCCCTCCCCTTCTTGTCCAATCACCCACAACTGCCCTCCCCTGCAGGCCTGGTCCCCCCTCCCCCAACTGCCCTCCTCTGCCAGCCATCTGTGTCCACATGGGGGAAGCCATCTTTGACCACATGGGGGAGGCCATCTTGTGTGTTGTAGGGATGGTCAATTTGCATATTACTCTTTTATTAGATAAGATATTTCTAGAGCTCAGAATTCTTACATGGGCTATTTTCCATGCAAAGCAACATTTCCAGGCGTGGAAATTAGTATGAGGACATCCTTAATAGTCTACTCCTTTTCTACTCTGAATAAATGTCCATGTCTTTGTGCCTTGGCCTGCAAAGCTGCACAGGACTGGGCTATCACACCTCCCACCCTGATTTGCATAGGTCTCCCTTCAAGAGCTGTGTTGCATTACATTACTTCTTAAAATTTTCCATGGTCTTTTCAAACATGAGATGTTTAGAGACATTCTTCTTTATACGTGGCCTTCTTTCCGAATCTCACTTGTTTCCTCAAATGTCTCCTTCTCTTGCTTGTTCCCATTATTGTAATTACATCTTACATGTGTTTATATTCTTTTTACTTTTTCTGTTTGTTAGTCTTTTCCAGTAGAAAAGAGCCCCTTAAAAAGAGGAACTTTTTTGCTTTGCTTTTCTCCATACCTCCAGTGCCTTGGATAATGCTTAATAGAGGGCAAGCAATCAATAGATATCTGTTAAGTGAATTAACTAACAAAGGGCTTGGAGTCCTTTTAAATACCTTGGTCTTTATTTTAATAGCAAGGAAGATGTTAAAGGGGGTTAGATGAAGATAGGTTTGACATACTTTTTTTATATTGAAAATATTATTTTGGCTGATTGTGTGCAGAATGGTTCAGAGGAAAGCAAGAGGAAATTTATGAGGGTCAGTCCACATAAGAACTGATGCTCACTTGACCTAGTTACATGGTAGTGGAGATGGAGAGAAACTTTGATGTTAGGGAGAAACAGATGTGAAGAATGATAATTAGGTTTCTTTTTGTGCAACTGAATATGTATGCCATTCCCTGAGACAGGTAACACTGGAGGGGGTGCGTATTGGCAGGAAAACTGTGAGGTTAAACTCGGTATTACTGCATCTGCATTATCTTAGATCCAAGTGGAGAAATCAGGTAGGATACTGTTATACCCTGGGTAAGCACATGTTTTGGATTGCTTTACAGTTGAGATTATGCCAGTTGATCCACGTTACAACCTAGAGTTCCTACTTTTACTCTCAAAATCAGTTCTTTAAGTCTACTGCATCAGAGCTTGGTCAGGATTAGAGCAAATTTGTCATCTTCTGCATCTAGATTTGATTGAACTATGGGAAAGATCATAGAGTGAGGAAAGAATTAAGGACTAACTAAGGCTTTAAAAATCCCAATGACAGAATTGAGAATGTTGAGCCTGCCAGGGGGAGAAGACAAGGAAAAAAGGCAAAATTTCCTGTATTTCCATGTAAAAGAAAATATCAAATACCTCCAAGTTGATAGCCTCGATAAAAGGTAAGGTCAATAAGCAATATTAGCATATTGGAGTCTAAGGTAACACTCTTAAGACAGCACTTCCATATGATTAAAACAGAGGAGTCCGGGAGGAGCAATACTCCAGGCCTGAGCCAGGAGGAGAGCTGGTCATTCTCTTCCGTGAAGCACATTGTGGGAAGTTAGACAGGTGTGTTTAGAGTCGTTAACCATTTTGATCCACCTTCCAGGTTGCTAGATAGCCATCCCCCCCCCACCCCCCACAGCAATATCATGCCCATAGCAGGTCTCTGTGAGTGTTCGTAGAGAAACTATTCTGCTTGGCTCTTATATTAAGTCTTGGTTTTCACACCTACTATAGTAGGCAGAATAGTGAACCCTCAGAGATGCCCAGGTACTAATTCCCAAACCTGTGAGTATGTCACCTTATATGGAAAATGGAACTTTGCCTATGGATTAAGTTAATGATCTTGAGTGAGAAGACTATCGTGGGTTATCTGGCTGGACCCATTATAAGCACAAGTCTCTATAAGAGAGGGGCAAGAATGTCAGAGCAGAAGAGAGACTTGAAGACAGTAGTAAACTTACTGCTTTTGAAGAATGCAAGTGGAACCTGTAAACTGGAAAAGGCACAGATACCAGACCCCCCGCAGCCTCCAGAAAGGTGATAGCTTGGTTAACACCTTGGTTTTAGCCAAGTAAATTTGGGGAAAATGGAGAAATCTAAAATGTTTCTAATCTTATGATTCAAGTAACTGGAATAATGGTGTTCTATTTATTAAAAGGGAGAGATCTAGAAGAAGAGTGGTTCAGTGGGCATTTCAAATATTACATATCTGAACAGAAGTTCAGATTATATATCTTAATCCGTCAGAACTTCTGTTCAGATATGTAATATTTGAAATGCCCACTGAACCACTCATTAGAGCTGCTGCGTGGACAGTTGGAGCTATCGGCTGAAATTCAGGACAGTATTCCGGCCTGGAGATAATGCAGTTAGAGAGGGACATTTCATTATGCTAACGGCTTAACTGCAACTCTCATATGCATGATCCTAACAACTGAGATTTCAATTTAATGCAAAGACTGACAGAAGTACAAAGAAATAGATTAATTTAAGTCATAGCTGGAAGTTTTAACATTTCTTCCTCAGTAACTGCTAAAAGAAGCAGAAAACATAGTCAGTAAGGATATCAAAGATTTTACAAAATGATTAACAAATTTGATCAAATAGGCTATATATATATAGGACATTGCCCACAACAAACACAGAAAACAACATTATTTTCAAGTATACATGAATCATTTACCATCCATACATGCTGGATGGTAAAGGGAATCTCAACAAATTTTAAAGGATTGAAATTGTATAGAGTAGGCTCATTGACCACAGTGTTATTAAGCTAAAACTCAATAACAAGAAGATAATTAGGAAATTCCAATATGTCTAAAAATTGAAGAGCACAGTTTTAAAATACTCATGTGCCAAAGTACATATTATAGAAAATTAGAAAATATTTGAACTGAATGATAATAAAGATTTTTATTAAAAATTTTGGGGAAGTTAACAAATGTAATCTTAGAAAAAAATTGTAACCTAAAGTGTAAATATTATAAAAGAATAAAAGCTAACAAATTACTGAACTAAGCAACTATCTCAGGAAGTCAGAAACAGTAACACAAGTTAATATCACATAAAGCTTAGAGAAAGAAACAAGAAAATAAGAATAGAAAATAAGTGAAATTGAAAACATGCAGGGTGGCAGAGGCTAAAGGGGGCCAAATATATGGTGATGGACGATGATTTCACTTTGGGTGGTTGGCACACCATGCCATACACGGCACGTATCAATGAAATGTACACTTGAAATGTATTTGACCTTATAACCAATGGCACCGCAATATATTTTTTATAAAGAAAAAAAGTAAAATTAAGAACATGCAGGGAGGGGATCAAGGCCATGACAAGATTAAAAGAAAAAAGACTCAAATACTCATTTTAGACAGGAAAATACATATCAATATACATGCTAACTCCCCAGATAGATAATGAGACTGTATAATGAATGGCATTATGACAGTAAATTTGAAAATGTAGATTAAATGAAAAATACCTAGAAAAAATACTAAAATTGCTGAAAGGAGAAAATTGAAAGAGTATTCTAAATGTTAAAGGAAGTGAGTCTGGAATTTAAGACCTTCCCACAAATATAAATTCACAACTGGATGGAATATATTTGGAATATTCTGCCAATATTTAGGATACATTATGAAGTAAATTGAAAGCTTTCTTCCTGTGTTTTGTAATAAAACAAATCTTTAGGAACATGAAGATTATTATTCTCTTTGTTTATTCAGAATAATCTTGCTATCGCAAGCTGAAAAGTATATTATGTAAATAAAGATAGAGGATATTGCACTCCTGGAGATCGGCTCAGGGAACCGAATACATTTTTGTAAACAGAGTCCATCACATATATAAAAAGCATAAAGCTTCACAACTGTGCTGGGTTAATTTCTGGTGACATGACCGGCTTAAATGTTCGGAAATCAAATAATGTGCTTTGCCGCACCAGCAGAGTTAGGAAGAACAATGATATGATCACTGTGAAAGACGCAAAGATGCTGATAAAATTTAACATCCATTCATCTTTGACGTCTCAGCCACCTAGGAACAGAAGGGAATTGCTTTGATCTGATGAAGGATATTTGTAAAGAATTCTGTTCCAAATATTATACATAATGCAGTATGCTATTTTATAATTATACAAGTACACCAAAGAACTAATCATCGGCTCAGATTCATACCTTTTCATAAACAATCACTTGATTTAAACAAGTTAAGAAAACAGAGCAGTAGGAAAAGAAATAAAATAAATAACAAGTGGTGTCCTGTCATTGGATATCCAAGGGGACAAAAATTAAATGTGACTGCCATCTGGTACCTAACACAACGAGAAGCTCCCGGTGGCTGGAGATCTATGCCTACTGGCACATGCCAAGGCAATACAGCTTCTGGAAGGTAAGGTTGAATAACATGCTCACAATCTTGGTATCGGAAAAGCTTTTTAAAATAATAGATAAATGTCTGTAAGTATAAAGGAAAATATAAAAAAATAGGACTGTACTAAAGTTAAACATTTTGTTTAACAAAAGACACTATTAAGAAAGAAGAAGACATTTGCAGCCCATATAACCAACAAGCATTTTACCTAAGTGTTTGTCCAATTGGTTAATAAGTATAGATTAAAAAGTGCTCAACTTATGATGAGCAAAGAAATATAAATTTAAGTCACAATATAATACAGTATTCTACTCACCAGAATGGCTAAAAGAAAAAGAAAGAAAATGCTGAAAAATATGATATGGAACAAAAGAAACTCTTATATACTCCAAGTAGAAGTAGAAGTCAGTGTAAATCTTTGGAAAACATTTGGCATTATCCATGAAAGTTGAAGATATAAAAAGCCAATGATCCCTCACATTTACATCTATCTGTACATTCAGAATAAATATCTATAGTTATGTACCAATAAACACATCCAAGGATGTTCATAGTTGCGTTATTTATGCATCCTAAACTGTGAACAATTGAAATCTATCAAAATAGAATGGATAAAGAGGCATGTTTATATAATGGAAAATTTTCACAATGAAAATGTATAAATTACAGCTTTGTGTAATAACATGGTGAATCTCACAAACACACTGTTGATTGAAAGAAACTAGATCCAAAAGTTGCTGATATGAATTTAAGACATAGGGTTATGTTAATATAAATTTAAAATATCTGTCAAGCTTAACTATAGCATTTAAGGATGCATGTATAGGAATAAAACTACAAAGTAAAGTAAGAAAATGCTAAGTAAAATTAAGAAGTTACCTGTGGAGAATAGAGAGAGAAATGAGAGAGTGGGGCAGGGTTGGGGGGGCGGGCCTTGAGGTGCTGACACTGTGTTGTTCTGTTTTTGACCTGGCGATTCTCTGGTGTTGTCTTTTTGGAACTGTGTGTTATACCGGGGGGTGCAAAAGTAGGTTTACAGCTGTGAGTACGTGAAACACAGTTTATTCTTGTATTATTATTTATGTACTAGAGGCCCAGTGCATGATTGAATCATGCACGTGTAGGGTCCCCTACACGCTTTTGCTTTTGATCACGGGGAGCTGGGTGCCTGTCCGCTAGTGCACCAGGCCTTTCAGAAGCCTCCAGCGCGGCGGAGGCTTCTGAAAGGCCTGGTGTCTGAGCAGAAAGGCATCCAGCTGCCACGCTTTTGCTTTTGATCGCGGGGAGCTGGGTGCCTGTCTGCTGGTGTCTGAGTGGACAGGCATCCAGCTGCCACGCTTTCACTTTCAATCGCTGGTGCACCAGGCCTTTCAGAAGCCTCCGGCGTGGCGGAGGCTTCTAAAAGGCCTCGTGCTTGAGCGGAAAGGCATTCAGCTGCCACACTTTTGCTTTTGATAGCGGGGAACTGGGTGCCTGAGCGGACAGGCACCCAGCTCCCAGGCTTTTGATGGTCTGTGGCTGCTGAGGGGGGCTACCCTGCTGTTGAGAGGCGCAGGGGGCGGGACTCCCACCCCCTGTGCCTCTCAAAGGCCGCTGAGGGGTGCTGCCGCGGACACCTGGCTACCCTGCTGTTGAGAGGTGCAGCTGGGTGTCCGCGCAGGCCCCCTCAGCGGCCGCGGATTTGGCCTCGATCTGGCCGTTGAGAGTCGCAGGGGGCGGGAGTCCCGCCCCCCTCAGTGGCAGCGGATCCCTGCCTCTCAATGGCCGGATAGGCCACCCCGAGTCCCGCCCCCCAGCCTCCCACCGCCCAATCGTGGGCGTAGCGGAGTGATGGTAATTTACATTTTACTCTATTATTAGATAGGATTATTTTCCATATGAACAACTGTAAACATACTCTTGCCCACCCTGTATTTTCTACTTACAAAAAATTTGTTCGTGTGTGTGTGTGTGTGTGTGTGTGTGTGTGTGTGTGAGTGTGTTAGAGAGAGAGGAGAGTTAAGAAATTGCTTATGGAGATAACCTTATGAAGAATTTTATCTATAAGAAGAAAAAGAGAAACATTATGGCAGAATGTTATGGAATTGTGTCTGTCAACGCAGGTTATGTTTTAATAGGAAATATTATGGTATGTTTATACATTAATGATAATTCTTCAGAAGAAAAAGAGACATCACTGAGGTTGAACCCAGAGGAAATTACGCAACGTGAAATCCTGGAGGACGGTGGAGTGAGCTGCAGGCCGAGAGGAGGGGTCGGCCTTCAGGGAAGGGGCTCCCAGAGGAAGGGTGTTGACGTGGTCCTGTCCAGGCACGTGAGGAAAAGTGTGCAGGTCTCAGACCCAGAAGCTCAGCGAGCCGTGGACCTCAGCCCCGCTTGGCCTCATCTTGTTACTGACGGAAGCCTGGTCTGCAAATAGATTCTCCATGGCGTCAGGGGAAGGGTTACAGGGACCCGGGGTTTTAAGGGACAGTGGCCTTGAAAGGCTGCCACACCGGTGCCCCCGGTGCACCACGCCTGAGCCCCTGCCTGACCCGGGGTTTGGCTCCCCGCACCTGAGCAGCCCGCCTCCAGGCAGCGGGCCCGGGAGGGTCAGCGGGCTCCGCGCTGGTCGCCGGGCAGGAGGGTCAGCGGGCTCCGAGCTGGTCGCCGGGCAGGAGGGTCAGCGGGCTCCGAGCTGGTCGCCGGGCAGGAGGGTCAGCGGGCTCCGAGCTGGTCGCCGGGCAGGAGGGTCAGCGGGCTCCGCGCTGGTCGCCGGGCAGGAGGGTCAGCGGGCTCCGAGCTGGTCGCCGGGCAGGAGGGTCAGCGGGCTCCGAGCTGGTCGCCGGGCAGGAGGGTCAATAGGCTCCGAGCTGGTCGCCCGGGCAGGAGGGTCAGCGGGCTCCGAGCTGGTCGCCCGGGCAGGAGGGTCAGCGGGCTCCGCGCTGGTCGCCGGGCAGGAGGGTCAGCGGGCTCCGAGCTGGTCGCCGGGCAGGAGGGTCAGCGGGCTCCGAGCTGGTCGCCCGGGCAGGAGGGTCAATAGGCTCCGAGCTGGTCGCCCGGGTAGGAGGGTCAGCGGGCTCCGAGCTGGTTGCCGGGCAGGAGGGTCAGCGGGCTCCGAGCTGGTCGCCGGGCAGGAGGGTCAGCGGGCTCCGAGCTGGTCGCCGGGCAGGAGGGTCAGCGGGCTCCGAGCTGGTCGCCCGCAGCCGGGCGGCTTCGGGAAGGTTACCCACGGCCAGTGCCCATCCCGCCTGCAGGTCCGCCGCCCCGGCTCCGGCCGCCTGGGGCCTGCGGTGCCGCCGCTGCCACCCCCGCTCCGCAGACTGAGGCCTGTGTGAGTATTTGCTGGCGTTTGGGAAGGAGCCGGTTTTCTTTCAAACCGTCCGGTCTCCTTCCTGGCTGTCCCAGCGGCACCTTTCCCCCAGGGGCTCCTTCTCCCGGACCCCGGGGGCCGCCCTGGTGGCCAGCACCCTGGCTTTCTGCGCAGGCTCCGCAGAGGAACCCCCTCACTGCTTCGCCTCCCTTGTTCCCTGGGGTGACTGGCAAGCTGGTCCTCCCTGCTGGCTGCACCCCTGAGTGTCTGAAACTAGTTCCTGACCTAACCAGGCTTAGCCAGGTCTCCCCTTCCCCTTGAACCCCTAGCTAGCCGCCTGTGCTGCCGTCTCAGCCCCGCAGAGGCCACGGCCCCACTCAGGCTCTGCACAGCCGTCCGGCACGGATGGCGGCAGCCCGGCCCTCCGCCTGCGCACACCCGCAAGCCTGTGCGTGGCCGGCGGCCCGTAAGCAGGGAGACAGGCCCTGTCTCTCCCACCGCTCAGGGCTCCCGGGGCGGCTCCCGGCAGCACCCCTCCTTGCGACCTCTACGCCTTCAGCTGGTCCAGGCTGTCCTCCCACAGGCAGTGTGTGCTATGAATTCAGGGAGAATTTCTTCTTTGGACCAAGCCCTGGCACAGTGCCTGAAGTCCTGTAGGTGCCATTTTTAAAAAAAATGCAGGAACATATGACTAAACGAAGGGCATGCAGAATATTCTTAGAAATATTGCCTGAAGAATTTAGACTTTGTTGGAATGAAATGTTATTAGCAATAATGCTTCTGCTCTCTGATCAAATCCTCCATTATATATAACCAACAGATCATATATTCATGTCGACAGCCATTCATTAATAAACATTTATTTATTTGTTTAATTATTATTATTATTATTATTATTATTATTATTATTTTAAATCCTCACCTGAGGATATTTTCCCATTGATTTTTAGAGAGAGTGGAAGAGACAGGGAGAGAAACATCAATGTGAGCGAAACACATTGATTGGTTGTCTCCTGCCTACAGCCTGTACAGGGCCCAGGCAAGGAAGGAGCCTGCAACTGAGGTACAATCAAACTGGGACCCTTCAGTCCGCAGGCTGACGCTCTATCCACTGAGCCAGACCAGCCAGGGCTCATCAATGAGCATGTATTTAGTCATGACATGGGAATGGTCACAGAAGCAATTTAGTTTTTGTGTAGGTAGAATAGTTCTGAAGAAACAGGCCCTGGCTTTGGAGTTTTTGTATAAATGTTAATTCCAGCTCTTTTTCTTATGAATTGGTTGGCATTGGGTAAGCCCCCTAAATGATTTGTACTGTTACCTCCTTATTAGTTAAATGGGGATTCCTCCTTACCCCTTACATTGTTTTTGTGAACATCGAACAGTAACCTATGCAGAGACTCACACGGTGCCCGGAGAGAGTCGTCTTCCCGGGGGAATGTCTAAGTGGGTAAGTGAGGTGGGAAGCTTGTGCCCTACAGATTATGCATCACTGGGGTGAGGAATGATGCTAAATGAAGGCTTGAGTTGATCTCCAAATCCACAGAAAGTAGATAAATAGAGCATCACAGCTGGAAGGGACTTAAATTCCTGTGTGCAGAATGCCTTCCTCACGGGTGAGTCCTCCAGGCCCCTGAGAGGGCAGGCCCCGCAGGTGGCTGGCTTCCTCTGGCCGCAGAGGGCAGCTGTATCTTAGAGACCCACACGCTCCCCCCTGCCTGTGGGACTCTAGCTGGGGTGCTAACAGGCAAGCTGTTTTGAGCCAGGAGATGGACAAAGGGAGGCTCACAGCAGTGCCCAGCCTTGGGGTTGCCATTCTGCTGCCCTCCTGTGATGTTTCCCTTCCCGCAAGGCACTTTGTGCCAGCAGGAATGTGAGGGGAGTTGTGAAATTCAATTAATTCTACAGCCGCCAACACAGCCCCTGCCAGGGCTGGCCCAGCCCAGACAGGGCAGCACGCTGTCCTAAACAACCAGGCTCCTGGCCCTTCCCTTCTGACAGGTCTTCTTTAGCTTTTCCCTCATCATCTCTTCATTCTACCTGGGATCCCATTCCAGTTTTGAGGCAAATCAAGTGCTCACTCTCAGCTTGTGAGAAGACTGGACTGGAATTAAGTACAGAGAGAGAAAATGTAAGAGTTCAGAGTAGATGCAAAAGTATTGATTCAAATATTTTCTCCTTTTAGGAGTTAAATAAAAGTTCCTCTTTCTACGGACAAAGTGAACGCAGAAATGCTGACTTCCTCTGACATTCACCAAAATATTTAACTTTAATATATTGGATGTGAGAGTCTTTAGGCAATCAGGACCATGGCTGTCATTTTCATGCTGTTGAGCATCTTTATCAACATTACTCTGAACTCTGTTTCAGATATATTTCTTATCTCTGCTTCATTTATCTCTTCTTTTGGAGAATTCTCTAGTTCTTTCATTTGGGGGTTGTTTCTTTGTCTCCTCATTTTGACTGTCTGTGACTATGTATGAGGTAGGTCCTCTACACACCTCTCAACCTCTCAATCTCTGGTGCAGGACAGTGTTTAAGGCTGATGCCCCTCCCCTCCCGCCCCAGCCATCGTCCTGAGGTGTGGTGAGAGTTTTTTTTCAACAGGGTGGGGCAGTTGCTTCTGCCTGGAGGCTAATAGTTACTTTAATCTCTTAAGTGGCCTCAGGGCAAGGTGTTTTCCAATAGGGTGGGTCAACTGTCTTCCCCCCAGGCAAGGCAGGTGTCTATGTGGGAAAGATGCCCTCCACTGCATGAAGCAATGACTCAGCCCAGGAAACTTGGGGTGTCTGCCTTCTGAGCTCTATCCCCCCGGTCCCCAGTCCTGGCTTCCACTCTCACAACTCCAGTCCACTTCACCCTCCCTCTGCTACAGCACAAGGTGGGTGGCTCCACAGGGAGTTTTGTGCATTGGCCCTTGAAGAGGGTGCCTGAATTTTCAGCCATCACTCCCTGGCAGACAGCACCCCCCTGCTTTTCACAGCGAGGTGTTATGTGGGTACCCTTCCCAGTTCTGGTATTCTTTGCTGGGGGGCCCAGCTTGGGGATTAGATTGCAGAGTTCTCAGTGGCACCTGCCACAGCTGAGATATCTCTCCAGGCCTTCAGTTGCTGTCTGTGGGTGCCCAGCTAGCCCTTTTGCGCCTCTGCCCCTCCTACCAGTCTCTATGCATTCTCCACCTTCAGTCCTTGGGTATCAATCAGGGTTCTCTCCTACGAGTTTTCCATTGCTTTTATTCAGGAAGTTTTCCTGTATTTTAGTTGTAATGCCAGTTTGTTCCTGGGAGCATGTCTGTGCAGCATCCACTTACTCTGCTGCCATTGTTAACCTCCTCTGGCTGTTGTTCTGAGGCTGGATATGCATGGCCTGTCCTGCCTCTCTTGAGACCAGTCTTCGCTGGAGGTGGAAGGCAGATAGGCTCTGCAGCCAAGGAATGAAATGCCTAGGATGGGCCATTAATTAACTAAACTTGAAGGTCAAGTTTTGCTTTTGGTAGATGGCTTACCCATGATTCTATTCCCCATCCCACATTAAGTCCTGTCATATTGCCTAATACAGAACCCCAAGGAAATGGTAGAATGAACCGTGCATGTCACCAGCACCCACAAAGCTGAGCTATTCATCTCCAAACCTCTTACTCCCCCATAGTTGTGAAGAGCCCACAGGGTTACATAAGAGTGTCTGGCCTACACCCCAAAAACTAGAAAACATGGGCATTTCTAAGTTTTCTGGAAATTTTTTGTCCTTGATCACAGTACAGAGTATAATCTGGACTCACATTGTTGTAAATCAAAGATCAGAGTGGGGCCTGGATGCTATTAGGAGTCTGTGGATGGAGGAGAAGATATGGAGGATAATGTCTTGGTATAAGCATTGCGGGAGTGGCAATCCTTCTGGGGAGTCTATTCCAGCTGTGAGCGAGGAACGATGCATGAAGAAGTCTCCCAACAAGAGTTTAATTGTGAAATGATGAACTAGAGTTTCCTTAGCATGAAAAAAACAGCCTGTTCACGCTTGTCTTTTAAAGTACACATTTAAGATATTGCTCATTTTGAAATATTTAGAAAACTGTTGTGACACCTATATCAGCAGGTCTAATTCAAAACCCACATTTAAAATCACTTTATTTCTACTTCCTTTTTGTCCCCAGCCACAGAATGGAGACACTGGCCAGTGACCCCATTTCTCCTGGTAAAAAGAAATCCACTTTTTTTAGTAGAAACTCTCTGACATGTTCCATTTCCTTATGTTCCTTACTAGAGGCCTCGTGTGTGAAATTTGTGCACTCTGGGGGTCCCTCAGCCTGGCCTGTGCCCTCTTGCAGTCTGGGAGCCCTCAGGGGATGTCCAACTGACGGCTTAGGCCCGCTCCCACAGGGAGTCAGACATCCTTAGCGCTGCCACAGAGGTGGTGAGAGAGGCTCCCGCCACAGCCACTGCACTCACCAGCCATGAACCCAGCCTCTGGCTGAGCAGCGCTCTCCCTGTGGGAGTACAGTGACCACCAGGGGGCAGCTCCTGCATTGAGCGTCTGCCCCTTGTGGTTAGTGCGCATCATAGTGACTGGTCATTGTGCTGTTTGGTTGATTTGCATATTAGCCTTTTATTGTATAGGATAGTCCCACATGTTTGCTCTTATCTCTATAATTCTTGATCTCAAACAAAATCTTAGAGAATTGTTTCCAAGTCCTTTTAAGCCTACATGACCTCATTAACTTCTGAGTTGTATTGGTAAAGCTGAGTTTGAGAAATACCGGTCGACATAATGAATGAATGTAGGTTCTCACAGTGGCAGCTATGAGTGTGGCTCTCAGTTTCCATCAAATGCAGCACAACAATGAAAACATTCCTTATTCACAAATATTGTCAGGTATTTAAGAAGTGTCTGGCACTGTTCTAGGTGCCAGAGATATTAGTGAAAAGTCAGCCAAGATATCTTGCGTTCAAGGGGACTAAATGTCAGTGAGGATAGACAGAAAGTACTCAAAACAACCAGTTAAACACATAGAGTATGTTAATGTATAGTAAGTATTATGAGGGAAAATGAAGAAAAATAAAAGAGGCTAGAGCAGTGATGGCGAACCTATGACACGCGTAGCCATTTCTGATGACACATGGCCGTTGAGGCGGCCGCAAGCCGAGGATGAAACATTTGCTGCTCCTGAGGATGAAACATTTGTGAAATAATGTTTTTTCCTCAAAGTGACACACTACCCGAGTTATGCTCGGTTTTTTGGTGAAGTTTGACACACCAAGCTCAAAAGGTTGCCCATCACTGGGCTAGTGGTTGCTGGGTGATAGTGAACTGTCATTTATTTATTTATTTATTTATTTATTTATTTATTTATAATTTATCTTTATTGTTGAAAGTATTACAGATGTCCCATTGACCCCCTCCACCCTCCACCCCACACCCCCAGGCCCACTGCACTATTGTTTGTCCATGGGCTATGAATATATGCATATAAATTCTTTGGTTAATCTCTCTCCGCCTGTCCCCTTTCCCCTTCCCTCTGAGATTCATCAGTCTGTTGCATGCTTCCATGTCTCTAGATCCATTTTATTTGTCAGTTTATTTTGTTAATTAGATTCCAAATATAAGTGAGACCATGTGATACGTGTCTTTCTCTGACTGGCTTATTTCGCTTAGCACAATACTGCTCAGTCCCTCCATGCTGTCTCAAATGGCAAGAGATCCTTCTTTATTATTGCTGCATAGTATTCCATGGTGTAAATGTCCACAGCTTTTTATCCACTCATCTACTGAGGGGCACTTGGGCTGCCATTTTAAATGTAAATCATAAAAGACATTACTGAGGAAGTGACATTTAACATTGGGAACAAATTTGCCTCATATAAAAAGGGGCCTAGTTCTCTCTCTCTCTCTCTCTCTCTCTCTCTCTCTCTCTCTCTCTCTCATACACACACACACACACGCACACACACGTGTGCGCACACGCCTTGTATGTATGTGGCAGAGGGAAATGCAATTCTAATGTTACCCCCTGGTGTAGCCCAAGGACCTGGGTAAATCTGGAAGCAGGGGCATCAGAGCTGCCCTCTTACAGTCACATGTACAAACAAAAGCCAGGAGCAAACATGTCACAACCTGACACTGGACAAGGGGTTGCAAAATGGACCCTAGCACTGTGATTGGGTGGTAAACATGGAGTGAGTGGATAGGATGCACCCAACAAGAATGAATTGTGGAGTGCAATAAGAGGGCTTTCAGGATAAGGAAACTATCGATGAGCTTATATTAAATACTTCTTATGCCCATGCCTATGCCATGTATTTTACAATGACATCTCAGGTCACATACTAACTACTTCAGGAGATGCATAGGTTTACCTCCATTTGGAAGTTTAGGAAAATGAGTCAAAATGGTTAAGTGACTTGTCCCATAATGTAACTTACTGGGTTACTTCCCTAGTCCAGTGTCTAATCTAAGACAGTGCATTGCATTTAATTGTCATAACTCTTCATTCTGTTTTAATATAAAAGGTTTTGTTCCTTACTTTGATGTTTCTGAAGATTCAGGCATTATAGAATGCCCACCAATTTGTGTTTGTCTAATGTTTCCTCATAGTTATGTTTATGCTGCTGTTTTTGTTATTTGGCAATTGAATAGAGTGTTGCACTCTATTCAATGTATTGAATCAATCAGCAATCATTCCAGATACCCTCAGTATTACTGACATTAACTTTGAACATGAATCTGATGTTCACCAAGTTTCTCAACCATGAAAGTGCTATTTTCCCTTTTATAAGAAATAATTTGTGGGGAGATACTTTGAGACCATATAGATATGTTTTCCCCCATTAAACATTAACTCACTAGTTTTAGTCTCAATGAAGATTTTCTAACTTTATAATTCCCGCATTGTTTAGTTGGCATGCTCCCATAAGGAAGATTTTCTATTCTCCTGTATTTACTAATTTAATCATTTATTAGGTATATTAGCATGAACTCATTATTTCTTACTCTTTTTTAGAATTGATTTAGGGAGAGAGAGAGAGAGAGAGAGAGAGAGAGAGAGAGAGAGAGAGAGAGAGAGATGTGGAGAGATCATTGATCAGTTGCCTCCCGTATACACTCTGACTAGGGATTGAACCTATAACCTTTTGGTATGTGGTACAATGCTCCAAACAACTGTACCACCTGGCCAAGGCTTTATTGCTCTTTTAATGAGTGAAAACTGCTATGCCCTTAGATATTTGGTGCTCAATTTGTCCCAGAATTGGCTAGTACGAGCCCTTTAATCTGGCTCTCATGACTCTTTAACATAGTATCCCAGGAAGAGGGGACATTATGGTGAAAGAGGGAGCTTTACTCACAACCCTAAAGAAATAAAAAACACACAAAGGAACAATGGTATGCAAACAAATTAGATAAGCTAGGTGAAATAGACAAATTCCTAGGAAGACACAAAACACTAAAGCTGACTCAAGACAAAATAGAAAATCTGAATAGACTAATAACAAGTAAAAAGATTGAGTCTATAATAAAAATATTTTTACCACAAGGAAAAGCTCAGGACCATATGTCTTCACAGGTAAATTTTACCAAACATTCAAAGATGAATTAACAGTCTTTTACAAACTCTTCCAAAAAAATAAAAGAGGAAGGGACACTTTCTAACTCATTGTATGAGGCCATTATTATTTTGATAGGAAAATCAGAAAAGATATTACAAGATAAAGTAAATAATGATGTCTCTTACAAGTATAGACATAAAACTTTTCTTTAAAATATGATTAAACCAAATCAAGCAGAACGTAAAAAGGATTATGCCCCAGGACCAAGTGACATTTAACCCAGAAGTACAAGTTGGTTCAACATATAAACGGCAATTAATTTAATACACCATCTTAATAGGATGAACAGAAAAACAGATACACATCTCAATAGATGCAGAGAAAGCATTTGAACAAAGTTAAGACCCATCCATCATAAAAACACATAACACACTGGGACTAGAAAGGAATTTACTCCACATAATAAGGACATTTATGAAAAACCATAATAAGTATTATTCTTAATAGTGAAAGGCTGTCAGGAACATGACTAGGATGTCCTTTATTACACTTCTGTTCATTATTGAACTAGAGTTTCTAGCCAGGATAGTTGTGTGAGAAATGAAATAAAAGGCCTCCATATTGGGAAGGAAGAAAAACTACCTGTACTTGCAGATGGCATGATTTTAAATATAGAAAACCCAAAATAATTCACAAAATGCTTATTTGAGCTAATAAGTGAATTCAGAAAAGTTGAAAGATATAAAATGAATACATGAAGATTATTGTATTTCTATACAGTAATAATAATCTAAAAATGAAATTAATAAGACAATTATATTTACAACAGCATAAAATATTAAATAGTAGGTTTTAAATTACTAAAGAGATGTAAAAATAGTACAATGAAAACTACAAAATATTGCAGAAGAAAAACCCTTCAAAAACAACAAACGAAAGAACACCTAAATAGGTAGAAAGACATCCTGTGTTCATGGATTGAAAGATGTACTATAGCAAAAATGGCAATACTCCCCAAATTTATCTAAAGATTCAATATGAACCTTATAAAAATTCCACAGACACTTTTTTTCAGAAAATGACAAGAAGATCCTAAAATTCATATGGAAATGCAAGAACATAGTAATTATAATCTCGAAAAAGAAGAACAAAACTAGAAGACTCACACTTCTGATTTTCAAAACTTATTACAAAATTATAGTAATCAAGCATGTACAGTGGTATTAATACAAATGTGGACATTAGATCAATGGAATGGAATTGGGAATCCATGAATAAACACTCAAATTAGTGGTAAGTTGATTTTCAATAGGAGTACCAAGACAAATCAAGGGGGAGAAGAATAGTTTTTATTTTGTTTTTAACAAATGATGCTGAGACAACTGGATCTGCACATGTAAAAAATAAAGTTGAATCATTAACTTACACCATTAACAAAAACTAACTCAAAAAGGATCTATGTGAAGTAAGCCAGTCAGAGAAAGACGAATGCCCTATGATCTCACTTATATGTGGAATCTAATCAACAAAATAATTTAACAAAGTAGAAACAGAAGCATAGATACAGCTCTCAGAGGAAAGGGGAGTTGAGGAAGTGAGTGGAAAAAAAATGAAGGGATTAAACAAAAAGAATAATATATATATGACACATAGACCGGACAACAGTATGGTGATAGAGGTCAGAGGGAAAGGTGGTGGGGTCGGTGGGTGGAAATGGGCAAAGGGGGAATAAATGGAGGTGGAAAGAGCCTTTACTCTGGGTGGTGAGTGCAGGATACAGTGTGGATGGTGTGTTATAGAGCTGTACACTCAAAACCAATAAGGTTTTATTAACCAGTGTCACCCAATAAGTTCAATTAAGTAAAAAATGGATCAAAGGTCTAGCTATAAAAGCTAAAACCATAAATTATTACAAGAAAACCTAAGGTAAATCTTCACAGACATGACACTAACAGTATGTGTAACAAAAGAACATGTAGATAAATTGAACTTCACCCAAAGTAAAAACTTGTGAATTAAAGGATATTGTCAAGAAAATGAAAAGCATTTCCCAAAATGAGAGGAAATAATGGCAAACTATATATCAAATTAGGATCAAATATCCAAAATATATAAAGAACTTTTACAACTCAACAACAATTAAATAACCCAATTTAAAAAAATATGAGTAAGGATCTGACTAAACATTTCTTCAAAGAAGACATACAAATGGCCAATAAATACATGAAAATATTTTTGAATCCATTAGTTCCAAGGGAAATGCAAATCAAATCATAATTAAATACCACTTTATACCCACTCTTTGGGTTTTAACCTCAAAAGACAGATAACAAGCTTTGGCAAGGACATGGATACACTGGGACTCCCACACATTGTGTGAAAGGTGAGGTGATGCAGCTGCTATGGAAAATAGCCAGGCAGCTCCTCAGAGAGTTTCTCAAAAATGTAAACAAAACAACCCAATCCAGATTCACTGTCCGACCCAGAATTTCACTCTGAGGCCCATGCCCAGAAGACTGAAACATAAGCTCACACAGAAGCCAGTAGCATCTTACCTTATAATAGAGAAACATGCAAATTGACCGCACCTCCGCTATGCCCATGATTGGGCCAGCGGGAGGCTGGGGGGTGGGACTCTGGGTGGCCTATCTGGCTGTTGAGAAGATCAAGATGGCGGCGCCCAGTCCTCTTAGTTCCGGGGGTGCCTGCGGCGATCGGCACCCCAGGGGGCATGGCTGGGCCCATGAAGCTGCTCCCAGGGGTGCCTGCGGCGATCGGCACCCCGGGGGGGCGAGGCCAGGGGTGCCTGGGGCCTTCGGCACCCCGGGGGGGGGCGTGGCCGGGCCCATGCAGCCACTCCCGGGGTGCCTGGGGCGATCGGCACTCCGAGGGGGCGTGGCCGGGCCCATGCAGCCGCTGGGGGGGGTCACTGGGGCCATCAGCACCCCGGGGGGGTGTGGCCGGGCGCATCTAGCCGCTCCCGGGGGTCTGAGGCGGGGCTTGAGGGGTGGTGCCACCTCAATGGAGGGGTGCTGCACTGCAGGGTACTGGACTGACTGATGTGATTCAGAGAAGCTCCCAGTGCTAATGGGCCTTGCTCAGGCGGCCTTCACACTTCAGAGGCAGTGACTCCTGCTCCTGCCTTGAACCAAAAGCAAGCACGCTACACGCTGCCCCATAGCAGAGCATGCCTAGGCAGTGAGTGGGAAGCCTTCCACCTGGTTTGGAGAAGGGGGGGGCAGTAAAGAATGGGGGGAGAGGCAAGAATGTGGAGCATCCACCATGAAGAGGTGCTTGAGAAAGAGGCTCGGAAGCCTGACTGGAAGGTTTGTTCTGTTTGCTGGGCCGCTGCCCCTTAGGAAGCGCAAAGAGCATGGCTCTGAGGGCTTCTTGTGTGCTGAGTCAAGTTCCACAGCCAACTGGAATTGGCCTCAGTTTCCTGGTCTGTAAAATGGATGAAGCGTGTCCCAGTGCCTTCACTGAGCTTTGATGGCCAATTGAGATACTATATAAAGAAAATGAGGGAAGAAGTGAGAAAGAAAAGGAAGGACAAGCAACACAAAAGAAAGACTGAAAGGAATCTGTAAACCCATTGTCACTTAAATAGGGAATATAGTCAATAGTGTTGTAATGATGGTATGATGCCAGGTGGGTACTAGAAATATCGGGGAACACTTTGTAAAGTATATGATTGTCTAACCACTATTCTGTAACTAATATAAAACCTGAAACCAATACAAAATAATGTTGAATGTAAAGAAATGAAAATTGGAGTGAAATTTTTATAAATTTCAAAGTTTAAATAAAAGCTGTAAAGGAAGGAAGGGGAGAATAAAAAGTATTTTTCATTTTGCCACTTCATTACAAAGACAGTTGTCTTTATATGGTGCTTTTATACTTTTCTAAGTCATTATCTCATTTTAATTTCCGGGCAACTTAAAGACAAGATAAGTATTCCCTCCACTATTCAAAGAAAGGAAATCTTGGTGTCTGGTCCTAATGATTCAATCGTCAAGCCCTTATTGTAAAGCAGGGTTAGTAAAATTTTCTGTGCAGGGTCATATCCATACTAATAAAAGTCTTGGGGGCAATCAGGCCTGCAGAGGAGCAGTTAGGGGGCAATCAGGCAGGTAGGTGAGCGGTTAGGAGCCAGCGGTCCCGGATTGTGAGAGGGATGTCCAACTGCAGGTTTAGGCCCATCGGGCCTAAACCTGCAGTTGGACATCCCCCGAGGGGTCCCATATTAGAGAGGGTGCAAGCTGGGCTGAGGGACACCCTCCCCAGTGCACGAATTTCATGCACCGGGCCTCTAGTCTCTATTTATAAAAGCCTAAGCAACTCGATGACCTGGGGGTCAGCTATGACGTGCACTGACCACCAGGGGGAAGACACTCAATGCAGGAGCTTCCCCCTGGGGGTCAGTGCCCTCCCACAGGAGCACCTCTCAGCTGACAGACGGGTGCCAGAAGCGGGGCTCACAGCTGGCGAGTGCAGGGGCATGAGCCTCTCCCATGGACACGCCCCCTGCACACCCAAGTGGTGGCATGCACAGTGGGGCCGAAATGAGCGGGAGTGGCACAGCACCCAGCCTGGGCTCGGACTCCTCCCTGGCCGCCTGCTGCTTCATGCACTACTTTGTGCTGTGTGGGACTGACGCAGACAGCGGGCTGGAGGCTGACGAGCTAGTGGGTAAGGCCGGGCTGCCGTGGCACAGAGGTCCACTGATCCCCGCAGGACAGGCCAAGGGACCCCACTGGTGCACAAATCTGTGCACCGGGCCTCTAGTTGTATATAACAGCCCAAAGTGTTGAAACAACTCAACTAGTGGACAGATTAATGAGGCACATCAATCTAGTGAAATGTCATTCATTGATAAATAGCATAAAGCACTGATACATACCATAACAAGGCTAAACATTGAAAACATTATGCCCAGTGAAAGAAGCCACTCACAAAAGGCTATATACTATATAATCTCATTTATAAAAAAATCCAGAATAGGTAAATCCATACAGACAGAGCAGTGGTTTACTTTTTGCCAGGGGCTGGGGGGAAGGGCATGTGAGGAATTACATTGAAGTATATAATCCGTTTTCTATAGAATTTGGGGTTTCTTCTTCGGGGAGATAAAATGTTATGGGACTCTATAATGGCGATGTGTTCACAACTTTGCAAATATGCTATGCTGCTTAACGGTACACCTTTGAACTTTTAAATGGTGAATTTTATGGTATGTGAATTATATCTCAATAAAAATGTCCCTATTGGCACTTTCTCACTCTGTGCTGCAGACTAATGATCCAGATTAATTTTGTATTTTATCTTTCTCAACCTTGGAATCAGACTGTTCTCCAGAGAACTCTGTTTCCTTTCAGTTGAGATTGTATTTAGATACCAAAATGTGGGTTTAGGTTAGTGTATTATTGCAGCAGTGCTATTACTTCTAGGCAATCTTTCTTCCTCTCTCTCTTCTTTGTTCTCTGTTTACCTCTGTCTCCATCTCTCTCTCTGTTCATCATTTACCTGTCATCTTCTAATCCTCTTATCCAGGCTAATGTTAAAAAAGCATGAGTTCATACTGATATCTGCAATTAAAAACCATACCTCAGTATGCTTTCTAGTTTCTTCTATTTTCTTATTGTAATTTGTATCCTAAAGAAAAACATTATCTTCAATATGTTTACTTATTTGATTAAACTAAGATACAGATTCTGGAAGCATATGCTACTTAATTTTTTTACTTTGAGAGTGTCTTATTGGGTTAGTAAACTGAACGTTATATATTTACTAGAGGCCCGGTACACGGGATCCGTGCACTGCTGGGGGTGTGGCCTGCGGGGATCGGCTTACTGTGGGAATGCTGCTCATCCTGGTCAGCAGAGTGGCTGTGGACCCCTCTCTGAGCAGCTGCTCCCTGGTCCAGCATCTTCTGTGGAGCCAGAGCGCTCGCCTCTGTAGGGGACCCAATCAGGACCAGGCGCAGGGACAAGAGCACTGAGAGGCGGTGGAGTAGGCCTCAGTCCCACAAACCCACCTCCCAGCCTCTGGGGTCAGCTCTGCGATCCCTGTGGCTGTGGTGCTGCCTGGCCTGCGGGCATCTGGAGGAGGCGGCATGGAGTGAGGAGGAGGAGCCTGGGGTGAGGAGGCAAGGATCACAGCCCAGGTTCCTGCCCATTGGCTTGGAGTTCGCAGCATGAGCAGCCACTCATCCCAGTCAGCCGAGTGGCACTCCCACTGTGGTAGCGCACTGACCACCAAAAGGCATCTCCTGCGTTGAGCATCTGCCCCCTGTTGGTCAGTGTGCATCATAGCAACTGGTCAACCAGTCGTTCTGGTCATTCCACTGTTTGGTCGCTGGGCTTTTATTATATAGGATGTACATATAGAATCCTATAGATGTTGGGTTGTTGTGTTTTCATTTTCATTTGACTCAAGGTATTGTTTTATTTCTTGCTTGATCTCATTGTTAACCCATTCATTGTTTAGTAACATGTTATTTAGCCTCCATGTGTATGTGTGTTTTTTTAGTATTTTTCTTGTAATTGTTTTTTTCGTTTCATACCATGGCATTGTTAACATAAAAACATTCAAACCTGTAAAGAATTTTTGTGAGTTTATTTGAACCAGGAAGCAGAATGTCAATGTATTGGGATAACGCTCCAGAGAATGGTGGTTTTTCACCTTGTTCTATACTTTACATTCAAAGGAGGAGACATAAGTGGGTTATATGAAATCCATTGGTGATAGATTAGAGAGGCAGGAGAAAACAAAGTGGGGAAATCTCTGGGATTGGATAATAAGTAAAATGATAGACACATACTTCATTTACTTAGGTGGGTACAGAATAGTTAACAGTCAGCAATTAATATGATAACAATAACAATGAAGAAATTCATGGTCTCTGTTCTGGTACCCAGAGCATTTGATTGTGCCCTGAGGGGTCTGGAAAAAATGGAAGTTACAAGTAATTTTGACATTTCTATGATATGTTATCATAGATGCAAAAAGACAATAGACTCAGTTAAGGTAAAGATTGACCTTGTCAAGGAAGATACCAGCCTAAGACGTGACTACCCGCCATAAGTACTTTTAATTTCAGACCATCCTTTGTGGTTACTTTAGGTCTTTGAGTTTGCAAGACCACCATGCAGGCCTTTCCTGAGCTTGTCAGGTTAGCATGTGGTCTTTTTTTTGTCTACAGTGTTCAGAAAAGATACTTGATATGATTTCAATCTTCTTAAATTTATTGAGACTTGTTTTGTGTCCTAACATGTGTTATATCCTGAAATATGTTCCATGTGTACTTGAAAGAAATATATATATCCAGCTGTTTTGGGGTGAAATGCTCTGAAAATATTAATTAAATCCATCTGTTTTAACATGTCATTTAAAGCCACTGTACTCTCAATCTGTCCCTTTATGTCCATTAAGATTTGCTTTGCATATTTAGGTGTGCCTATATTGGGTGCATAAATGTTTACAAGGGCTATATCCTCTTGTTGGATTTATCCCTTTCTCATTATGTAATGTCCTTATTTATCTTTTTTTATAGGCCTTGTTTTTAAGTCTACTTTGTCTGACATAGTATTGCTACCCCAGGTTTCTTATTTATTTCCATTTGCATAAGACATATCTTTCCTTCCATTTACTTTTAGTTGGTGTGTCTTTCCATCTGAGGTGGGTCTCTCATGTACAGTATATACGTGGGTCTTGTTTTCTTATCCATTCAGCTACCCTATATCTTTTGATTAAAGTACATAATCCATTTGCATTTAAAGTGATTTTTATCAATATGTAGTTATTGTATCATTTATATATATATATATTTTACTTTCTAAAGGAAGTTTTTTTCAAATTTCTTATACTAGTGGTTTGCTAGTGTTCTTGTCTGAGAAGGTCTTCATTTCTCCTTCTATTTTAAATAACCTTGCTGGGTAGAGTAGCCTTGGTTGTAGATCCTTGTTTTTACATCTTTGAGTATTTCATATCAATCCCTTCTGGCCTGAAAAGTTTCTGTTGAGAAATCAGTTGACAGTATTATGGGAGCTCCTTTGCATTTAACTGTCTTTCTTTTGCTGATTATATGATTCTCTTTTTGTCTTTAACCTTTGTTATTTTATTTATGGTACTAGAGGCCCAGTGCACGAAATTCGTGCATGGGTAGAGTCCCTAGGCCTGGCCGGAGATCATGGCCAGTTGGGACCTTCGGCTGCCAGCTGGGGCCTTCCTTCATTCCGCACCACCCCGTGGTGGTCAGCACATGTCACAGTAAGTGAACGAACTCCCGGTCTCCCAGTCGAACTCCTAAAGGGACAATTTGCGTATTAGGGTTTTATATATATAGATGTCTTGGTGTGGGCCTTCATGAGTTCACTTTATTTGGGACTCTGTGCTTTCTGAACTTGTGTGATTTTTCCCCTTTACCAGGATAACAAAATTTTCAGTCATTATTTATTCAAATAGCTTCTCAACCCCTTGTTCTCCCTCTTCTCCTTTTGATGCCCCTATGATGTGAATGCTGTTATGCTTGATGTTACTCTACAGGTCCCTTAAACTATCCTCATTTTTTTTTTTCTTTTTGCTGCTTAAATTGGGTGTTTTATGCTATCTTGTCTTCCAAATTGCTGATTTGATCCTCTGTTTCATCTATTCTGATATTGATTCCTTCTACTGTAGTCTTCATTTCAGATATTGTATTCTTCATTTTCAAATGGTTCTTTCCTATGCTTTTTTGTCTTTTTCTGTTTATTATTTCTTTGTTTAAGTTCTCACTGAGTTCATCCATTCTTCCCCTAAGTTTTTTGAGCAGCCTTAGAATCATTTTGTTGTACTCTGTATCTGGTAGATTACTTAGCTTCATTTAATTCAGTCCTTTTTCTGCGATTTCTCCTCTTCTTTCATTTGGGACATGTTTCTTGTCTCTCCATTTTGGCTGCCTCCCTGTATCTGTTACTGTGCATTAGGTAGCTCTGCTATGTCTCCCAGTCTTGGCCAGTTGGCTTTATGTAGCAGGTGTCCTGTGGATCTCTGTGGTGCAGTCTGCTTGATCACTATGCTGTGTGCACCAGATGTGTCCCTTGTGTGAGTTTTTGTAGCACTCTTGTGTTATTTGAGATTTGATTGGTTTTGGCTCATCTATGTGTAAGGTTGACCTTTAGACCTGCTGATTGTGAGGATTTACCCTGACCCCAGAGTCTGAGCTGCTGTGCAGGGGCTGACCTCATGAAGCGGAATTTGCACAAGGAAGTTTTGGTGCCTGCCGAGACCTCTCTTGGGTATTCCACTTGTGGAGCTAATTGGATTTTGGTGTGATGTAATATGAAGCCAGCAACTGGGTGGGGTGTGTTGATTCTGAGGCCTCTTGGGAGCAATTTGGCCATAGGTCTGTGTCAGATGCTGCCTGTGATCAGTCCTGGGCTAGGTGTTAGGAGCTACCGAGTGTCCACGGTTGGTAAGTGGCTGTGCTGGGCCTGGGTGCACCTTAGAGGAGCCATGCTGCATGCAGAGACTGGCTGCTACCAGCACTGGGCCTGGGGCAGGTCAGTGAAAGGCCCACGGCACCCGAGTACTGCTTCTCCCTGTGGCTGCCTGATACGCTCAGCCACTGGAAGAGCCTCAGGTGGTATGTGAGTTGCATGAGGCAGGTTTTCTTTGAATCACCATCTAATTCAGCATAAGTGCTGCGTCTGACATCACTCAGCAAAATTCTCAGGGTACACACAGGCCAGTTGCCACCTGCTAAGGCCTGCAGACCTGTGCTGGGAGCAGGATCTGAGGGATTCATCAGTGGAGCCAGTAGTGTTCATCGGGAGAAAACAAGATTTGGTTGTACGGAGGAAGGGCTCTGCACAGGAACAGTGGCAGCTGCTCGGCATAGGAAGTCGTCCTCCTCCTAAAACCGCAGAATCCATCTCTCTCTCTCTCTCTGTCTCTAGCACTCCTTGAGTTTGCCCAGAAATTTTCAAAAAACACTACAACGTAGACCCAGTCTGGTCACCCCTGGCAGAGCCCACAGCCATGAGGGAGCTTTGCAGGGCCAGGTCCCAGGGAGTGAATCGGGTGGGGCCAGTGCAGCTACCCAGGCTGCTGCCATATAGAGGGGAGTGCTGGACCCAGTAAAGATGGCATCTCTGGGTGGTGTGGGAGTGGGACTCAGCACAGGGACATTGGCAGCTCCCAGCCAGCCCGCTCCCTAAAGGCACATAACTCAATCTTTCCCTGTTTGACTCCAGTCTGCCCTGAGCCGTCTCTCTGTGAGAGCCCAGGTGAGTGCCTGCCAGGAGAGTCTGTGTGCTGGTTCTCTAGCAGGCCACCTGGTTCTCCAGCAGTCTCCATCTCCACTGGGCAGATGGAACCCCCTGATTTTCACAGCGAGATATGATGTGGGCTTCCCTGCACTGGTGCTCCAGGCTGGGGAACCCAGCATGGGGTTGAAACCCCTCCTTCCTGAGGGGACCTCTGCAACTGACAGATCTCTCCAGAATTTCATCCCCACGTGGGGTGTGTGGACAGCCCCTTTTGCTTCTCTGCCCCTCCGACCAATGGCCTCTTCTGCATATCCTTCGTTTTAAGAATTCTGCTCAGCTAGTCCTCAGGTGTTTCTCAACCATGGTTGTTTTGTAGTTCAATTGTAATTCTGATTGGTTCTGGAAGGGGGCGAGTGTAACTTCCACCTATTCTACCATCTTGGATTCTCAAATAGTTTTTTTTCAATAGTCTGTTTTGTCTGATAATAGCATAACTCATCTGGTTCTTTTATTATTATTATTTGTACAAAGTAGCTTTATTTATTTTTTTTACTTTCAACCTGTTCCTGTCTTTGTATCTAAATTGAATCTCTTATAAACAGCATAGAGTTGATTTTTAAAATTTATTCTGCAAATCTACATTTTGATAGGAGTCTAATCCACTTACATTTTCAGTCATTACTGATAAAGATTTACTTGTGATATTTTCTTATTTGTTTTATATTTGTCTTGCACTATTTTGTTCTTCATATTCCCCATTTCTGCTTTCTTGGATGGTTGATTGGTTTCTGGTAGTATGCCATTTTGATTCCCTTGTCATTTCCTTTTGTGTATATATTTTAGATATATTCTTAGTAGTAGTATTTTTTTTTATTAGAACTAGCATCCTAAATTTATAACAATACTAGAGGCCCGGTGCATGGAATTTGTCCCTCAACCCAGCCTGCACCCTCTCCAATCTGGGACTCCTCGGGGGATGTCCGACTGCTGGTTTAGCCTCGATCCTGCATCGGGCCTAAACCAGCAGTCGGACATCCCTCTCACAATCTGGGGCCACTGGCTCCTAACTGCTTGCCTGCCTGCCTGCCTGCCTGCCTGATTGCCCTTAACCACTTCTGCCTGCCAGCCTGATCACCCCCTAACTGCTCTCTTGCTGGCCTGATGACACCTAACTGCTCCCCTGCTGGCCTGATCACTCCAACTGCCCTCCCCTGCTGTGACCTGCCTCCTCTGCCAGGACCCGCCTCCTTTGTGTGAGGCGGCGGAGACGCTGGGACTGGCCTCCTCTGAGTCATGCAGAGCCACGGGACCCCCCCCCCCCCTCAGACCTCACTGTGTGGAGTGGCCACTGGGCCCCGCCTCCACTGTGTGCACGGCCATCTTGTGGTGGCCATCTTGTAAAGACATCACACAAAGGCATGATGCCACCTAGGCTTTTATTATATAGGATAGTTTGAATTTACACAAATTAACTGGAATTGCATAACAATAACTCTGCTTCCATCTTGTGTTGTTATCACAAATCACATTTATATATACCACATGTTCAATAACATAGATTTATACTTATTTTTATGCATTTATCTTTTAAATCATGTAAGAAATAAACAGTGGACTTATAAACCAAAAATGCAATCATATTGGCTTTTGTATTTGTCTATGTAGTTACCTTCACAGAAATTTTTATTGCTTTGTTACAACTTTTAGTTACTCTTTATTGTCTTTTCATTTCAACTGGAAGTTCTTCTTTTTAGCACATGATGTAGGATAAATCTATTGATAAGAACCATCCGCAGCTTTGGTTTATCTCGGAATGTCTTAAATTGTTCTTCATTACTGAAGGATCATTTTGCCAGGTATATTTTTTGGTTGGTAGGTTTATGATATTTCAGCACTTTAAACATGCCATCTGTTGGGTATCCATGGTTTATTTTGTGAAATCATTTATTAATCTTATAAAAGATTCCTTTACCATGGGGATTTTTTTAATGCTTTTAGGATTTTGTTTGTCTTTGTCTTCTGGTAATTTAATTACAATGTGTTTTAGTTTGGATCTATTTGAATTATTTTACTTAGACTTCATTGAGCTTCTTAAATTTGTAAATTCATGTCTTTCATCAGCCTTGGGAAATTTTGGTTATGATTTCTTTAAATATTATTTCTCCTTTCTATTTTCTCTTGGTTGAACTCTGTTAGGACATTATCTTGTGTGTTTGGTGGTGATTCACAGGTTCCTCAGGCATTATTATTTCTTCACTATGTTTTATTTCTTCTCAGACTGGTTAATATCAATTGGATCATATTCAAGTTCACTGATTCTGCTTGTTCAATTCTGTTGTTCAACCTTTATAGTGAATTTCTTCTCCAATTATTGTACTTTTCAAATCCAGAATAACTATTTGATTTATTTTATAATTGCTATATTTTCAATGATATTCTCATTTTTTCATACCTAAATTTTCTGGATTTATTTATTATTTGTACATGGTTTCTTTAGCTCTTTGAGCCATTTAAGATAGTTATTTTAGTTATTTTCTAGTAATTCTAACGTCAGAAATTTCTCAGTGATCGTTTCTGTCAATTTTCTTTTTTCCTTTGAATGGGACATTCTTTACTGTGTCTTTATATCCCTCTTCTTTTGTTTGAAAACTGAACATTTAAATTTTATTTGATAACACTGAAAATCATATTCTTCTCCTTCTTTCTAGAGTTTGCTATGTTTTATTGTTGAAGGCTACAGGTATCCACTTGGTCCGTGACCTTTCCACACAATTTTGCACAGAGTATGTCCTTTGTGCGTGTGGTCTTGAAGTCCCCGTTACTTTAGCTTGTGCTTAGCTAATGTTTTGATGGATATTTTCTTAAATGCCAGGAACTAAAAATAAAACAAAGACAACAAACCCCAAACACTTCCACCCGCCTTTTTGGATTGGCTCTGTGCTAGGGCACTCCTTCCACACTCAGCCAAGCTGCTTGTGTTGAGTTTAGGGATCAGCAGAGGCGGAAGCTTAGGGTCTTTCCCTATATTTTCTGAGCATACAACCTGTCCTAAGGCATGCATACGTGATTCTGAAGTTCTCCAGATCCTAAGGAAATTTTCGCCAGCGTTTCCTCCCAGCTTCAGGTGATTCACGGTTTGTCTCAACCGTGACTTTTGCTTCAGGTGACTCTAGGCTTCCGTCACCGTGTAATGTTGGTCACCGTCTGCTGCTTTTCCACTTTTTGTGAGTTCTGAGTTAAGCAGAACAGAGATGAGTGTCTTGCATAAGTCCTTGGGAAGCTCCCAGAAACTTTAGAACAGCTAAACACCATAACGTGAATGAGGTCTGCTCTGCGGCTGGAGCCAGAGACCAGGCCCTGCACTGGGAATGGGGCTGCAGTTAATCAGACTATGCCCAGGCTGGGGAGGGGAGAGGGCAAAGGCAAGTAAGAATCTCACAGAGCTTTCAAATGGTGTCTTTCTTCATTCAGCATTTGCTTGGTTGCTGTAAGTTTTTTACTGTTTTCTGGGGTTCTGCCAATGTTGGTTTTTATAGTTCCTGCTGGTCTTTAAGTTTTTCTGGGGAGGAATGGGAGCATGTAGTTGCTGACTCCACCCTTTTTCTGATGTCACTCATCGAGTATTCCCTCTTTATTAAACGGTTTCCAGTTATTACCGGAGCCTGGTGGTGACTGAATGCATGGCGATGGCACACTAGCTTGCCATCCGATCGCCGGTTGTCCTGGTGCCCATGCTCTGCAGCACTTGTGGGCGCCTGGAAGTGGTTTCTATGAGGTCAGGTTTAAGCAGACCCTGAAAACATACACACACACCCACACACACAGGCACACTCACTCACACACACACACACACACACACACAGGCACACACACACACAGGCACACTCACTCACACACAAAGGCACACACACTCACACACACTCACACACACACAGGCACACACACTCACACACACAGGCACACACACTCACACACACACTCACACACAGGCACACACACTCACAGGCACACTCACTCACACACACAGGCACACACACTCACACACACACAGGCACACACACTCACACACACAGGCACACTCACTCACATACACAGACACACACACTCACACACACACACACACCACAACTGAACTGAAGCAACACTTGATTCAGAGTTTAATGACATTTATTTTTTCCATATTAATACATCTCCTTCAACTCACATTTTCAGCCTTAGAAGAGGTTTTTATGACTAAATTTCCCTCCTGGTTTATAATTGGCTCTGAGAATGTGCCCACACCAGCCAGTTTTGATAGCCCCAATCAGAGGTAACAATAAATTACAGTGGGAAAGAGCATACTTTTTTGGGAAAAACTTTCAAACTGTCTCACTTTGAAAGAAGAAATAGTGGGAAGTACAGATGTACCCTTCTTCGTGGGCAGTGGTTACTGATTATATCTAACTAGAGGCCCGGTGCACGAAACTCATGCTCTCAGGGGTAGGGGGTCCCTCAGCCTGGCTTGTGCCCTCTCACAGTCCAGGAACCCCACAAATGATTGTCCCACAGAGGGAGGGAGGCCCCGCCCACCGCCACTGGCCGGGTAGCCTGGGCCTCCCTCTTTGGGGCGATCGTGAGCCCCCTGGCCAGGCCTGGGCCTCCCACTGAGGGGCTATCATGGGGTGATTGCAGGGCCCTCTGACCAATCGCATCACACCCGCCTTGGTGGCAGTAGTCAGTGCTGGGTTGCTGGGGTGCCTGTGACCCAGGAGGGACGAGAAGAGATCATCAGTTCAGCCTGCTCGCCAGTCCCCGCCCACCCGAGCCTGCTGCACATGCAGCCTGGTGTTCGGTCATCTGTTCAGACGTTTTGGACGGTATAGACCCTGGCTCTTTATATATTAGGATGGTTGGGGACTGGGAATGACAAGATTTGAAGATGAGTGACAAGAAATCTGGAAAAGATGAATATGAAAGGCTTCTCAGAATGGGCACTGACCGGAGGCTCCGTGCTTCCATGTGTGAATGCACACCCTGCAGCAGAGTCTCTCAGTGATCAGGATGGAAAATGACAACGTTGTGGCTGAAGTTTACTTCTTCTCTCAGCCACTGCACTGCTCGTTTGCAGAACGAAAGAATGAAGTGGACAAAGTAGCAGGAATCTACCCTGAGCAAAACCAGCGTGGTTGTCTTTCCTTTACTGTCTCCACTGCCAGTGACAGAGACCAACGTGGAACCTCCAGTGCAACCGCATTCTACAGGGGATCGGTCACCTGCCGGTGGCAGGTAATTACAAAGGCCTCTTTCATCATAGCAGGGCTTTCCATCACGGGTGGGTTGTACTCAGTAGATAGCCTTTTACCTTAGATAAGGACTTGCCTTAGATCACAATGCTTTCCCAGCATCACCATGCATAGATTTATAGAATGCCTTAGTCACTAGTCTTTTATCCCAAACAATGTTGCTTCTACCACAGGACTCATTTCTACACTGTTTTCCAAAATGGGTCTATCAGTGCACGCTGCTGTGAAGGCGGATAGTGATCCTCGCTACGCATCCCAGCAGTACCGATTCTCGTTCAATTCTCTTTATAGGTCAACAGATCATCACTTACTAGCGAAACTGAGAGTGAGAGGACCTTACCGTTTAGAAAAGGATTTCATTGGTGTGCACTCTAAAATACTCTTTGGAAAGTTCATGAGGAAATACATACACAGCACCATTCGTGACAGCAAAGGAGGAAACAATCTATCAACATTAGAACAGATACATTAATAGCAGTGTGTTTACATAATATAATACAGGGAAGCAAAGAAAATAAATTAATTAGAGATGCACAATTTAGTGTGAATAAATCTCAAAAACATAATATTGAGCGAAAACAACAGCCATGAAGGAATATATGCATTATGAGTCAGTTCACATAAAATTCAAGAATAGAAAATATTTTAAAATATCAATATGAAATGCAGACAAGTGTTAGAATTATATAAATCAGTAAGGAATGGTTAACACAAGAAGTTTCCTCTGAGTGTCGGACCCATGTAGGTTTTTATGATACTGTGGAAGTCTGTTTGTTAAGCCGAGTGTTAGGTACATGTATGTTCATTTTATCATTTCCTTTAAGACATGTTTGCCAAAGCATATACTCTGTGCTCACTAAGCTTTTTTCCTTTTCCTGGTACATAAGAGCACAGCATTTCCTAGCCTCCTGCCATTAGGGAAACGTAACGTCAATTCTAGCCAGTGAAATGTGAGGGATGCTCATGCTTCCACTGCTGACTGTCCTGCCTGGGGCCACTTGGCATGAGTTACAAAGTGACCTGCAGATGGTCGCCACTTGTGCTGGGCTTGGAGGTGCCTGGGAGAGGCTAAGCTTTGACTGAGGCCACGGCCACTAGTGCCGGCCTGGGCCTGGGCTATTTAGCAAAATTAGGGGCACATGGAGGCCAGAGGTGGCTTGTTTGGGATTTGTGAACCTTTGAGAGATTTTAGGAAAGTTTGAAGCATAAGCCAGGACAGTCCGTTTGTATGGAAAAGCCAGTGGACGCAGCTTGGGTGGACCTGAAGGTTGGGAACGGGATCTCAGAAAATCACCAGAGTGAGACAGGTGGTGCGGACTAGGTTGACGGAGTCCCAGATAGGTGTCAGCCTGCCGATGCAGGCTGGGTGGTGGGAGGGCTCAACCAAAAGACAGTGGCCCTGCCTGCCCTTCTCTCCAGGAGGCAGCTGCCCCTCCAGCCTCGCCCTGATTCCATGCGGTCATTCCTCCCAGCAGTCCCTGCTCCCTTTTGAGCTGCTGCCCCAGTGCTGGAGCTCAGAGCAAGGGAGTGTGTCAGTGACTATATCCATGTGTGGGCCCGTAAGAGGAACACCTGGGATTCCAGCTGCCTCCATCTCACTCAGCCTCAATCCCTGCTGGTTTTCAAAGCCAGAAGTTGTGGGGACTTCTCTTCCCAGCCCTGGAACCCTGAGTTGGGGGGCCTGGTGTAGGGCTGGGGCCCCTGCGTCCTCAGGGGGGACCTCCACAGCTGAGCCATCCCTCTTGATCGTTTGCCGCCAACAATGGTGGGGGACCAGCCTGCTCAGCATCTCCGCCCTTTCTACCAGCTCCATGTGGCCTCTGACATGCATCCTTACTCACAGGACCTTCTTCAGCTGAGCTCCAGGTGGAGATGGTTGTCCTGTAGTTAAGTTGTAATTTTTTTGTGGTCATAGCAGGAGGTGAGCACAGCATTTACTGCCATCTTCAGAGGTTACAATGTTCCCCCTTCCCCTCCTGTGACTGGTTCGTATAGTATTGGGCAGTGGTCAGCAAACTCTTTAGTCAACCGAGCCAAATATCAACAGCACAACGATTGAAATTTCTTTTGAGAGCCAAATTTTTAAACTTAAACTTCTTCTAACGCCACTTCTTCAAAATAGACTCACCCAGGCCGTGGTATTTTGTGGAAGAGCCACACTCAAGGGGCCAAAGAGCCGCATGTGGCTCGCGAGCTGCAGTTTGCCAACCACGGGTATTGGGGAACATGAGGGTCATCACAAGGGTGACAGTGAGTCAGGATTTACCATCCCCCGAACCAGAACCAACCTGAATGCTAAGAAATTCACTGTGACTTAGAGCCCAGCGGTCAGCATCATTTCCTTTTGGAGGTCCTTCTGGTTAGAACTGTGACTAGTTGGCTTCAGGGTAGATTGAGTCAGCTGGTCTCTCCTGAATCAGAGCCACTTTTATATATCTATATATGTAAAAGCCTAAGCGACAGAGCAACCCAACAACCAAACGACTGGTCAGCCAGTTGACCGGTCACTATGACACACACTGACCAGCAGGGGGAAGATGCTCAACACAGGAGCTGCCCCCTGGTGGTCAGTGTGCTCCCACAGCCAACCACTCGCTGCTGGCCAGCCTCCCCCAGCCAACCTCCCATGGCCCTGATTGGCCCTGATCGGCCCCAATTGCCGGCCAGGCTGAGGGACCCCACCCATGCACCAATGTCATACACCAGGCCAGTAGTGTATCTATAAATTTCAGAGAGGAAGGGAGATGGGAGAGATAGAAACATCAATGATGAGGAGAACCATTGATCGGTTGCCTCTTGCATGCCTCCCATTAGGGATTGAGCCTGTGACCCAAGCATGTGCCCTGACCAGGAATTGAACCATGACCTCCTGGTTTATAGGCCTCCGCTCAACCGCTGAGCCACAGAGGCTGGGCACTTCTCATTCACCAAGGACAAGGCTCATCCTTCAGGATGTGAGCTTCTCTCCGCGGGCTTTTCCTCCCCCAGGCCAGGCATCCCCCAGGATCTGGGTGAGTGTGCTTGGAGTGAGGATGGCCAGGCTAGTGGTTCTCAGACTTGACTCACCTGGAGACAGATGGCCTGACTTCTCCTTCAGAGCTTTGTCTTTGGTGGGTTAGACTTGGGCCCAAGAATTTGCATTTTGAACAAATTATCTGCTGGTTCTGCTGCTGCTGGTTTGGGAACCGCTGTCAGAACCACTGAAAAGCACTGCCTGGGTTTCTGGGGGCCCTGAAAGGTGTGGAAAGCGTGGAGTGGTTCCTGGTAGGGCGCGGGCAGCCAGGGGCAAGGGCCCGGCCAGCACGCAGGCTGAGTCCAGGCCGGCCCTGCGGCTCGGTGCGGCCAGGAGCGGCGGTGCAGCAGCGAGGAGGCATCTGCCACAGACTGAGCACCTACTGGGCGCTCTGCACGCTTGATCCTATGGAGTCCTCCAACTGCCGTTGTGATAAATATTACTTTCCCCAATCCTATCGGCACGTTAAGACGTGTGTGCCCAAGGTCGGATAGGTCAGCCGAAGTGGAAATGAATTCAATTCTGATTGAATTGACTTTAAAGCCACGGCTGTCCTTACACCATGTTCAAGGCCAGAGACGATGCCTCAGCCGTGAGCGAGACGCTCTAGGCTCGATCCCGAGCCTGGAAGGGTGTGAGAAGGTGAGTCATGCCAAACGGGAGGAGCCCTCCCCCGAGCAGCCCAGGCCCGATGTCCACGCAGCCTGGCCAAGTGAAGGCCCCAAAAGTGACAGCGTGGGGCGGGTCATTGCCGGCTCTGCTTCCCCCTCGTCCGTGAGACGGGATCTGCGCGGGTGCACGCACTTTGGGTTCCCTGGGCTGACGTCTGAGGTCCGCTGGAGCGGCACCAACGATCCACCGGCGGCCCCAGGCTGGAACCCCAGGCCTCAGGAGGCAGACATTGCCGGGCGGGGGCCGGTCTGGACCCCGGTGCTGAGGTGGTCACACAGGACTGGGCCTCTACGCCATTCGGGGGAGAATCACTAGGGTGAGGTGGGATAAGCCATCTGAACAGACAGCCCTGGTTCAACTTCACGGTATGTGTCCGCCCCCGGCCTTCCTCCTTTGCTGTGAGCTGGGGGGAGGGGTGCAGCCTGGCAGCAAAGGGGGACAGTTGCATGAAGAGCAGCTGGCAGGGCGCGGCCAGTGTTGGGGGCTGTAGGTGGGCCTGGCCCTGGCCCTGCCTCAGCCCTGCTGCTTCAGGCCTTGGGGGCTGGGCTCTCCTGGGACATCCTTGCTCCTCATCCTCAGAGGAGTCACCAGAGCTTGAACATGCTCACGCTTTCGGGATTCGCGCCTCCTGGGGCTGCGCCTGCATTCCAGGGGGAAGGCTCAGTGCCCCCCTCCAGGGGCACAGCGGCCTTGGCCCAGCTCCCAGGAAGCTTCCCGGAGCAGCGGCTTGGCCAGGCCAGCTGCCTGCGGCCCCTCCTCACTGGTCTGCTTGTGCTCACATGGGACCTGCGCTTGGCCCTGCTCCCTGAGCCCCGGGCCCTGGCACCCGCTCTGACTGGGACCCCAGCCAGAGCAGGGCAGTGGAAGGGGCAAAGGCCCTCGGGTCTGGGTTGGGCTCTGACTGAGCCAGGTGCCCTGCACGCCCATGCTCATGGAGCTTCCTGGGCACAGGGGGTGCGCGCTGCTCTGCTCAGAGCCTCCTGGTCTGCTGAGGCGCTACACGCCTCCATCTCAGGAGCAGTCATCTGTCCTCAGGCACTTGGCTCACACCAGAGGCCTGGACAACCAGAGATCAGTGCCCCTTGATCGATGGCTGCAGCACTACAGCCCCCTCCATGCTCCAGAGGGCCTCGTGGCACAGCCAGCCAAGGGACACTCACGGTGCGGGCAGCAGCATCATTGGGCAAAGGAGGCAGCGCTCGCTCCCAGGTCAGGGCACCGCATTGGGCGTTGTCCTCTGGCAATTCATTCTCCTTCAGGAGCTCTGCCAGGGCCACCTAGACAGCACCCAGTCAGCCATTCCTCATCTCAGCACCCAGTCAGTCAGTGCCTCATATCAGCATCCAGTCAGCCAGTGCCTCATCTCAGCACCCAGTCAGCCATTACCTCATCTCAGCACCCAGTCAGTCAGTGCCTCATCTCAGCACCCAGTCAGTGCCTCATCTCAGCACCCAGTCAGCCATTCCTCATCTCAGCACCCAGTCAGTCAGTGCCTCATATCAGCACCCAGTCAGCCAGTGCCTCATCTCAGCACCCAGTCAGTCAGTGCCTCATCTCAGCACCCAGTCAGCCAGTGACTCATCTCAGCACCCAGTCAGCCATTCCTCATCTCAGCACCCAGTCAGTCAGTGCCTCATCTCAGCACCCAGTCAGCCATTACCTCATCTCAGCACCCAGTCAGTCAGTTCCTCATCTCAGCACCCAGTCAGTGCCTCATATCAGCACCCAGTCAGCCATTCCTCATCTCAGCACCCAGTCAGTCAGTGCCTCATATCAGCACCCAGTCAGCCAGTGACTCATCTCAGCACCCAGTCAGCCAGTGACTCATCTCAGCACCCAGTCAGCCATTACCTCATCTCAGCACCCAGTCAGCCAGTGACTCATCTCAGCACCCAGTCAGCCAGTGCCTCATCTCAGCACCCAGTCAGCCAGTGCCTCATATCAGCACCCAGTCAGCCAGTGCCTCATCTCAGCACCCAGTCAGCCAGTGCCTCATGGCAGCACCCAGTCAGTCAGTGCCTCATATCAGCACCCAGTCAGCCAGTGCCTCATCTCAGCACCCAGTCAGCCAGTGCCTCATGGCAGCACCCAGTCAGCCAGTGCCTCATGGCAGCACCCAGTCAGTCAGTGCCTCATATCAGCACCCAGTCAGCCAGTGCCTCATGGCAGCACCCAGTCAGTCAGTGACTCATCACAGCACCCAGTCAGCCATTACCTCATCTCAGCACCCAGTCAGCCAGTGCCTCATCTCAGCATCCAGTCAGCCAGTGCCTCATCTCAGCACCCAGTCAGCCAGTGCCTCATATCAGCACCCAGTCAGCCAGTGCCTCATCTCAACACCCAGTCAGCCAGTGACTCATCACAGCACCCAGTCAGTCAGTGCCTCATATCAGCACCCAGTCAGCCAGTGCCTCAAGGCAGCACCTAGTCAGTCAGTGACTCATCACAGCACCCAGTCAGCCATTACCTCATCTCAGCACCCAGTCAGCCAGTGCCTCATCTCAGCACCCAGTCAGCCATTACCTCATCTCAGCACCCAGTCAGCCAGTGCCTCATCTCAGCACCCAGTCAGCCAGTGCCTCATCTCAGCACCCAGTCAGCCAGTGCCTCATGGCAGCACCCAGTCAGTCAGTGCCTCATATCAGCACCCAGTCAGCCAGTGCCTCATGGCAGCACTTTGCTGAGCTCCTCCTAGATGCTAGTATTTATCCCTTGTGCCCCCCACCATTCCCTCCCTGCCCCCTACGTCTCCTCCCATGCACCTGGCCCCCCTCCCCTCCCTGCTCTCACTGCCCACACTGCCCGTGTCTGTGTGTCCTTGCTGTGCACACAAGACTTGGATAACTGCTTCCACCCTCCCCATGCATAGGCGCCCCTCCCCTTGGAACAATCCCTCCCTGCAGCTTCTCCTCTCCAGACCGTGTTACAGTTTTCTGCAGATCCCACCACTGTCCCTGGCTCTGTCCCTGTGTCCGCACTGCTCTGTTGTCTGTCTTCTTGCTGAGGAGCGAGCCCATGAGAGCAGCCTGCTCTCTCTTGTTCATGCTGGACGCCCGGCAAGGCGTCAGCACACAGCCAAGCCTGCTGAGCCTAGTGTTTGTGGGAACACAGGGACATGGCGGAGCGCCTTCGGGTCCTGTCTTCCTGGCTCTGTGCCCCTGAGGGAGGGCTCGGGGAGCCTTGCTGAGGGTGGCTGTGGTCCTGCATCTCCAGCGGTGCCAGGAGGCAGGCTCCGCGCTGCAGTCATGGGGCTTCGCGGGGTGGTGGCTGTGTGCGCTGAGCACCAGGGCCTGTTCCGAGGCCGCTTGCTGCTCCGCCCTCTCCGCGTTCACACTCTGCTTCTCGCCTGCGATGGGTCCTGAGCCCCAGAATGGCTGTCTGTGCTATGGTGTGAAATCTGCTTCCAGACATGGTCGCCAGCAGGATGGCGCTGAGGGACCGTCCGTCTCTGGCTGACCTGCCGAGGGGGCTGAGGGCAGCCCTCGGAGCAGGGCCTCTCCGTGCAGCATGAGGGGTGCAGGCCCTGGACACTAGGACCCGGGTGGCTGGCAGCTGAGCCCAGAGGCTCTGCCCTGATGAAGGTGGTGAGGAAGGTGGGGTTCACACGATGGACCTGTCACTTTGGTCAGGACACCGAAGGTGCTCTGTACATCATCACGCTCGCTAATCACAACCACTTGATGCCTCAGGTCAGGTCATCATCCATATTTTTTCAGAGGAAACTGAGGCCCAGGCAGTTGAGTCACCGGGACATGAGTGTGCGTGTGAGGCCACGCCTGTGAACAGACGGGAGCTGCCTGCGGGTGGAGAGCCAGGACTCTGCAGCCAGCAATAGTGAGGGAGTAAGCAAAGACTGAGGCAGAGACTGTGAGGGTGACTCAGGCCAGGGGAGGCCTGGGCTCCCCACAATAATGGTGCTGAGGGAACAGGGCCCTGACCTGGGGCAGGGGGCTGAGGAGGCGCTTTGCAGCTGGGACCTGAGGCAGGTGCCGCCGTCCCTGGTGCAGAGACGCAGGTGAGGCGTCTGTTGCGGACTCCAGAGGAGGGAGGTGATTTCAAGACGGTTGGAGTTGCCCAGCTGGGAAAGCGTCTGTCCACGGTGTCACAAGCTTATTGCTCACCCTTCACCACAGGTGGCGTTTCCTTAGCATAGACTCTATACCATCTTGTCCTCTGAGAGTCTGTGAACAGCAAAGAAAATACTACAGTTTTGCTCTTTTCTTATACAAACGCATATAACTTTTTCTAATAAATTATCGGGGCAAATTCTTTACAGAAACTAGAGACAGGAGTGATTCCAAAGCCTATTCAGCACACACTGTCTGGGTGTGTCCCCGTGTGTGGCTGCCCTGGCGTGTCCCCAGCGTGTGGCTGTCCTGGTGTGTCCCCAGCGTGTGGCTCTGATCCAATGATTGAAACCATTACGTTTCCCTAAAAACCCGGGAAAGCCGGTGCTCACAGCTCTGGCCCTTCTCTCTCTTGGTTTGGGCGGAGTCGCCTCCAGGTGCCTTTGCCTCTGGGTGGCCGCGGCCCAGCTCCAGGCACTGACGGCCGGGAACAGCGCGGCCTCCTGGGCTGACTTTCCATCCGGTGCTTCTCCCCCGGCAGCCCTCTCCTGCCTGGAGCCTGGGTGACTGAGGCGGCCGCCGTGCCTGACCCCAGTCCGTGTCGGACACGTGGAAGGAAAGGACACAGATCTCGGCGGTGTCAGCCCTGAAGCTTCAGGGTCTGTGGTCACCGAAGCACAAGCTGCTCACGTTCATGCTCCCCCTGTGCGTGCAGCCTTCCCTTTCCTTCTCTGGGTGACAGGCAGCTACGCCTCCCAGTGCCCAGCGTCACATCGCCACCTCTCAGGGTGCACAGCCCTTCGCGTCCCCCAGGCTCCTGGGCACCTGGCTGTTTCTCCCTCCTGCCTCTCTCTGGCAGCAGGCCGAATCATCGTAAGCCTCATTAGGCCGAGTTCTTTGGGGACCAGGACAAGGGATCCTCATCTCCCCATCCCCACCCACCCCCACCCACCCCCACCCCCACCCACCCCCACCCACCCCCACTACTGTCCCCATCCCCACGCCTCCCCCTCCCCTCAGCACCAGCACCAGCACCAGCACCAGCCGCAGCACAGGCGGGGCCCGGCTCTGAGGAGTCACACCGCTCGGGGCTGCCTGGCCTCGGCAGGCCATGTGGCAGCTGATAAACCCGTGGAGACTGTGCCCAGGCTGCTTTCAGGGTCCTCACTCCCATGCTGGCCTGGGGTCGTCCCCGTGACGCCCAGCCTGGTCTTAGCCCCGGCCTGCGGGAGCCTCCAGGCACGGGGCAGCTCTCGAGGGGATAGTGGCTTCCTAATTTACCGTGAGGTCGTTAAGTGCGGGGCTGTTTGCCGCAGTCTGGTTTTGGTGAAGCCGCAGGGGGACGTTAAAGCACAAACTTGAGCATTGGTTTGCCTCCCGATTCTTTCTCCTCTTGATGTCCCCTTGATCAGGTCACATGATCAGACTCCCACCCATAACTGAAATGAAGAATGACAATCTCCTTCTCAGGGCTGTTGTCAGGGTTAAATAAGATAGAAAGTCACGTTGTATTTTCTTCGACTCATTGAAAAACTTCCAAGAATGCAAAAGAGAGAGCCGGTGACAATTTCGAGAGCTCCCTGTCCTCCCCACCCAGACGGACTATCCCCCCCAGGCCTCCCTGGTGGAGACAGCGGGCACTCTGCCAGGCCCAGCAGGCATCGCCAATCACACTGGAGGTCCAGCCGGGGGCTTGGATGCGGCTGATGCCAGCTGTTGAGCATGTTGCTACCAGGGAAGCTTGCACTTCGGTGTAAAACATCAACCGCAGCGGAGCAGGGGCTGGGTTTGCTGGACCCAGCACTTCCCAGATCCTGGCCAGACCGGCCCCCTCAGCAAGGCTCCGCACCGTCCCTGTAACAGCAGCACTGCGTGTGCATACTTACGAGAGGCTTTTACATTAAAAAATGCTCTAAATCATCACCCAAGGTTTACAGCTATTTTATTTTAATGTTGATTTTTAGAGACAGAGGAAGAGAGAGAGGCAGAGAGAGGGGGGGGGGGGGGGGGAGAGAGAGAGAATTAGTTTCCTCCCTTCCCTACCCTGACTGGGAATTGAACCTGTAACATTTTGGTGTACAGGACAATGTTCCAACCAACCGAGCTGCCCGGCCAGGGCATTACGTTATTTCTTCCCTTAGGTGAGGATTGAAATCGTTCATCAGTTTCTCAAAGAGCCCTGTGATCCGGAGAAATGGAGGACTGTCAGATCCTAGAGGACAGCCCAGAAAGAGCAGGCTGGTGCCGGCCCCTCCTCAGCTCCAGTAAATGCCACGGGAAGGAGAGCGGATGGGAGGCGGGATGTGGGAACCTCCTCCAGCCAGAACCCTTTCTCTCCCTGAGGGTGTCTGTGCGGGAAAGGCCGGTCAACGGACACTGGGCCAGGACTGATGGGGCAAAGCTGGCATGGGCTCATCTCACCGCCGCCTCCGGGTCAGCCCTTGGCCTCTGGAACCCCCCGGGGCCGCGGGGATGGCCTCGGGGTGATCCTGTCAGCTGACTTTACGTGCAGAATGAGCCCAGAGAGGCGCGGACTTTCCAAGGCAAACAGCTAATGAGTGCAAGGACATGATTTTACACTCAAACATGTCTGATTTCCACTTCAGAATGCTTGCAAAGAGCAGTGAGAATATAGAATATTCGTTATCAATAGAGGCAGCCCCTCAAGTCTTAACATATATGAAAGCTGCGCTGGACCCAGGAATGGATGTCAGCGTCCGGGGTGATGTAAAAATGACATTTCTTTTCTGTGGGTCAGAAGCACATTCCCCTTCCTTCTCCCCTTCCTTCCTTCCTTCCTTCCTTTCTTCCTTCCTTCCTTCCTTCCTTCCTTCCTTCCTTCCTTCCTTCCTTCCTTCCATCAACCCGTCCTTCCTTCCTTTCTTCTTTTCCTTCCTCCATCTCTTCTTTCTTTTTTCCCCACAAACACCTTTCTCATGAGGATATAGATTCCAGCGCATTGACCTAAAACATGCCAATGCCCCTTGCTCTCGAGAAAATCTTACCTTATCGGGGCACTGACAGCTAAGCCAACACACCAGACACAAAAATTCTGGGCAGACATTTAGCAGAATAACTATAAGCTTGTTGGATGGAGGCACATTTTAAAGAAGAAAATTTAGACTGTATAATGAAGAAAACTATATGTAGCAAAATATGTAATGTTTTACTTGCAAATACATAATGCTACGTCTCTTTCACTTGCCTGTGAAAGAGTATAAGTCAAACCAGCTTATGTTAAAAGAAAATTTGGAGGCACTTGTAGCTGGAAATCTCAATTGCACCTGACACGAGTGATTAACTTCCTGAATATATCAGCAATCCCTGTATCTCGATATGCTGTCTAACATCTGCATGAGTTTTGGTGTAGGGAAATACGTTGCTGATGAATCTGTAAGTTGCTGTATTTTTCTTTTGAAAAGTAACATTGGGGTATTAAGTGCAACCGAGACTATCTCTATATTTTGACCCTCAGGAATTCATGGTGGTACACTCCCATGTGACTATCACGGATGTTTATCCCAGCAACATCTGCATTATCCAAAGTAAAACAAATAAAGCATAAAGCTAAAACAATGTAAAAGTTCCCCAGAGGGGGTGGCCAAATAACCCACAGAACAGTCTCACGTTTATGCTGTTGCTGAGACGCACGCGTGTGGAGCCGAAGGATGGCCATGAGGGTTGCTGTATGAAAGAGGTCAGGTGAAGAGCTGTGAGCAGTCTCCTCACTCCTCGGCACACAGTACAGATGAGAAGAGCAGTTGCATGATCAGCGAGAAGGCCAATAGTGACATGCACAGACCCAACTGCTGCTGCGATTACCCCAATTCAGTGGGGCTGGGAGGTGGGAAGAATTACGATAATAACACTTTTCATTTCATACCTGTTTTTAAATGTGTTAGAGCCACTATGCCTTGTTTTTTAACTTATAAAAGCACCTTAGAAAGAAAAAATAGACAATCCAGTCTGGGGATGACACTGAGCATGCTCCTCTGCACTCAAGGTGCAGCTGAGGCCCGGGCAGGAAGGGCGGCATTTCACAGAACGCGGGCGGCTGGCTGTTCCGCTCCTGAGGTGGCTAAACTGGCCCAGGACCCGCCTTGCACAGGAAGAGGGCTGATTGCCCAGAGCTTCCTGGGGCCGGGGAGCTGGGGAGCAGACCTCCACATCTCACAACCCCTGCCTGAAGAGGAGATGAGAAAATTGGTGATATACTGCTTGTCATGTGATTGAAACGCTCCCCGTTTTTATTATAACTGGCAAAACATATGCATGTTTTTATCTTTGTTATAATTTCTCAGCATAATTCTTTACTGTCCATTGCAGACCATTCCTTATAGAACAATTTATTTGTGTTCTTCAGTTTCAGCAAGTCCTAGCTCATCTTCAGCTTCTGAACAAGTTGGGTTGTGATGTACATCACTTAAAAAAATCACAAGACACTTGCTGAAGTGAGAAGACTTGGGAACTTTTTTAAAAGTGCACATTAGCCCTGGCCGGTTTGCTCAGTGGATAGAGCGTTGGCCTGTGGACGCTGTATTTTTTAAAGGTCCTAGCCAAAAGTCTGGGAAGGGTCCCGGGTTGGATTCCCATCAAGGGCACGTACCTCGGTTGCAGGCTTCTCCCCAGCCCCAGCCCCGGTCAAGGCACGTGCAGGAGGCAACCAATTGATGTGTTTCTCTCACATTGATGTTTCTCTCTGTTTTTCCCTCTCTCAGCCACTCTCCCTAAAAATCAATAAAAAAATATCCTCAAATGAGGATAAAAAAACCAAAAAAACAAAGTGCAAATTAGATGGCGGCCATGGGTCCTGCATGTTGCATCGGTGCGAGAGGAACATGTGGCCTCTGCTGAGCAGCATACAGAGGCCGTTTCACAGGCTCCCAGTCCATGCGAACTGTTGCTTTCAAACCCGGCTGTCTTACAGCCAACCTCAGGAATGTCTGCTTGTTCATGTCAAGGTGCAATGCGTTGCCAGCCCCGGGAGCCTGCAGAGCTGGCAGGGTTATGCTGACTGGCACTTGTGTTCTGTCCCCAGTCCCCTCAGCCAGGAGTCTGGGGAGGGGCAGGTCTGAGAGGAGCCAGGGGAGTCTGTTCCTTCACACCTGCTGGTGCCCATTGGTAGAGAGCAGAGCAGGAGGCAGGTTCAGGGCAGTGGACAATAAGGACCTGGGCTGAAACCAAGGCTGGTCATGAGGAGAAGCGGGGCTCAGCTGGCAGAGCCAGGCGCTGCGTCAGGAGCCCCGCAGGGCGAGAAGGCAGAAGGGGCCCCTCAGTCCCTTGCCCCTCAGTCCCTGAGCCACACCTGCCTGCCCTGGGCAGCAGGCTGCGTCTGGAGTCCCAGATTCTTTCCTCAAACCTGATTGAAAGTTAATGACCAATTGTTGACTGCGTTAGTTTGCTTGGCTGCCATCACAAAGTACCGCAGGGAGAGTGTCCTAAACAACAGACACGGCTCTGGAGGCTGGGCGTGCAGGATCCGGGTGTCGGCCGGGCTGGTTTCTCCCAGGGCTTCTTCTGTGAGCTGTCTGCTCATTATGTACTCACATGGGCTTCCACTGTGTGTCTAGGTGCTGATCTCTCCTTGTAGGGACACTGGTCAGGTTGGGTCAGTGTCCTGGGCCACCTATGTGACCTCATTTCACCTGGATGCCCCTTTAAAGGTCCTGTCTCCAAATTTAGTCCCACTCTGAGGTCCTGGTGTTAGGAATTAAGTTGGGGGACATCATTTAGCACGACATCAACTCCTTCCATTCCCCCCTCAAATGACACCGTATATCCCGTTAGAAATGTGTGTGTTTATATGTATGGATGTGAAATAATTCCTTTTCTTTATCTCCCTCAGTTCTCAACAATTCCACATGAGCAGCCTGAGTTGGATGCCTCCATGGAGCATGAGGGACCAGGCACCTCCCAGCACGTCCACGGAAAGTGGCCGTGAAGCCCACCCCATCACTGCCCTCCCAGCTGGGCAGAAACGCGGACTCCGCAGGGAGCCTTCGGTCAGGGTCTGCCTCCAGACAGGATTCTGACTCAGCCCTCTGTCTGCTCACCCCAAAGGTGCAGGATAATTAACTCACCAGTGCTTGTTCCGTGCCGCGCCCTTCACCAGGCCTATGGGTGGTGTAGCACATTACGTTGTCTGTCCTGTGACAATGGCACCACAGGTACGGGGCGTGTTTGCATGCTGATTGCTACATACTTTACTTGGTGGGAAGTATTTTAACTGCTGTGCAGATGTTAAATCACTTAATCTTCACAGCAGCCCAGGAGATAAGACCCTCATTATGCCCACTCCATAGTTGAAGAAACTGAGGCACAGGTCACTCGCCCCGTGTTGCAGCCAGCACCTGAAATCAAGAGCCCAGAGTGTATTCATCCCACACAGCCTTGTGAGGGAGTGTTGGCTATCACTCTCTTGCAGATGAGGCAAGCGTTTTACAGCTGTTTGGGCCCAGGGGGTCTAATTCTAAAGCCACGTTTCTCTCCATTGTGCCAGCTTGTTTGCTTGGCTTTGCCTGCTCCCCAGAGCCTGGGCTAATGCCCTCCTGTCTCACATTCCTCATGAACAGCCAGAGCCAAGCACGTTGCTTCTTTGTATCCGTATTGCAGAGTGTAAAGTGCTGTCAGGTCCATTTGGAGAAACAGAAAAAGCATGGGCTTTCGAGTCAAGTAAATCTTGCTTCAAACCTCAGGTCTTGGCCTTGGCTAAGTGACTTAATTTCTGTGAGTCTGAGCTGCCTTTTTCATTAACATGGGGATAGTAATCACTCGTACACGTGTGCCGAGTGGTGGTTAACCGCTCATCCTCTTGCTGGTGAGCAGTGTGTGACTGACTGCTGTGGCCTCTGTAGCTCTCCCACCAGGAGCTGCATTCACCTGCCCCCCTGGAACCTGGCCTTGGAGCTTTCTCTGGCCACAGGAAAGGGACAGAAGTGATAGATACCAGTTCCAAGTCTCAGAGGTCTTGGCCACCTCCACATTTTCTCTTGAACTCTTACTGCCACATGAGAACAAGCCTGGACCGAGCTGGTGGGAAATGAAAGCAGAGGGAGAAAAGCAGAGTCCTCCTGACTGCAATCAGCCCAGGCCAGCAAGCCCTGGCCATGGGCCAGCGGACCACAGCCAACCACACAGCCATCCTGTTGACTCCTGAGAAATAAGGCATGCTTGTTATTTACATTATTAATGTTGGTGTGGTTTGTTATGCAGCAATAGCTAACAGATGCAATGAGAAATAAATATTATCAGAACTATTTAGAAAAAACAGCTCAAAACACTCAACCTTCCCAGAGCAGGTTGTCTCTTGTGTGTCTTCTAATATGCACACTCATACTCTCTCACTAGAGCAGCAGTCGCCAACCTTGCGGACCTCACGGACCACCAGTGGTCCGCAGACCACGGGTAGGCAACCGCTGCACTAGAGGCCCAGTGCACGAAACTCGTGGACGCATCTGGGCCGATCTGTGGGGCAACCGGTGGGACAATCGGGGGGCCCCTGCTGGCACCCGCCTTGGCTGGCCTGGGGCCTGTGGGCTGGGGGCAGCTCCTGCATTGAGCATCTGCACCCTGGTGGTCAGTGCATGTAATAGTGACCAGTCATTCTGCTGTTGGGTCAATTTGCATACTAGGCTTTTATTATATAGGTTAGGGCAACTCCACACAGGCTGCTAGGTGATGATACAACAACAAACCAGAGCAGAAAACACTTGTTCCCATGGGCTCAATTAAATTTCCTTTGCACATGCTTCTCATTGTCCTTATGTCAATATTGGCTTATGGAACTGGAATCTTTAATTTTAGGAAAGAGGCTGACACATTTGGCAAAGAGAACAGAACACAAAAAATGACATTAAAATGTTAGGGAAAGCCTGGCTAGCGTGGCTCAGTGGTTGATCATCAACCTATGAATCAGGAGGTCACGGTTCAATTCCTGGTCAGGGCACATGCCCAGGTTGTGGGCTCAATCCCCAGTGTAGGGTGTGTAGGAGGTAGTCAATCGATGATTCTCTCATCATTGATGTTTCTCTCTCTCTCCCTCTCCTTTCCCCTCTGAAATCTATAAAAATACATTTAAAGAAAGTGTTAGGGGAAGAGTCATCTTCCTCCCACCCTGGCCAGCTCAACAGGACTAGCTTTGCACAGTCATGGTTCTGAGAGGATCCTCACTGGCTGCTGGGAGTAGTTCCCTGAATGGTGAGGCACCCCAAGTCCCTGTGACAACTAGTGGCCACACGTGAGCCGCAGGGCTTGTCACGTTTACCAAGTGTGTGTGTGTCTTTCTCCCTCATTACATTATGCAGCAGCAAGACTGAAAAGCACCTGGCATAGGGGCTCCAGTTGAAAGAGGAGTGAGAAGTCCACCACAGCTGCCTGTGTCCTGTGGTCCTGGCACAGGGTGGACATAGCCCCTAGGACATGTCTGCTGCATGACTGAGTGCATGTGGTCCGTGAAGAACCCCCCCATCACCCTCCTCCAAGCCCCTCAAACAGATTCCCATTTCTCATGGATTAGCATGGTGGTCAGGAGCCCAGGCTGGGTTCAGATTTCGGCTCCAGCACTTTCTAGTTGTGTGATCTTGTATAAGTCCTTTCAGGTTGATGAACCTAAGGAAACCCACATGCAAAACACCCAGTAACATGTGTAGTGTTGTGGTGAGGAAGTCCATGCAGGTAGTTAGATTAGTACGTGTGGGGTGTTTAGAATACTACCCATATGCAGTAAGCACAAAATGCAAAATGCTACCCGCTTGCCATTTCACATGTTTACATCATGCCTTCAGAGCAATGATTATTCTCAAGCTGCAACATGTGCAGGGACACAGATCAAAGAGACCGGCTCTTCCACCCCAGGTCCCCTGATTGTCAGGGGCCTGATTGTGAACTGGTGCTCTGTGATATAAGCCCACTTGTTCTGGAGATGAAACCCAGGTCTGGTGGAGTTCAGGGGAGCGACCCTCTGATTACTTTAAATCCAGGGGATTGGTGGAGAAATCACAGAGAAGGCAGTGTTTGAGCAGAGCTTAGAAGGATGAGGAGACATTTGACAGTTGAAAGGTCAGATATTCCAGGCAGAGGAAAAGGCACGTGGGAAGGAGTCAGGCCATGCAACTCTAAGTTCTGTTCTGGGGAATGTCTCCATGTTCCTTCACCAGACAGAGTCATGGGGACTGAAGTGCCGGGGGTACAGCTGCGAGGGAGACTAGGGACAGAGGAGGTCCCTGAAGGGGGAGGAGGGATGTTATTTTGGGTTTTGGCAGCAGAATTCTATGCAGGGAGGAAGTGTGATTGTTTAAACACAGCTTAATGGGCCGTTCTGAATGTGATCAGGGGCTCTGTGGGGCTGTCTGAGTGGATTGGGGGCTACCCAGGAGCAACTGAGCAGTAGAGGAATCACAGGAAGTGGGGGCTGAAGAGAAGAACAGGAAGGGAGAGAAGAGACCAGGGTGGACAGACCTGGAGAGAGGGGGAGACAAGCACAGGGGCATGGAGACACCCTGCAAGGTAGAGAGCAGAGCGGGGAGGACCTTCCTGGCTGCTGAGGGGAGGACCGGCGGTCTGTCCTTGGTTTGAGGCTGCTGGCCATGCATGCATGTGTCTCCAAGAAAAGCAGCTGCACCATGGCCTGCACGGATGGTGTTTGCAAAGACTCAGCCCAGGGCAGCGATGAGTCAATCACCAAGGGAGGGAGGTGTCGTGGCACAAGTAGAAATTTGGTGACATAAACACAAAAGCATCCAGAAAGTCACCAAGTATGGGGGGGTATGAAACTTCAGAACTATAATAGCATAAACTTCTGAACCAATTTTATTTCATATTAGAGAACAGAGAGACATCAGCTGTCAGCCCATGACGGCTGCAGGTACCATGTCCTGTTAGAATACAGGTGCAGCTGTTGCATCGCTGAGAAAATGAGGATGCTGATTGTGAGGATATTTTAAATCTGGGACCCTAACTGACATTAAACTTTCGTGGCCATATTCCTTGCTTAGTGATGCCCTGGCATTTCAGGTTTCCCTCAAGCTCTTATTCACTCAGCCCATGAACTAGATGTGCCAGGACACAGGAGGGCCAGGCGTGGTGCATTTTCTCCAATAGCAGGAGAGAATGCTAGGAATGTTCTAGAACTCACAGTGCCTCCAAAATGGCAGTTTTTAAATGCAGGCATCGCTGCGTAGCAAGGAACAGAAACCCAATGAAAATATCATGAACAAAAGGAAGGCTTTTCAGAAGAATGCTGCAGTGACCGGAAGGAACCCAATACCAAGCAAGATGGGGCCAGGTGTGGGCGGGACAAGCACAGGGCAGGAGGGTCAAGAGTCCAGGTCACTGCCCGCTCTCCAGGCCCACGTGATCCTTGACTGCTTTTCCCGGCTGTATGTTTGTCTTCCTCTGCAGACGGCCCCCTCCACCCAGCACGCAGAGATCCAGCCCTGCTTGAGGTGGGTCCGAGTGGCTCTCCAGCCAAACGCCCTAGAGGCTGGTCTGCCTCTGTTCAGAGTACCGGGACCTGGGTCTCACTGGTTTGCCCGTGGGCTGGCTGCCGGGCCAGTCTCCCTTCCTCCCATCAGCTGCCCTAGGAGTGCAAGCAGGCGCATGGCAATGGGTTCTCACATACAAATGAACTCGTTTCAAAGAAGTAAACTGAACAGCAAGATGCCTCCTGTCTGCCGGCTTGCTGTCTCCTCTGCAGAGCGACACTGGCTTTTAGACGCCCGTCCCTGTGGTCCATGCCAGGCATTTGCTCTCATTAGCTCCTCTGGTGGGAGACATCACCCTGGGGCGGGGTCACACTTTCACTGGAGGTACCCTTTCTTTGTGAAGATGACAAGTTGTCAGACTCCTCTCTGCCAGAGCTCATTGCTCAGAAGCCCAGGCCTCCTGACCCCGGCTCTGCAGGCCCCTGGAATGTGCTAGAAGCCTTGGGTGGCCTCTCCTGCCTGAGCAGCTGGCTCCCAGCCTGTTGCTGCTTCAGTTGTTGCACCAGCTGCACTGACCAGGGCTGGGGGCCAGACAGACAAGGCCCGGGAGGAGGCTGCATGGTGAAGGGAGGGCTTGTTTTAAAATGTATTGATTTTCAGATTGAGAGAGATAGAGATAGAGATAGAGATAGAGGTAGAGCTAGAGATAGATAGAGATGGAGGTAGAGGTAGAGATAGAGGTATGGGTAGAGAGAGGTAGAGATAAATAGAGATAGAGATAGAGGTAGAGATAGAGATAGATAAAGAGAGAGAGCTCAACTCATTGTTCCACTTATTGATGCATCGTTGGTTGACTCTTGCATGTGCCCTGACAGGAGATGGAACCCACAACCTTGGCCACAGGGATCGGGCCTAAACCAGCAGTCAGACATCCCCCGAGGGGTCCCAGATTGGAGAGGGTGCAGGCTGGGCTGAGGGACACCCCCCCATTCAGTGCACAAATTTTGTGCATCGGGCCTCTAGTCTATCTATATAATAGATGAATATGCAAATTAGCCAGGACACCATAATGTCATGACTGAACAGCAGGGACCAGAGGCTGCATGGTGACTGGCCAGAACAAGGGAACTCAGGCCGTGCCCCCTGCCTGGCAGGGCTTGACGGGGGACCTCAAGCCATGCCCCCTGACTTTATTAAGGGTCCTTAATAAAGAGGTAATATGCAAATTGACCCTCACGCCCTTGCACAAGATGGCCACCCCCCATGTGGTCAAAGATAGCTGCCACAAGATGGCTGGCAGGGGAGGGCAGTTGGGGGGGTGACCGGGCCAGCAGGGGAGGGCAGTTGGGGAAGACCAGGCCAGCAGGATAAGGCAGTTAGGGGTGACCAGGCCGGCAGGGGAGCAGTTAGGCATTGATCAGGCTGGCAGGGGAGTGGTTAGGGGGTGATCAGGCTGACAGACAGGTGAGCGTTTGGGAGCCAGCAGTCCTGGATTATGAGAGGGAGTTGGACATCCCCCAAGGGGTCCCAGATTGGAGAGGGTGCAGGCTGGGCTGAGGAGCGCCCCCCCCTCCCGTGCACAGAACACAGCTGTCCCTCGCTCAAAGGCTGTCCCTGCGGCTCTGCCCTCTTCCAGTTCCACATTATGTAATATATATATATATATATATATATATATATATATATATATATCACATTTTACATAGTGAGACTTCATCTCTACTAAGATAGGTCAAGATAGATAGCTCTGTAAATAACTGTTCTGCTGATCTTGTTACCTCGTGTATGAACAACTACTTCTGTTGCTTCTTTTGGGGAAAAACACCTAGAAACCTAGACTGTGCACGTGCGCTCTGTGGCCTCCATCAGCCTGCTGGGGAGAACAGCTCAGGGATAGGACCTGCTCCCCCACCCCCTGCACGAAGAGGCTGTCTGTTTGAACTGCGATGGGGTGGGGGTGCAGGAGGGGGGCTTTCCTCACATAGAAGCCTTCGCGCAGTGACACGCCTGAGGGGAACTGCTGAGGATGTGCGGTGTGCGGTCGGAGCCGTGTGCAGTGCATGCAGAGTGCCAGGCGGGATCCTCTCCATCTGTCCGCAGAGTCCCTGAGTCCTGGGGAAATGGAATTCATGTTTGGTGGCTCTGAGGCTGGAGCACAAGACTGTAATCATCAGCCTACAGCCGCCTGGGCAGTTGAAGGCCTGACACTGGGACCCTGGTGGGGTCGGAGGGCTTTTGCCGCTCACTTTGGCAAAGATACCAAAACCTCAGGGACTGAGGTGAGGGCAGAGCCGCAGGGACAGCCTTTGAGCGAGGGACAGCTGTGCTCCGTGCAGGGCGGCAGGCGCTGCATCTGGGCCTCCCTTCCATTTGTACATTATGAAGGGGAGAAAGAAGGAAGACTCTGATCCATCATATTTATGGATTCAGTAACTGTTGCCATTTCAGACAATGGGAATCCCTGGGGATTATTTCTCCACGTGTGCTTTGGCAGCACGGAGGGAGAGACGAATGCGGACCCTCCTGCCGTGTTTATGAAATGTCAGACGTGCTTTCTGGAGTAATTACAAGAATATTGAACAGCCTCGCTGAAGTTTGTAGCCCTCAGCTGAGCATTTCGGGTGCTTCTTGCCAGCCGCATCGCTGTAGGCAGCACAGCAGCCCTGGCACGAAGGACCCAATGGCCTGGCCTCAGCCTGGCCGGTGCGGCCGGGCGCCCCCGTGGCTGGGTGCCCTGGTCGACTTCAGCGATGCTCCCCCCCCCCCCCCCCGTGCCTGTGCAGGCCAGTGGACAGCTGTGGATGGAGGGTCTGAGCTGACACCAACGATCCCATGACAGTTCTTTGGAAAACGTGGCTCCCTTTTTTGTTATGTTTCAGTTAATCTCCAGCCCTCCTTTGCTTTAACCACTGATAACTGTTTCTCATAGATGTGACTGCTCTAATCTCAGAAGTGTTTCTTAAAGCCCTCGCTTGCTTTGCCACTGACTTTTCTCAGGCGCCCCAAGATTGCCTGAGTAGCACCCTACTTGTCTCCCTGCCTCTAGTTCATCCTTTACCCGCCCCCGTGGCACCTTTCCTTTAGGCCTCCTCACGGCACTGCAGTTCATCACCCTCCCGGGCCGCTGCTGGAGCTCCTCGTCCTCTCGCTGCCTCCTCAGCCCCACCCGCCACCAGGCCCCACACCCCGTGCTTTGGTACACGCTGCTCCTGCTGCCCCTCTTCGTCTTCCCCACCCAACACATCCCACTCACTTGCTGAAGTCTAGTTCAGGTGGGAAAGGTGCCTGATTGAAAAAGGACTGACCACCAGATTTGAAATGCTCATTCCAGCCCAGCTCGTAAGAGTTCATGAGAACTTTAGGTATATGTGAAGGTACCAGGAGTTTGGGGCACGGAGAAGAGATAGAGGAACAGTCCAAAGTGGGGTGATTGAATGACATGTGGAAGAGGAACAGATGGCTCCAGCAGGGATGAGGACAAGTCTAGTGTTGTAGCAGGTGAGTCTGGGCCTGCAGGGAAGGAGGGTGGCGGGAGTGAGGGAGGGTGAGATGGGGAATGTTGAGGGGAGGACTCCAGTGGAGCGCACGGGCTACCTGAGAGGAGGGAAGGAAAGGTGAGTTGCACCAGCTGAAAAGTCTACTGTTATAACTTGTGGGCCTTGGCGATTTGAACTCTGCCTTGGCCTCTCTTGGGTCACGTGTTCCAGCAATCAGGTATGTGGATCACTATGGACGCCTCAGACTACATTCTTCCTTCTGCTTCCACTGCACTTTGTCCAGACTGTGAGGGCTCCAGACAGACGTAGGAAGCTCAGCTAGTCTCTGTGCTGAAGGTCTGGGTGGCTGACCTGCACCTACCTTGGGTCAGGCAGTGCCATTGCCCTGCCAGTCTTCACGTGCTAACTGTTAACAAATACCCTCCTCCCCCATGGGGTCATCAAAGCCTCTCACCCCAGGCTCTGCCTACACAAAGGTTCCAGGGATGCTATGGATCTTTCTCCCTCATCTACTGATGTTCAATTTGGAAGAGTTCCTCTTTGGAATACCCATAAAGTAGAGGGTCCTTATTTAAATAAATGAAAAAAACCCCACACAATTATTTTAGCTATATGCTACAGTTCAAAATTCCCCAGAGCTTTCAAATTGGCAATTTAGATTCCTGATGGGGCTCCTGTGTATAGGCATCTTGTTAAAGGGTGGGGTAAAGCTTACCAGTCCCCCAGCTCTCTGTGGATTATGGGCCAGCAACACATAGGGACATGAGCATTAGAATAATGGAAGAAACATGGATCAGGAGGGGCAGGCCTGACTGGAAGGGGTTACACATATGAAAGGGTATGTCAGGGTACTTCCATTACTTTAATACCCACATTCCATGATGGTTAAATATATTTATACATGCACTTACATATACATGTATGCACCTAGTCTATAGATGTATCTACATATGTATATGCATATATAATACACACAGATGCTGAAGTGTGCTTTGTGCTACACTTGAGCCATTGACCAGTCTGCTCTCCTGATGGCAGTGGGCATTGTGAGGTCAAAACACACAAACTGAAAAGAAACAGATAAAACTTCCAAATGACTGCAAGACAGAGCACCTTTCTCCTCCCTGAGACCAAAGACTCCCTAGGGCAGGGTGGGGAGCCTTCCTGCCCAGGGCCATTAGGACATGTATACCATTGTCCACGGGCCACACAAAGTTATCAACTTAAACATCAGCCTGCTATATTTGGTCAAACATTTAATTAACTCACCCCTAACGCCTTGGCAGGGCCAGACCAAATGACTTTGTGGGCCTCATATGGCCTGCGGGCCGGGCGTGTCCCACCTCTGCTCGAGGGTCTTGACTACCAAGAGATGAGAGGTAGGACAGTGGGTTTCTTGTGCCAGCGACACCACTAGCACCTTCCATCCAGCATGGATCGTGCATTGGAAAGGAGAGTCCCATTTCTGTGCCCTGCTTCCTATTTCTGTTTTTCTCAGTATGTCACATTCCTTCAAGATGAAGATGTGCTTTTCTCATCTCTGCATTCCTACTGCTAATTACAGAACCTGGTATATAGGTGCCCAATACATTTTTTTCTTTTGAAATAATTTTTTATTTTTCAATTACAGTTGATGCACAATATTATACTATTTTCAGGTGTACGGCACTGTAATTAGACATTTATATAACTTACTAAGTGATTGTCCCAAAATATCTAGTACCCAATGCTACCACATGTAGTTATTGTCTTACTGACTATACTCCCAATGTTGTACTTGACATCCCTGAAACTACCAATTTGTACTTTTTAATCCCTTCACCCTTTTCACCCATTTCCCCAGTTCTCTTCCCACCTGGCAACCATCTAAATGTTCTCTCTATCTATGAGTCTGTTTCTATTTGCTTGTTTTTTTAATCTCATTTTAGATTTCACACATAAGTGAAATCATCTGATACTTTCCTTTCTTTGTCTGACTTATTTTACTCAGCACAATATCCATCCATGTTGTTGCAGGTGGCAAGATTTCATTCTTTTTTTATGACTGAATCATATTACATTGTATATATATATATATACCACTTCTTTATCCATTCATCTATTGATGGGTACTTAAGTTGCTTCCATATCTTGGCTATCTATAATAATAGAGGGTAATATGCTAATTAGACTGGATGTCCCTCCGGATGTCCTGACGAAGCTGGGGCTGGAGGGAAGCCAGCCCGTTTCCGGGTGCTGGAAGGAAGCCGGTGCCAGCAGTCGGGGGAAGGAAAACCTACTCTTGCACAAATTTTCATGCATCGGGCCTCTAGTTGCAAATAATGCTGCAATGAGTATATAGATGTATATATCTTTTCTATTAAGTGTTTTTGGTTTATTTGGATAAATACTAAATAAATGGAATTGCTGAGTCTTTCTTTGTTTCATTATAGTCTTTGTTTTAAAGTCTGTTTTGCCTAATATAAATTACTAACCCAGAATTTTTTTTCACTTTTATTTCATGAAATACATTTTTCCATCCATTTACTTTCAATCTCTGTGTGTATTTTGATCTAAAGGGAGTCTCTTGTGGACAATATATGTAAGGAGCTTGTTTTATTATCAATCCAGCCACTGTATGTCTTTTGATTGGAGCATTTAACCATTTGCATTTAAAATACTTGTTGATAGATATCTATTGTTTGCCCTATTCCTCTCATTCTTAAGTACATTTCTTATAATACTGGTTTGGTGGTGATGAGCTCTTATAGTTTTTCCTTATCTGGAAAGCTCTTTATGTGTCCTTTAATTCTAAATGATGATTTTGCTGGGTAAAGTAATCTTGGTTGCAGGTCCTTGCTTTTCATCACTTTGAATACTTCATGCCAATCCTTTCTGGCCTGAAATATTTCTGTTGAATAATCAGCTGACAGTCTTATGGAGCTCCCTTGTAGGTAACTAACTGTTTTTCTCTTGCTGCTTTTATGATTCTCTCTTTGTCTTTAACCTTTGTCATTTTAATTATGCTTTGTCTTGGGGTGGGCCTGTTTGGGTTCATCTAGTCTGGGACTCTGTGCTTTCTGGACTTGTATATCAATTTCCTTCACCAGGTAGAGGACGTTTTCCATTATTATTTATTCTAATAGGTCTTCAATATCTTGCTCTCTCTCTTCTCCTTCTTGCACCCCCATGATGTGAATGTTGGTACACTTGAAATTGTCCCAGAATCCATTATGTTATCCTCATTTCTTTTTCTTTTTTGCTGTTCTCATCGTGTGTTATCTGCTTTCTTACCTTCCAAACAGCTGATTTCATTTTATACTTTATGTACTTTATTGCTGTTTCTCTGTAATATGTTCCTCATTTCTGTTAGTGTATTCTTAATTTCTGACTGGTTCTTTTTTATATTTTCTATCTTGATTTTTATGTTTCCTATCTTTCTGAAGGTCTAAGTTTCTCTACTCTTCTCCTAAGTTCATTGAGTATCCTTATAACCAATGTTTTGAACTCTGCATCTGGTAGATTGCTTGTCTCCATTTTGTTTCATTCTTTTTTTTCTGGAGTTTTGTTCTGTTCTTTCATTTGGGACATTTTTCTTTGTCTACTCATTTTGGATGCCTCTCTGTGTTAATTTCTATGTATGAGGTAGAGCTTCTAGGTCTCCTAGTCTTGATAGAGTAGGCTTATATTGTAGGTGTCCTGAAGGGCACCTGGTCACCTGAGCTGGGCACCCTTCCCAACCACCACCCCATGTGGGCTGTGTACACCTTCCTGTGGTAGTTGAGTCTTGAATGCTGTTGGCATGTCAATGGGAGGGGTTTACTCCCAGGCTGATGGGCTGCAAGGAGTGGCCACTAACACTGTGGAGGTCTGCTGTGCAGGAGCTGGACACACTGAGTAGTACTTGCTTCAGCGGGACTGTAGTGCTTACTTGGGCCACCCCTGGAGTGTGTCACTCCTAGAAGTGGTTGGATGGTGCATCGGTGTGGTCTGAAGCTAACCACCAGGTGTGCTGGCTCTGGGGCCTCCTGGGAAGTAAAAGCCGAGGTTAGCACTACCTGTGCCCTACCAAGGGCAACCTATCATGAGCTACAAAGCAATCTGATGATGGCTGGTACTTGTGTTGGGCTCTAAAATGTCTAGGAAAGGCCAAGCTGTGACCAAGGCTGGTTGCTGCTAGAGCTGGGGCCACCTACCGAGAGGTATGGGGCACACCAAGGCCAAATGCTACTTGTTTGAGAGACTTTAAGGAAGTTTGTAGCATGAGAAAAGACAGGTCATTTATATGAAAAAGTTCCTGGAAATGGCTTGGGTGGGCCCACATGTTGGTGGGATGGGGTCTTAGGGAATCATCAGGGTGGGGCCCACAGTGTTAGGTTGATGGAGACTCAGATGTGGTGCCTGCCTGCTGGCTCTGTGGAATGAGAGCTCAGAAAAGAAACAATGGCCTTTGCCAGCACTTCTTCTTGGGAGAAAGCTGCCCCTACAGCCCTCGTCCTGATACCACACATTTCAGTCCCTCCTTGTATGTCCCTGGTGCCTTTTGATCTACTGCCCCAGTGCTAGAGCTCAGAGCAAGTGAATCCCAGTAAGCCCATGCGTGGGCCCTTTAAGAGGAACACCTGGGACCCAAGCAGCCCTGTGTCTCATTCAACCACAATCCCCACTGGTTTTTACAGCCAGCAGTTATGGGAACTTCTCCTCCTGGCACTGGAAACCTGGGCTGTCATACCCCTGAGATGCTCCCCTGCTTCCCTGGGTCTCCCTGCTTTCTCTTCTCTTCCTGTATTTCTCTTCCTTCCAGCCTTCCTTGTCTTGGATGCTGCTTCCCAGTTCCTGAAATACACTCTCCCTTGACTTTGACAGTGATTCTTTCCAGTCTTCAGGTCCGCTTTGTCGTATAAGTTTTAGAGCCTCAGGGTTTATTCTCTGCCCAGTTTCTATTATTGGCAAGGAAAGAATGATCTCTTGTCTCAGTTCTGCTGACTCCAAATGAAGTGGTGGTCAGGGGACTCCAACATGAGCTGTGCTTAAAAATATTAATTTTTATGAAAATAAATTGTGTTGTGAAGACCATCTAGCTTAGTTTTTGTCCTTAATGCTTAATAAATGATAAAGTAACCTTGTCATGTAAGGAGACAGTTTTCTCTCCTTACTCTAGGTTTCATTTTAAACTGTCTATGATTAGCAGATGCAAATGCACCATGCTAAAAAGGGAATAACTGATTTCCAAACCCACACCCTCCCAGTCCTCTTTTTCTAGAGCAGAGGAGAGTGGACTAAGCCTCTCTGTGTGAATCGGATAGTCATTAACCTTAAGGTTACTGGCTGGATCACACTGTGCACTTCAAGCAGGTAAATGGCAGACGGTAAGTCACTGTCCCCTGATCCCTGCGCTGCCGGCTCTGTGCAGGTGCAGGGAACCCAGACTGCACTCTCAGAAATGTATGGCCCGCGAACAATGGGTTGAGGTCAAAGAGAAGCAGGGAAATATGTGCATCCAGCAGCTGAGACTCACTGGGGATCGTGGGGAGTGGCTGGGCTTCTGGCTGGCAGCCCAGGCCCTGCACATGCTGTACCTCTAGTTTACTTGTCCTGTCTTGCACAGTAAAATTCCTCAACAAGAATTAATAAATAAATTAATGGGTAAATTGATTAAAGCCAGTCCCTTGCTATCCCCATGCCATGGTGATTGCTTTTAGGAAAATAATATGGTAAGCAAGGTAGTTAACAAATTTGTGATCTTTTGACAAAAATCTTTCAACCAAAGATTGAAACAATATAATTCAAACTATGAGCATTCTGTTAGGAATCTCACCTCCAGAGACTGAGTTTGTCCAGGGAAACCTGTGGGGAAGAGCTGATCACACAATATCTTAGAATAGCGCTTGCCAAACTTTATTGCGTACTCAGACCGTCTTGGGGATCTTGTTGAAATGCACATTCTGATTCAGAGGACTGAGAAGAGGCATGAAATTCTGCATTTTTAATAAGCTCACAGGTGGTGCTGATGCAGAATCCGCTGGCCCCTGGACCACACTTGAGTAGCAAGGTTATAGAGGCAGCTTACTATGGAGTTCTCAGCAGGAGGTGGGGTGTGCGGAGTGGGGTTTATCTCCCCTCCTTGAGGATATTTGGTGGTTTCTGGGAGATTTTGATTGTCACAATTGGAGAGATACTACTTTCATACAGAGGCGGGGGCCAGGAATGCTGCCAAACACCCTTCAAAGCACAGGCAGCCTCCACACAAGTAGTATCTGGCCCCAAATGGCATTTGTGCTGAGGTTTAGAAATTCTGATATAGGAGAAAGAACACAAATTTGCAATCTGGTTGACTTGTAGTCGGTCCATGACCTTTCCACTTTACTGCTGTAACCCTTACAATACTCTCTGAATCTCAAATTTTTTTGGATAACTACCTATCAAGGATCAACAGAGTGACTGGACATGCAGTAAATGTTCAGTAATACTTGATATCAATTAAAGTAAGGTCAAAATCATCTTCCTTAGAGACCTATAGGAAAGTAATTCCTGTTATTAGGACTTATTATTGTATATAGATATATAAATATTTTGGATATTTCAGAGATACTTCAGATTATACAGATTGAGCCAGGGGCATAGACCGTCTCTAGAGAGTCCCTTGAATCTGTAATGTTAGATTTCTAAGAAAAAATGGTGCTTCAACCCCCATTGAGAAATATTCCATACTCTGTTCTTGCAAAGTGAATGCTAGTAGTGAGCTGACTGAGAGAGAATGGTGCTGTGCTTTGACCATCCCAATGGCAAAAGGGTTTCCTCATCTGCAGGCACCCAGCGTTGACTTGCAGAATTCCACTTCTGGGATTTCATGAGCTTTGCTTAGTTTGCTCTCAGAACAGGAGTAAAGCTCTCCCAGTAGGGAGGTCCCAGCAAGGGTGGTGAGGCAGAGGAGGCTGAGGGAGTCCCCTCTTTGCACTGGTACATGTGCACCTCAGGCAACATCTGTGGCTTAGTCTTTTCCACATGCCATAATGCTTTCCATGTGTTCTTCCCCTGCATACCCACTGTACAATCCCTCTGCAGATCACAGAAACAGACAATACTGACCATTTATGTCTCAACAGATGAGTCTTTCTGCTGACTGTCTGTAAAAAGAAAAACAACCAACTGCCACAGCTGGAGAAAAAAAAAAGTCTCTGTTTTAGAGTTTCTATAAAGCCCTTTATCATCCCAGCAGGAATTGGCAAGGACCTGGCAGGATGCCAGGGTGCTCACAAAGCGTGCTGAGCATCTGCTTGACATATTAGTGGAGGTTTCAAGAAACATCTATGCCTCTCTCTTGCCAAGATGTCTGCATGATGTTCCTAGGACCCAGAGGTTGTCTTTTTCTCATTCCTCCATCTTTTAACATGCTGTTCTCAAGCTTGTCTGCCTATAGAATTTCATGTAGAGAGTTACTCTAAAGATTCTTACATTTGCCTGGATGGAGACCATTAGATCAGTTCCTATAGTACAGTGGTAGAGTAAGAAGATCAGGGATTTGGGACTGAAAGATCAGGGGGACTAAGAGGTCTGGCACATAGTTGTACTCATGGCTATGATTTATTAGACGTGACTGGCTTCTAAGCCCAATTGGCAAGGAGGCCCCTGTGGCGTGGTCTTAGATAGACCAGCCTCCAGCTCCCAGAGCCCTCTCCCGCTGGAACCATGCAGGACACACCTAGTTCTCTAGTAGCACATAAAGTGCAGCCAACCAGGAAGCTCATTAGAGACTCAGTGAAGAGATTTTGTGTTGGGGGATGATCATATGGACAGCCTCTCTCTGGAATGCATTAAAATTTCATATTTCCAGAAGGAAAGCAGGTGTTCAGCATGAACTACGTGCTGGGAACCCTCCTGATACCTAAGTTCCTAGACACCAGCTAATGTCCTACCTTGCAAGCAGGCATTTTCAAAGATCACAGTTGAGACCTGGGGTGTTAACTGTTTTCTGCTCAGTCATGGATCCTGTGACGGTTCCTCTAACTGTTCTCCCTGGGACAGTGGGCCATCAGTGGGAGTCCAGAGCTTCAGAGCTGTGACAAGGTGCCTTGAGGCCCACATTTCTCTCACAAAGGTAGAGGCAGCTGGTGCTCAGCATGCTGCCTGGAGCCTTTGGAGATGCAGGTCCTGGGAGAGCACCATGATTCCCAGGGATGGAAAGTTATGCCAAAGCAAAGACAGTCTCTCCTCAAAACCTTCTCTGTCTGTGAAATCAGCAGCTCCATTTTCTTCTTTGAATGAAGAACAATCAAGGTTTTGTCTTGTAAGTCAGAGGGTTGTTTGGAAGGATGGCACGTAAGATTTTTTCCCCTTTTTGGTTTAAGAGCATGTAGGAGTCTTTCTTCAAATCTTTCTTTGAAATGGAAAGTTTTCCCTTCCCCTAGAATATGTCTTAGCATATTTTCTTGTTATTAACTCTGTTCAGCCTCTGACAATCCCTCTCAATTATTCATCTCAGATCTGTTTAGTGTTTTCTTTTCAATTCTGCACCTTTTCTTCTATTAGAGCTATCGTTATTGATGCCCATCCTTGGGAATGTTGACCATTTGGAGGTTGAACCTCCATGTTCTGTCTTGTCATTAATTTCCTAACCCACTCATTTACTTAGACAGGATTTTTTTTATTCATTCAATAAACAGTCCCAAACATTCATACCCACTACAGCACTACCAGACACTTGAGAATGAAAAATAACTATCTTAGTCAGTGGGCTGCTACAACAAATTACCACAATTGGCAATGACACTTTGGAGACTAAAACATCCAAGATGAAGGAACCAGTAGGTCCGGTGTCTAGTGAGGTCCCCTTCCTGGCTTGCAGAAGGCTGTCTTCTCCTTGTAACCTGTGGGGGAGCAGAGTGAGCCAGCTAGCTCTTTGGCCTTTCCTTATTCTGACACTAACCTCACTCCTGAGAGCTCCACCTTCATGACCGAGTTACTTCCCAAAGGCCCCACCTTCAAACGCTACCCATTTGACTGGGAGTTTCTGCACACAGTTTTGGTGGGACACACACATGCTGTTACTTACAACAACTAAGGTGTATTGTTGGCATTTAGGTCCTCAATATGAAACAGGTACACAAATCCCCAGAACAAGGGTGGCTTTAATGGACATGTGCCCAAGGCCCAGGGAACACCAAGGATGTGGTGCTCTGAGGTAATGAGGGGGTTGTCTGGGACTATTTTTCTTAAGTTTATCTTTTATGTTGACTTGGTTCTCTGCAGAACCACATTATGCTTATTCCAATATTGTTTTTGTTAGCTTGTTGTGGTGCAAGTGGGCTTACATTTTGTTCTTTAGTGCAAAGATTTTGTGCTTTGTATGATGTGCTGATCGCCACTCTTTCTTAGTTATCGTAAGGAGCTGCTTTAAAGCTCATTTCCAGCCTGCATGGGTCTAGTCCTAAAGGAGAAGTCAGTGGGAGAGGCCACTTTTCTCTCTTTCTCTATACTTGGGCCTGGCGATGTCCTCACCCTGACCCAGAAGCAGAAAGTAGACTAGGTGGAGGCTTGAGTCCTTGCACTCATCTGTCAAGTGTGACCAGAAGCATATCATACCACCTGGGATGGGGCTGGAGAGGTGGCTCTGGGAGCCTAGAAGAGAAAGCCACAGGGACTTGGTCACTGTCTGGCTGCACGAGGAGACACCACCCAGAGCACAGCAGGATGCGAGGTGGAGCTGCTCCCGACACCAGCCCGGGGTCCAGGTTCCTTCATCTGGCTCTGAGACCCTCCGCGGTAGCGCAGACCGGGGATAGGCCCTCTCCTATCAACGTGGAGGCACAGCCGAACACAGAGATAGCTCTCCAGTGCTAGGGGAGTGGCATGGCTGAAGGGAAAAAGGTTATGTGCTTTCCATTCCTGCAAGCCCTTGTTAGTCCCTATAATTGCTGCTGCGACTGCTGTTGCTGTTGAAAACTCCTTGAATTAGATGATTTAATGGTAATAATGATGAGCATTAGGGAGAACTGATTCCTTGTTATTTATCTTATTCTGCCATCTCTTCGGAATTCTTTCACCAGTTTATCTTCAAATAGATGTAATTGAAAATTAATTTTGTCATAAAAATAAAAGCCCTCTTAATATAATTGGAGCCACCAGAGAGGGTCTGCTTAGCTGAAAAAGCAATCCTTCTCACTCACTGCTTTCCAGTGGCGTTTTGGAGGTTATTTCAAAAGATGTAGGTAGAGAAGTGGATGGACCTCTATTGACGTCTTACCACCCATTAGGTGTTGGGATCAAGTCTCTGCCTGTGGCATTTTACATGGCCCATAAAACAAACCCACAAATGAAATGACAGGATCTCCATCGGGCAGAGGTGAGGGTCTCGATCTTTAGGAGTTTCATTGGTTTCTTAGCTACTCACCTGGAAACATAGCCATCTCTCCAAGGTTAATTACCACTCACCTGCTCTCCATTCGCCTCTCCTGGCTGTGGGTGAAGGCCCTTCTTCATCAGGGCTTGCCGGTCACTTAGGGGCAGGTAAACAAGAGCCTTCCCATCACATCACCCCACCCCGCCCTAACCGAAGCTCCATCCCTGACAATCCCATCATCTTCTTGGTACTGGATTGTAGGTAGGCTGGGTTCAAAAGGAAGGCACACCACAATGCCATTCATCATTAACTCTCATTTTAATTACTCATCTGGACCTGTTCTCAGGGATCACTTTCAGATACGTTATCAGTGCGTTTCTTTTCCTAAAGGAAGTTCCTTAACCCAGGCATCCCTTGCACAGGTCCTAAAGCCTGGGCTGTGCACCGCATTCGGGGTGTGGGCGTCACATAGCAACGAACTCTATCTGATTAAGAGACTGCTGCCTTTGTTCGAGCGGAGCCACCCATGCTGCCTGCAGCCATTTCGGGCCTAATTCAGACCATTCGTTGAAGGGGAGCAAGTCCTGAAACGTTTAGTTCTCAGCCATAATTTGCCCTGATCGGGCCCTCTCCTCTCTCACTGGAGTTCATTGAGATGAACCTTCCAATGACTTGGGGACGTATCCAAGGGCTGTGCAGGCTCATTGGGTAGTGAACGATGGGCAGTAGGCAGTGGGTAGTGGGGAGGTGGAACAGGTGGGGCAGCTGGGGAGGGGGAGCAGGAGGGCCAGGTAGAGCAGGTGGGGCAGCTGGGGAGGGGGTAAGAAGGGGCAGGAGGAGCAGGTAGAGTGGGTGGGGCAGTTGGGGAGGGGGGAAGGAGGGCAAGAGGGGCAGGTGGAGCAGGTGGTGCAGTTGGGGAGGGGGAGCAGGAGGGCCAGGTGGAACAGGTGGGGAAGCTGGGGAGGGGGTAAGGAGGGGCAGGAGGGGCAGGTGGAGCAGGTGGGGCAGCTGGGGAGGGGGTAAGAAGGGGCAGGAGGAGCAGGTAGAGTGGGTGGGGCAGTTGGGGAGGGGGTAAGGAGGGGCAGGAGGGGCAGGTGGAGCAGGTGGTGCAGTTGGGGAGGGGGGAAGGAGGGGCAAGAGGGGCAGGTAGAGGGGGTGAGACAGTTGGGAGGGGGAAGGAGGGGCAGGAGGGGCAGGTGGTGCAGGTGGGGCAGTTGGGGAGAGGGGAGGAGGGGCAGGTGGGGAGCTGGGTTGGTGGGACAGGTGAGCGGAACACCCAGGGCCTCAGACTGAGGAGCCCACATGCATGTTAATGCCAGAAGCATGTCTGAGGGAAAATGAGCAAGAGAGAAAATTTTCCCTTCAAATCAATTGATTCCTCAGCAACAACAGGAACATCGAAGGTGCAACGTGGCTGGAACTCTGGCTCTGGCGTGGGCCCCGGCTCTGTCGTGGGTCCGGGGAGACAGGAGACACCTGTAAATGAGAGGTTTCCACCAGTGCAAGCCTGAGTTTTTATTATAAAAAGAAACAAAACAAAAAAGCTCCTAGAATGACAATTTCCAAATCTGGAGGGGAAGATAGAAACGGTGGAGGTTTTTCTAAATATGGCATTTCTTGCTGAGACAAATTGTCAAATTTTTCATTATATCCATTTCAAGACAGGCATTTATTACCTTTCCAGTGACTATATATCTCTGTAATGTGGTTTGCCTCTTAATTACTCACAGAATTTGCATTTAAACCAAGTTAAAATGTGCCATCTACTCTTCCTTCAGCTTCTCACAGCTGTTTCCATGGTAACCTAAGGGGTCCCACTGTCTGGCTGGGCAGGAATGGCTGCTTCTGCTGGCCTAGAAGCATCTCCCCTTCATGGCTGATCCTTTCCCTTCACTTCACAGAGGACAGTGAATGGGAGGCAGCAAAGAATCCACTGACCCCTGCTGGCTTTCTCTGGAAATGTTCAGCAGCAAGATTTACCTTCCAGGACGGACGCGTTAGGATTGGGGTGTGGGCTAATTTCTCCCCATATTGTCCATTCTGATTGCTCCCCCTCAGCTTCACGTAAATGAACAGACCAGACCTGATGCCCATGCCCCTTGGCTGACCCACAGACCTTAGCACAGACCCAGGCCTAGGCTCCTTCGCTCCTGGGGAGCTCACACGGCCCAGTCTCTGACAGGGAAGCAGCGTGGCCCCAGGTAAGCATCGTTAAAGACAGCCGCCATGGGGAGTCATGACAGGACAGGGCCAACGACACTGAACTAGGAGAAGGAGCTCCTGGAGCCCTGGCCTGACTCTGCAACTCTGGGCAAAGCCGGCCCACACCGTGGGCAAAGATGGTTCACACCATGGGCAAAGCCGGCCCACACCGTGGGCAAAGATGGTTCACACCGTGGGCAATGCCGGCCCACACCGTGGACAAAGCCGGCTCACACCCTGGGCAAAGTCGGCTCACACCGTGGGCAAAGATGGCTCACACCGTGGGCAAAGATGGCTCACACCGTGGGCAAAGCCGGCTCACACCGTGGACAAAGCTGGCTCACACCGTGGGCAAAGCTGGCTCACACCGTGGGCAAAGGTGTTCACACCGTGGGCACTGCTGGCTCTCAGCACAGTGAAAGAAGGTGGCTTTGCAGTGGGTGATTTTGTTAGATCCTTTGAAAGTGAAAACACCTGTCCCTAAGGTCCCTCTTTTCTCAAAGAAAAGCAGATCATCAACAAACAGACGCAGCATGGCCGTTTGGACATAAGGGAGCTAGCACACGGGTCCACGACTGCACCATGTGAGTGGGCAGATTTCCCCGGCGCGGGGCCCTCAGCCCCTCCCACGGGTCAGCCGATGCTGCGTGGAGGCTGTCGCTTTCCATAGCTCACTCCCGGTTCTAATTACTTCCTTATTTGTTTGTCTTTCTGTTGCAACTAAGAGAAATTCAACATATGGAATGTCTAAACAAGAAAAAGATGAGGAGCCATCTATTGGTGATGTAGCTAAAGGTGTCAGTGAACAGCGGCCTTAACAGGGTGGGCCACGGGCTCACGTGCAGTCAGGTGGCCGGGCCACCACACCTCCCACTTCTGCTTCCCTGTGCTGCTCCCACACGCAGGTGCGAGTGGCGTCATCCCCCCGAGACAGCAGGGAGGCGCGGCCTCTTCCTCACGGCGGGGTGGACACATGACTCAGGGGATCAGGTGGGGTCGTAGGTCCACACTGGACCGGTCATTAGGCCCAGGAGAGGGACAGCCAGGACTGCTTCCTCTTGGCCCCTCTGACAGCTCTGGCGGGTAGGACAGGAACAACCCGCCTCAACTACGGGGGCAGGAAACAGACATGACGACAAGAGATACAACTACCCCGTATTACTTACTTCACTGCGAGTCCTTTTCCTTACGCAAGTGAGACAGCTGGTGCCCAGGGCAGTGACAGTGCAGCGCTGGGCAAAGCCGAGGGGCACTGTGCTCCCGGGCCCACCCCTCGCCATAAAGCCGGCGTCACAGTGAAGGGAGTCGCAATCTTTTTGCTGGTGGAGGTCCTTGCCTTTAATCTGCAAAAAACCTAAGTAGGAAATGCAGTAAAACAAGGTGTACAGCTAATAGATCATGGTTTGAACCCCTGTCTTTCTGACACCATAGTCCGTTTTCCAGATACGAAATGTTCATCCTCAGTTTTCTTCTGGCTCCATTGTGGAGATCAGACTCATAAAACATTGAGGTTGGGTGGGTTCCTTAGAGTGTGCTAACTTTAATATGGTGAATCTTACATGATGATTATTATTTCTCTAATTGCTATTATAGATACATTTTTCAATATGTCCAATCAATTATTTTCTTGCTTGCTGGTGATTTAATCAACAGGTCACCATATCTTTCACTTCCGTGCTTATGACCCCATTTCTTTGAAGTAAGAGATGGAGACAATTTCCATGGTTACCTAGTTAGTGAGGGGGAGAGCCAGGATTAGAAACTGGGTCTCCTTTATTTCAGTTATTTCAATGTCCTCCAATCTTTTGTTTTCATGATTTATTTTCTTTTGCAAAGCCCAGACCCCCTGAAGAAGAGGGTGAACCCCAAGTGCTCACATTGTGGAATTCTTTATGGTGGTCGGAAGGAGGTGGCTGAGCGCCTGGGGAGGCTGGAGGGCCTCTGTGTGGCTACCACAGCGTGACCGGGTCCACCAGACCTCTCTGCGGGCCCTCCTCGCTGTGCTTTTCAGAAGCGTTTCTGAAATACTCTGAGGAAGCGGAGTCTTAGCTTCCCCCTCCCTCACCGACACCTCGCTTTTGCCTCTCCCTGATCTGCCCACACCTTCGGTGAAGACCTGCCAACCTGAGTGTCTGACCCTGAGACGGGCCCGGCTGCTGGCGGGCAGCAGTGGCGGCCTGCCCCGGGAGCGCACAGAGGAGCTTCACTGTCTGCAGAGACGTCCAGTGGAGGCGCTCAGTGCACGGAGTCCCTCTCCCCGCCCACCCGCCGGCCGCCGCCCACCCCACCTCGCCCACAGGTGTCAGGCCATCTGCCTCTCCCAGGCAGCTCCCAGCCAGCAGCTCAGCGTGATGACCAGACTGAGAATGTGGTTGTTGCCCAGCAGCACTGGGCAGCGACGGGCAGTGAGAGGAAGGGAGGGACTCTGAGTGGGCACAGGGGCCCTGCAGAGGGGGTGGAGTCAGTGAGAGAGCCAGCAGGTGAGTGTGGATGTTATGGGGGCTGAAGAAAGAAGAGAGAAAAAAGAAAGAGGGTCCTGAGGGTGTGAGCCCGCCCTGTGTTCAGCCATCACCTCCTGCACAAACTGCTTCTCCTTTCTATCCTGTGCCTTCAGCATTCAGTTCTACTCGGGCACTCAGAGGCCCAGGCCCAGTCAGTGGTAGAGAAGGGCTACTCGCTTAAAAAGAAGCAGGGACTTGCTGACGCCTTCAGCCTCGGCGAGTCTCCTGGGCTTCACCTGTCCTCTGCGAGTCTTCCTTCTTCATGGAGGACCTCAGCACCCTGACCTGTGACCATGGCTTCCCCTCTTCCAATGTCTCCTCGGGCAGGAGGGCAGCACCCTGAAATAGGACCTGAAATAGATGTTGGCTGCACCCTGAGCTTTTTTGACAGAAGAGGGGAAACTTGCCAGGCCTTACACCCCGTCTTTTGCAAAGCCCCGAGAGCTGGGCGGAGGCGGGGGTGGGTGCCGGATGGACAGCATCTCCGCTGCGGGTTAGGGGGCTCGGCTCGCTCTCTGGCTCCCTGCTTCCTGCTCTGACACTGAAATGGCATTTCCTCAGTTTTGGGGTCATCTCTGTGGGGCGTCTTCAACGAAATGTGTGCTGGGCCTCTGATCTCCTGGTCAGACTGTGTTTTATGAATACCCACCTGTATCTGAAGATCGCCCAAGTGAGAGAGACCCCGAGGGGCTTCTGGGAGTGCCGAGGCTCTTCCTCCGGAGGGCTGTCCGCTCTGGGCCTGCAGGCGGAGCATCTCTTAGAGAACGGCGCCCTCGGTCCCTGGCTGCTGGGGAGGCCCTGTGGAGAGAGCCTGGGCTCCAGGCCGGGCTCTGGCATCTCCCTCAGGATTCTGGGCAGGGATCTCCTGGGAGATGTCTCTGCTGGCCTCCTGGGCTGTGGTGATTCCTTCTGTGGATCGCCTGCACGTGCTGGCCTCCTGAGACGCATGCGTGGCGCCGGCGCTGTCAGTGACCCTGGAGGGTGAGGGTGAGGGTGAGGGCTGGCGGAGGCTCAGCGCGGTCAGGGCAGCAGCAGGCCTGAGAGGGAAGCCGCTGCGTTGTCCTGGAGTGGAAACCGGAGCGGGGCTTCTTGTCCATCTGCATGGCACTGGTCTCCGTAACAAAGCACCACAAGCCTGGCTCCCCCACAGAACCCCCTTCCTGCAGCTGGAGGCTGCACGTCCAGGCCCAGGAGGCGTCAGGGGGCTTCCCCCAAGGCCCCTCCTTGGCTGGTAGACGCTCCTCCTGGGTCCTCACTGGGCTTTCCTGGGCGCTCAGCCTGTTGTCTGCTTTGTGGCCTCACGCACCAGCCAGGCTAGGTTAGGGCCCTCTCTGAAGGTTTTATTTTTTAAAAAAATTCTTTATTGTTTAAAGTATTACATAAATTTCCTTTTCCCCCCATTGACCTCTCCCCGGCCGCCCCCACCCCTTAGCACATTCCCTCACCCCCAACCCCTGTCCCTGTCTGTGTCCATTGGTTATGCTCATATGGATGCATACAAGTCCTGTGGTTGATCTCTTACCCCCTAACTCTCCCCCCCCCCCCCCCCCGCCTTCCCTCATAGGTTGGACAGTCTGCTCCATGCATCTATGTTGATCATTATATCCCACATATGACTGAGATCATGTGATATTTCTTTTTCCTCCAACTGCCTTATTTCACTTAGCATAATGCTCTCCAGTTCCATCCATGCTGTTGCAAATGGTAAGAATTCCTTCTTTTTTACAGCAGCATAGTATTCCATTGTGTAGATGTACCACAGTTTTCTAATCCACTCATCTGCTGATGGGCACTTAGGCTGTTTCCAAATCTTAGCTATTGTAAATTCTGCTGCTATGAACATAGGGGTGCATATATCCTTTCTGATTGGTGTTTCTGTTTTCTTGGTCTATATTCCTAGAAGTGGGATTACTGGGTCAAATGGAAGTTCCATTTTTAATTTTTTGAGGAAACGCCATACTGTTCTCCACAGTGGCTGCACCAGTCTGCATTCCCACCAGCAGCAGAAGGAGGGTTCCTTTTTCTCTGCATCCTCTCCAGCACTTGTTGTTTGCTGATTTGTTGATGACAGCTATTCTGACAGGTGTGAGATGGTACCACATTGTTGTTTTGATTTGCATCTCTCAGATGATTAGTGACTTTGAGCATGTTTTCATATGTCTCTTTGCCTTCTGTATGTCTTCTTTCAAAAAGTGTCTATTTAGGTCCTTTGCCCATTTTTTAAATTGGATTATTTATCTTCCTTTTGTTAAGTTGTAAGAGTTCCCTGTAAAATCTGGAGATTAAACCCTTATTGGAGATAACATTGGCAAATATGTTCTCCCATGCAGTAGGCTTTCTTGTTGTTTTGTTGATGGATTCTTTTGCTGTGCAGAAGCTTTTTATTTTGATGTTTATTTTCTCCTTAGTTTCAATTGCCCTAGGAGCTGTATCGGTAAAGATATTGCTATGACAATTGTCTGCTATTTTGCTGCCTATGACTTCTTCTGGGATTTATATGGTTTCTCATCTGATGTTTAAGTCCTTTATCCATTTTGAGTTTATTTTTGTGTATGGTGTAAATTGGTGTTCTAGTTTCATATTTTTTGCATGTATTGGTCCAATTTTCCCAACACATTTATTAAAGAGACTGTTTTGACTCCATTGTATGCTCTTGCCTCCTTTGTCAAATATTAATTGAGTATATTGGCTTGGGTCAATCTCTGGGTTCTCTGTTCAGTTCCATTGATCTATATGTCTGTTCTTGTGCCAGTACCAGGCAGTTTTGAGAACAGTGGCTTTGTAGTATAGCTTGATATTTGGTATTGCGATCCCTCCAACTCTGTTCTTCTTTCTCAAGATTGCTGCAGCTATTCGGGGTCTTTTTTTATTCCAGATAAATTTTTGGAGAGTTTGTTCAAGGTTTTTGAAGTATGCCATTGGTATTTTAATGGGGATTGCATTGAATCTATAGATTGCTTTGAGTAGTATGGACATTTTAATGATGTTGATTCTACCAATCCATGAACATGGTATATTCTTCCATTTGTTTGTCTTCCTCTATCTCTTTTTTCAACGTCCTGTAATTTTCTGAGTGCAGGTCCTTTACCTCCTTGGTTAAATTTATTCCTAGGTATCTTAATTATTTTGTTGCAATGTTTAATGGGATTTTTTTTTAGTTTATCTTTCTGTGAGTTGATTATTCATGTATAAAAAATCCATAGATTTCTGGGTGTTAATTTTGTATCCTGCTACATTGCCAAATTCATCTATTACTTCTAGTAGTTTTTTGATGGAGTCTTTAGGGTTTTCTATGTACAATGTCATGTCATCTGCAAGTAATGGTGTTTTACTTCTTCTTTTCCTATTTGGATGCCTTTTATTTCTTCTTCGTGTCTGATTGCTGAGGTTAGCACTTCCAGTACTATGTCAAAAAGGAGTGATTAAAGTGGGCATATCTCTCTTGTTCCTGTTCTTAGGTGAAATGATTTTAGTTTATGGCCATTGAGTATCATGTTGGCTGTACGTTTGTCATATAAGGCTTTCATTATGTTGAGGTATGATCCCTCTATTCCCACTTTGCTGAGAGTTTTTATAAGGAATTTTGTCAAATGCCTTTCTGTATCAATTGATATGATTATGTGATTTTTGTCTCTCAATTTGTTTATTTGATATATCACGATTATTAATTTGCAGATATTGTACCACCTGGAATAAATCCCACTTGGTCATGGTGTATGATCTTTCTAATGTAATGCTGGATCAGATTTGCTAGAATTTTGTTGAGGATTTTAGCATCTATGTTCATGAGGGATATTGTCCTATAATTCTCTTTCTTTGTAGTGTATTTATTTGGTTTTGGGATTGGGGTAATGCTGGCTTAGTGGAAAGAGCTTGGAAGTGTGCCATCCTCTTGAATTTTTTAGACTAGTATGAGGAGGATAGGTTTTAGTTCTTCTTTGAATGTTTGGTAAAACTCTCCTGTGAAGCTGTCTGGCTCAGAGCTTTTGTTTGCTGGGAGGTTTTTGATGACTGCTTCAATTTCCTTCTCAGTTTTCGGCCTGTTGAAATTTTTTGATTCTTCTTGATTGAGTTTTGGAAGGTTGTATTTTTCAAGGAATATGTTCTTTCCTCTAGGTTGTTTAGTTTGTTGGAGTTGTCCATAGTATTTTTTTTTATAATCTTTTGTATTTCTGTGGGATCTGTTGTTATTTCACCTCTTTCATTTCTGATTTTGTTTATTTGGGTCCTCTCTCTTTGCTTCTTGGTGAGCTTGACTGGAGATTCATCAATCTTATTTATCCTTTCAAAGAACCAGCTCTTGGTTTCATTGATATTTTGTATTTTTTGTTCTCTATTTTATTTATTTATCCTCTGATCTTTATTATCTCCTTCTGCTCACTCTGGGCTTCTCTCTCTCTCTCTCTCTCTCTCTCTCCCTCTCTCTCTCTCTCTCTAATTCTTTAAGTTGTAGTGTTAGATAATTTATTACCAGTTTTTCTTGTTTTTTGAGGTAGGCCTGTAATGCTATGAACTTCCCTCTCAGGATTGCTTTCACTGTGACCCATGAGTTTTGGATTGCTGTGTTTTCACTGTCATTTGTTTCCAGGATGTTTTTAATTTCTTCTTTGACCTTTTTGGTAAGCCAGTCATTGTTTAATAGTATGCTATTCAGCCTCCAAGTTTTTGAAATTTTTATTGTTTTTATTGTAGTTCATTTCTAATATTATGTCATTGTGGTCTGAGATAATGGTTGATATGATTTCAATTATCTTGAATTTGGAAAGACTTTGCCTGTGACCAATATATGTTCTATCTTTGAAAATGCCCCATGTGCTCTTGAGAAGAATGTGTATTCTGTAGCTTTGGGGTGAAATGTTCTGAAGATGTCAATTAAGTCCATTTGATCTAGTGAGTCATTTAGGATTGCTGTTTCTTTGCTGATTTTTTGTCTATAGGATTTATTCAGTGATGACAGTGGGGTTTTAAAGTCCCCTACTGTGATTGTATTGCTGTCAATCTCTCCCTTGATATTTTCCAGAAGTTTATTAATGTATTTGGGTGCTCCTGCATTGGGTGCATATATGTTTACCAGGGTTACATCCTCTATTGTATTGATCCCTTTAGTATTATGAAGTGGCCTTCCTTAGCTCTTGTTATGGTCTTCACTCTGAGGTCTATTTTATCAGGTATAAATATTTTTACCCCAGCTTTTTTTTTTTTTTTCATTTCCATTCGCCTGAATGATATTTTAGTATCCCTTTACTTTCAGTCTGTGTGAGTCCCTTGTTCTGAGGGGTGGGGGTCTCTTGTAGACAGCATATGTATGGGTTATTTTTTTTTTTTATCCATTCAGCCACTCATTGTCTTTTTATTGGAGCATTTAGGCCATTTACATTTAAAGTTACTATTTATAGGTACTTGTTTGTAGCCATTTTTATTTCCTGTGTCTGTGATCTTTCTTCCCCCCTTTTCCCATTCTTTTTACAACAGTCCCTTTAGCATTTCTTGCATTGCTGGCTTGGTAGTGATAAACTCCCTTAGCCTTTTCTTTGTCTGTGAAGCTACTGATTTCCCCTTCAATTTTGAATGATAGCCTTGCTGGATAGAGTATTCTTTGATTCACTCCCCTGATTTGCATCACTTTGTATACTTCCTTCCATTACTTTGTGGCCTGATATGTTGTTGTTGAGAAATAATTTGATAATCTAATGGGAGATCCCTGGTAGGTAACTTTCTGTCTCTCTCTTGCAGCCTTTAACATTCTCCCTTTGTTGTTAACATTTGCCATTGTAATTATGACATGTCATGTTGTGGGTCTTTTGGGGTTCATCTTGTTTGGGACTCTCTGTGCTTGTAGGACTATTTTCTTCCACAAATTGAGGAAGTTTTCTGACATTATTCCTTCAAATACATTTTCTAACCCTTGCTCTTCTTCTTGTCATTCTGGAACCCCTATTATACGTATGTTGCTTCATTTCATATTGTCTCAACACTCCTCAGGCTCTCCTCCTGTCTTTTGACTTTTTTCTCCATTTGCAGATCAGATTGGGTGTGTTTTGCTTCCCTGTCTTCTAATTCGCTACTTCAGTCCTCTGCTTCTCCTAGTCTACTGTTGAAAGCTTCCATAGTGTTGTTTTTTTTTTTAAATTGTAGCTATATCACTCTTTATTTCCTCCTTATTCATAGGTCGTTGATTTTCTCATCCATCCAGTTTATGAACTGTATGACCCTTATTCTGATTTCTTTTTCTGACATATTGCATGCCTCTATTTCATTTAATTCATTTTCTGCCACTTTTCCTTTACTTTCCTTTGGGGGTTGTTCTTCTGTCTCCCCAATTTTGCTGTCACTGAAGGATCTAGGTGTCAAGTTGAATGGGGTCTGTGGCTGCAGCAGTGAGGTTAGTGGTGGGTCATGTGGTCGCAGGCGGCAGCTGCTCCTCACACGGTCACGGGGTGCAGCTGCTTGCGCATTCACAGGCAGTGGCTTCTCCTCACACAGTCTTGGGCGGCAGCTGCTCCTTGGGGGGTCACGGGTGGTGGCTGCTCACGGAGTGGCTACACCTCACGTGGTCGTGGGGCAGCTGCTCCTCTCATGGTTACGGTGACAGCTTCTCCTCATGAGGGGGGGGGGGTGGCGGCTGCTCTTCAGAGGGTTGTGTGTGGTGGCTGCTCACGGGGCTGCTGCTCCTTGGGCGGTTGTGGGGCGGCTGCTCCTCACACAGTCATAGGTGGCTGCTCCTCACAGACATGGGTGCCAGCTGGTCCTGGGCGGGGGGGTTACAGGATGGCTGCTCCTCATGTGGTCATGGGCGGTGGCTGTTCCTTCTGTTGTTGTGGGCAGCAGCTGCTTGCATGGCCACTGGAGCAGTTGTGCTGCCCGGGGCTGCTGCATAAGGCTTGGCTATTTGCACGCACATGCATTTATAGATCTTGGGGCTGCTGCATAAGGCTTAGCTGATCTCACATGGTCGTGGTGCCCAGGGCTAAAGCCTCTGGCTGGTGGGAGGGGAGCCCCATCCGGAACTCACAGCCTGGGAGGCTGGAGTCCTGGTCTCTGTGAGTCAGCAGTCAAGGCAGCTGGTCTCTGGCCAGAGTGGCTGTAGGATCTCGGGTGGTGTCTGAGAGCACCCTGGGTGGAGATTAGGCTGGGGTCCCAGTCACAGCAGCTCTCCCATTCAAGATGACGTGGCCTCTGTGGCAGAGCCAGTGTTCTAGGAGCGATTACAGCAGTAGCAGGGGCTGCCCGGCTTTGCAAGCCCAGTCCACCAGCCCCCACAGGTCCTGCGAGATCTAGCTGTCACACACACACACACACACACACACACACACACACACCACACATGCACACACTCCTCTTTCCCTCCCTCCCTCACTCACACTCTCTCCCTCGCTGCTATCCATCAGCTGCCCTCTTGGAGTCCCCTGAAGGTTTCATTTTAACTTCACTTCCTTAAAGGTCCTATCTCCAACATGCAGTCACACTCTGAGGGATGGGGGTTAGGACCTCATCCTACAAGGACCTCATCCTATGAATGTTGAGACACAATTCTCGCATGACAATATTATTCTCATGCTCCGGCAATTTCAAATAATGGCAGTAACAACATTTTCTTCTCCCCCCAAAAAATATATTTTGTGATTTAAGTGGTAAGGAATTGATCTAGTTATTTTTGAATTTTTATTTCTTGGACTCTGATAAATATTACATTTAACAATGAAATTAATTTAGAGAAACACAGCAATTCCTTTGGCCTTGGTACAGCAGCTCAGCTGCAAGAGTGAGTTTGTAAATTTGGAAATCACCCAAGCTCACATTGGCTGCAGTTCCCATTCAGGCCTACAGCCCACATTCCTCCACACCTGAGCTTCAGTGTCCAATTAGAAATGAAGTGTCATTTTAAACAAAAGGAACTCGAGTTACTTTAGTTGAAGTTTGTGGTTAAATTTTAAAACAGTGAAACAAATAGTCATCTTATTCTTATGTCCAGAAATTCATAATTAATTGACATTCAAAGCAAAATTTTCATTGTCTATAATTTCTGGTCATTATTATTCTCATGACTAATTCTGTAAATAATTGTCACATAAAGGATAGGAATGTTTTTTAAAATGTCAGTTCATAATGGTCTTTAGCTCCAGGGAAGCATCTGACATTAGGGATTTGGAGGGAAAGGGGAGGGGAGCCCGCAGGTGGGTGAGGGTAAACTGCAGGCAGCCAATAGCTGAGTCCAGGCAGCGGCCTGGGGTTCAGTCCTCAGGCATCATGTGCATACCTGCACATGCACACGCACACCTACACATGCACATGCACACTTGCACATACACATCTATACACTGAGGTTCACACCTACACACACACACCTGCACATGCACACACACACACACACACACACCTGTACATGCACACCTATACACATACGCACACAAGCCCATGCTGGGAGGGCCAAGCTGGGAGTCCACTTCCCACATAGTTGCACAGCAGAGAATCGGATGATCTTGTACCCTGGGGAGATGGAGCCCAAGGATCCATGGAGATTCAGGGTTCTGGGTCCAAGCAAGGACCACAAGGACTGTCAGTGTCCCCCAATGTCCCCAATGTATCCAATGCTCCCCAGCCTTTGGCTGCCCCTGCAGAGTGTTCTGCGGCCTGGTCAGCAAACAGGGGCAGGTCTCTGCCCAGGAGCTCAGTATGCAGTGGAGTAGATGTGAACAGACGCTGTTTACTTGGCGCCAATGCCCCTCCTCTGGGCAGGAGGGTGAGGACGACTGGTGGAGAATGTTCGTGGCTTCAGCCAGAGCATCTGTCACCAAGCATGTCCTTCCAAATGCTGCTGAGTATCCAGCCAGGACCCATGTCCATCAAGTCCCAACAAGCCTCGTGTTGGATGGGCCCAGGCTGTCTTGGGAGTGGGAGAGTCAGAAAGTGGGAGCTTGGAATGGAGCTCAGGGAGACGTGAGGAGCTGTGATCGCGGGGCAGCCCTGTGCAGTGCATTTGAAGTCTGCACAGAAAGTCAGTGAATAATGCACCTCAAGTGGTTGGGATGCTTCCCGCTCCCCTTATCCACGTGTGCATACCTGGGTTGGTGACAGTTTTGACTCTACAACATGTTTGCTCTATTAAATAAGGATGAGATAGATAAACATAATGCCAGTAAAGTTTGAGTCTATACATGATTAATTTTGAAGGTGGAGTTTTAGAAGCAGTATTGTAGAATAAAAATTAATATTCATAAAATTTTAATACTTATGCATGATGTGTTTTACATACTTTTTATAGGCATTGAGGCAATTAAGTGATGTAATTTCATTATTAACCTGCTCGTAGTCTAACAAAGCCAATTGGGAAATAACAAAAAGGGCTTATTAACTGCTATTGTGTGGTAGACTGTGGGAGGGAGAAGCATTGAGGTTCAGGCATCTCCCCAACCCACAAATGACCTATTTTGTTGTAAAGATTTGAACCAATCTCTGTTGTTCCCACATTATTTATTTACAATTGAATGTCTCTAATAATTCCTTTCAACTGTGTTTCCTTTGTCCATCCCAAACTCTCTGCACTCCCTCCATGAGGGGTACACTGTCTCCTTTTTGTCCTTATCAACCTCCTGTCTTCGCCCACGTTTATCAGTGACGTCATCCACTTGTCCCTCTACCTGGGCTTAGCTCCATGAGGGGTCCGTTTTCTGCAGAGTGGACATGACATTCTTCTTAAACCCACAGCCCTAGGCAGGGAGCTCCCGAAGCCCGGAGCCACGCCTGCTACATCTCTGGAGCTTCGTTAGCATGGCAGCGAGTAAATGTTTGTGGAAAGGAATCAATATACATCTTGCCTATTAACAGATATAATAATGGTCATAGAACAGTAACAATCATTTCTCCAAAGTGCCATGCTCTGCGCTAATCAGATTGTATATAAGATACTAGCTGTCGAATTAACATGGTAATTTGAATGACATCTCAATTTTTAAGATAAGGGAAGCCAAGCTTGTAATAAAAAACTGTCTTCATTTTAGATGAGAAAAGTAAAGAGAGATGAAATATATTATTTCAGGTATCACTGGTTCTCTAGGGACAGAATTCAACTAAGATCTGCCTGACTCTAAAGTTCATGCAATTTATTATCACACAACCTGGCTTGCACACATACAGAAAGTACCAGCTACACTCTTACCATAAAATTGTTAGAAATAAAAGAATTTGTGAAATCTTGGATTACTACAACCTCATTTCACATTGTTTAAAGGTTAGAATATTTTTCCATGAAGAGAGAGGCCACTCCGAACTACTGTTTTATACGTGAATAACAGCCACAGCAATGGAGCTCCTGATGGGGGACCGGTCTGTTTCCACCGAAAGCAACCATCCCCTTTCCCGTACCATCATGGAGCCCGCACCCTGCCCTCTGTTGTAAGGACCTACAGTGCTGGGTACTTTTGAGGAGAGCAGAGCCACATCCTGTAGGACTCCTGCCTGCAGGTCACTGCTGTGCATAGGGGAGGACATGGAAAACAGCAATTCCATGCAGGTAATAGGTAATGCACAGCACTCCTCCCAAGGAAACCATCTAGGTTTCTCCAGAGAAACAGAACCTATGAGACACACATACACGTGCACATGATAAAATAACCATGAAGTTGTTATTTGAGCCTCAGAGATTTGGGGACTGTTTGTTACTAGTCTGTTCTGACTGACTTACTGTTTCCTCTTCTGCCTCTTTGTTCCCTTGAGGTCTGGTCACCTCAACCCCAACTTTAATATCCATTACTCCATGCCATGTCCTCTTGGCCTCTTTCCTCTTCACGACCTGGGGACCCTTCTGGCATGTGGCTGGAGCGGGGAGCCATGTTCTGCCACAACATGCTTTATTTTTTTCTTTTGATGCCCTGTCTTCTCAGGATTGCTTTTGAAACTTGAAGAGGCTCTAACCTTCTCTGAGGCTTAATTGCGGAGCCCCGATGAATAAAAAAATAGTATCTGGAGAAACAGAAATACACTGTTTAATATATTAAAATGCTGTTCCATTTCAGGTACACCTTCCGGACCCTATAACCACTTTATTAAATGATGCTTTCATGTGGTGGCATTGGATTAAGTTGAAGGACACTCTAAGGACTAACTAGCCCTGTCCACTTTATTTCTGCAAGGGCTGCCGGAATGTCACTGAAGACACGTTCAATTGATCTCTTGTGTTTGATCCTCTGGTTGAAGGTACTCAGGAGAAATTCTGAGCTAAATGGTCATAATTTTGAGCAATTATTATTTTTTAATATTATGGATACTCTGAGCTATGCAAATAATTACATGTGAATCTATCCGTCTATGCATCTATCATTAATAGATAATTCTGTGTACATATAGTAAAGCAAATCTCGCAGTAGGATTGGACGGGACAGTCCTATTTGCCGGTGTTTGGAGCACTGGGATCGTCTCAGGAACGGGCCAGTAGGCCTTCAACTTTCCCATTGTAAGAGGAAGTGCTTTCTCAGACTTGACCTTGAGCCTGCTTTTCAGCAGCTTATAAGGATTAACAGAGGCTGCTACAAGTGAGTCCTGGGATTTCAGTGTCCCTTATTAAGAGTGATAGTTGACCATGGAATTGTCCCAGGAAATCATGTTGGTACATCAGGAATCTAGTTCCAATAAAGTTAATCAATCGTGAGAACATCCAGATCCTCTTCCTGAACTCTAGCATCAGCGTTTCTGGGTGTGGCAGGTTTGTAACAAGCTGAGAACTTGGCGAGGCTGAATTCTCTCGTCACTATGCTTCTGGTTGGAGGATGGGCACAGGGAGACCCTTGGGTGGTTTGGAGGCAGAAAGAAAGCAGCAGCTATCTCGCAGCTCACACAGGTGGTTGTGCATCAGTTCACTCACCTGTGGGCCTGAGGCTGCAGCTGGGCCTGCAGCTATTCCACCTTCCCCTTGTCTGACTCCTGGGCTAGGTGTGTGCTTAGTTCTGTAACAAAGGGCCCCGACTGCTGCAGGGCACCCACACCCCTGCAGTTCTTCTGTGGTTGAGCACTGATGGGTGCTGGGTCCACATAGCACAGCATAAGGAATCTCATGGCATGGCTGCATAAAGTCTCTTCTAAGTTCTCTTGGGCAGCTCCATCCCCAGGATGTTCTTTTTCTCACAATTGTGATGTTCCGCATGGAGCATTTCAGTTCTGCCTCATGGCCTAAATTCGCATGATTCCATCAATGCAACAAATAGGTACTGAGCATCTAATATCTAATATAGCTCAGTCACTTATCAGGTTCTGTGAATACAGTGATGGATGATGCAGGTAGATATAGTTTACAGATAACTGATAATGCATGGTGGGAAATAACAAAGAGATACAGGTTTCATAATGGGGAATGAGAGAGAATGACTGCTACTTCCTAGAAAAGACCGGAAGTCAGGGAAGACTGTGAGCTGTAAGTGACAAGTTCATCAGCATTAATATTCTTTGAAATAGAAAAATCTAGCAGAGCAAGATGACCCTGTTAAATTAAGTAGGGTGCATAGGAGGAGGAGCTGGTGGTAAAGTGATTGAAGATGCCAATTCTCTCTTATCCGTGAAGGTACCAGCTGCCAGTAGGGCAGCCAGATAGAGATGTCCAGGTCTGGGAGAGGGTTCTGGGTTTGAAGTAGAGATGTGGATGCTTCCAGCACAGGGTGAGGATGGAGTCATGGACAAGGACCTCAACCCAGGGGCAAAGAGCAGAAACACAGACAATGTGGCCACAGCTCCTCCTTGTGGCTCAAAGGATCCATGTCCTCCCGTTCACCCCGGGGGTTGACTCCCAGGTCCAGACTCTGCTGGCTTCATGTCTTGTCTCATGCTCTTGTCATATGCTCTCTTAGTGCCCCAGATACCTTCGCTGCCTGTGCCTTTCATTTGGAGATCATGCGAATGTCCCTGCACTCAATGCTCTGCGCTGGCAGCGAAGGAGAAGGAAGGTCAGGCACATTTATGGACTTGGCATTGGTGGGTCTACTGTTGTCTGTGCCCATCTTGAATCCAGTCATATGTTCTAGTGATACTACCTCCAAAAGGTGCCTCAGTTGCTCCAAGTGTCATTGCTGCTGCCCTAGTCTGAGCCACCATAACATTTCAGTGGGACTCTACTATGGCCTCCTCACCATCTCCCTGCTTCCAAATGTGGGCTCCTATGATTAACTCACTACACAGCATAAGAATGAACTCTTGCTATTTGCAACATTAGAGGGCATTATACTGAGTGAAATAAGAGAAAGACACATTCTGTATGGTTTCACTTATATGTAGACTCCAAAAGCAAAGCAAACCAACAAAACAAAAACAGAATAATAGAAACAGAGACCAAAGGCAAAGTTACCATAAGAGAGGGGGTTGAGGGATGGGTGAAAAGCAGAAGGGGAATATAGTCAATGATATTGTGATAAACGTATATGGTAACAGTTAATTGCTAGAATTTGTGGGGTATAAAATGTATACCTTTTTACGCTTTTGTAAGGTATAAAAATGTCAAATCACTGTATTGTACATCTGAAACTAATTTAACCAATATAATATTGTATACCAACTATACTTAAATTGAGAAAAAAACTTATGAATTGCTAATTCCTGGAATTTTCTATTAAGTATTTTCACTCTGTGGCTGATTCTGGGTAACCAAAAAAATTAATTTAAAATATAGATCTGCTAATTCCCCTCCTCTGCTTAACACCATATGGTGGCCTCCCTCACACTTAATATCCACACAGTCTTCACTGTGGCAGGGAGGCCTTGCACGGGGCCCCTGCCTCTCAGGAGCCTCAGTGTCTCCGAGCCTGGAAGAGCACATGCTTGGCCACACTGGCCTCCTTTCTCCCTGGAGCAGACTGCCGCCTCCCGCTCAGGCCCTCATGCTGGCTGAGGGACCTGCACAGCCTCTTCTTCTAGCTCATGGAAAGGCTTTCTCATTAGTCAGATCTCAGCTGAAACGCCTCTTCCTTAGGTGAGCTGTCCCCTTGCTACCCAACCCAAAGGAGCCCAGCACCCACCAGCCCCACACTTCCATTGCCATGCTTTCTACCACGACCCTGAGGGCCTTGTTCATGCACGTGTCCCTGTTGATCTGCTGTGCTGCACACTCCACAGTGAGTTTATGAAGACACGCATGTGCCTTTCCCTCCTGTGTGTCTCCATTGCTTAGTTCAATGTCTGGCACACAGGACTGCTCAGAATTGTGCCATTGTACCTGCTCTTGGAAGGTAGTGGTGTGTGTGTGTGTGTGTGTGTGTGTGTGTGTGTGTGTGTATGAGAGAGAGCAGCCTTCCCCACATCTGAGGAAGATTTGATAGTTTACGAGAATACAAAAAGAGGCTCATGTCCTAGAGAAAAATATATTCTTATCAGCTTGGGTTCCACTATTTTCATATTCACTCCGACCTCGCCGTGGCATTGATGCTCTTCATTGGAAGGGCAGCACAGTGCTTCTTCGCCTTGCTTGGTCACCCTCTCCGTTTGCCTGGTGACTGGGTTACTATTCCGGTTTTGCTTCCCCGCCCTCTATTTTCAGTTCCATTTCTACGAGCACCTAAATTTTTATTTGCTTTATTCAGGAGAATTTCTTTGCTGGTCACCTGTAGGCAACTTCCCAAGGCTGAGCTGCATAGCAGAGTCACTGTGTCACACGCCAGGCTCGGATTCCCACAATGCTATAATTAGATTTTACCAAGCCTGTATACTAGCTAGAGTGTTTTAGCCACAGAAGACAGGAGAAGCAATGCAAACCGCCTAATATCAGGAAGCAGATTCGTTGGCTTAGGTCACTGCTCTGTCGTCGGCACCCTGGCTCCATCACACCGTTCTCTTGGCTTTGCTTTCCTCATGGTGTCCACTTGACGCCAGGAAACCGCTGAAGCAGGCCCACGCTTCACTCCTGTATATGCCAACACCCACCGAGGAGTGAGCCTTAACGTCTAGTGACGCTTTTTTCAAGATAAGGGGAATTTTAAAAAATAAGTTCTCTTCACTCCCAGATATATCCACTTATGTCTCATTGGGCTGAAATGGGTTTCTTGCTAACCTCGGAGCTAACTACTGTATGGCAGCAGTAGGGGAGGGTGTTTTTGCAGGCTGCATTCCCACGGTACTCCCGACAGCCCTGCACCGGGCTGATGGGTGGGGAGTTGCCGGTTAGGCCCATGGCCCCGGAGCAGGGGTTAGCTGAACTGTCCGGAAAGAAAATGTTAGGGAGGGGAAATAGATACCAGGTAAACCGACAAGAGTTTGCAACAAAACACAGACTATAATCGCGCTCACTTTGAGGATGCTCTCAGAGACCAAGACAACAGCTGCTGGAATGATGTACAATGGGGAACAGCACTGTCAAGGGAAATGTTCTATTGAACCGCCCAAATTCTCCTCCTGCTTGTTAAGGAGTGTGCAGCTCAATGCCACCGTCTACTTTAAAAACAGCAACATTCCAAGTCTAGATGGGTTAATGGCCTGTCTCCCCGAGCAGTGGGCACCATCTCCCCTGCTGGTCAGAGCTGCCTGCCCAGGGATAGGAAATGCTAGGTCCCGTCTAGGAAGTTCCTTACTAGGGGCAGTGTCTGGAAACTGAATTCCCAGAGATGACATACAAGTTAAGGATTCCCCATCCAGTAACACAATTTTCAAAAAACCAAACACAATGGCAAATCTTAGGTTTCAGCTTTGAAAGCCATTGGCTTCTTTTTAAATTCTTAATTGTATAAAGGATTACATAAGTCTCTGTTTTCCTCCATGGACCTACCCCTAGCTGTTCCCACCCCCAGCACATGCCCTCACCCCGCTAATGCAAGAGGGTGCAGGGCAGGCTGAGGGTAACCCCCCATGCATGAATTTCATGCACCAGGCCATATATATATATATATATATATATATATATATATATATATATATATATATATAATAACATTAGAAATGGTCAAATATGAAAATAAATACAAAATAATTTTTCTTGTTTAATGAAAATGTCTTTGTAAGATAATTGACTATTTAAAGCAAAAAAATATGTTATGTATTTTATGTAGCAGTAAATTGTGTGACAACAATAGCAGAAAGACCAGGAGAGAGGAGATGGAAATATAGTGCTGTAAAGTTTTTACACTTTATATGAAGAGCTACGAGGTTTTTTGAAGGTAGGTTGTGCTAAATTAAAAATGCATACTGTAAACCCCAAAGCAACTACTTAAAACACAAAATGATACGGATAGCTAATAAGTCAACTAAAGAAATAAAATAGTAAAAACTACTATGTGTGAACATGAGCACATACACACAAAGGTTAGAACTGTAAGTTTTATATGTTTAGAAATTTTCCAAATATAGAATTTCAATGAGTGGTGAGCACATTTGTTAAAATATCAAAATAAATATCTTCTCATTCATGTGTAGGCACTGATGTTTGACTCCCGGAATTATGGAAATATCCAAATTCTATTTCTTCAAATACCTCACCATAATTGAAATGAAAAGTGATACCGTGATTAATTATACACAACTAATGATGACCTTCCTCATTTAGATCCATAAATCTTTGTGAGCCATCTTCTTCAGATATTATAGGCATTGAACCCAGGATCAAAGGAAACTGAATTTAGAATCAGATTTTGAATTTATATATCACCAAGACTGAAAAAATATCCTATCTAATAAAAAGGTAATATGCAAACTAACCATCACTCCACTACACCCACAAACCACTCCCACCAGCCAATCAGGAGTGAGTATGCAAATTAACCCCAACCAAGATGGCTGCGCCCACGGATGGAGCAGGAGGCTTGGGTTTCCCCGGCAATGGAGGAAGCCAAGCTTTCCACACACCCTGGCGGCCTAGGCCTCCACTCAATGCTACAAAGTTTCAATGATAGAAGATAAATAAATCCCAACAAAAATGGCGGCTGCCACAGAGCAAGCAGGAGTCTTGGTTTGCCCCCAGCGATAAAGGAAGCCAAACAGCCCTGGCCTCCACTCAAGGCTACAAAGTTTTAATTATAGAAGATAAATAAATCCCAGACACCAGGGCCTTACGCTTGGGTTGCTGGGGGTGTGGCTGACCTGCAAACCACCATAGGCCCCTCGCCCAGGCCACCCCATGCCCCAAGGGAACCCCCACCCTGATCCGGGACACTATCAGGGCAAACCAGCCGGACCCTACCCGTGCACCAAGCCTCTATCCTATCTAATAAAAGAGTAATATGCAAATTGACTGTCACTCCAACACACAAGATGGCTGCCCCTATGTGGTCAAAGATCCTGCCCCCATGTGGACACAAGATGGCCACCACAAGATGGCCAGGAGGGGAGGGCAGTTAGGAGGGACCAGGCCTGCAAAGGAGGGCAGTTGGGGGTGACCAGGCTGGCAGAGGAGGGAAGTTGGGGGTGACTGGGACTGCAGGGAAGGGCAGTTGGGGGGACCCAGGCCTGCAGGGGAGAGCAGTTAGGGACAAACAGGCTGGCAGGAGAGCAGTTAGGCATAAATCAGACTGGCAGGGTAGTGGTTAGGGAGTGATCAGGCTGTCAGGCAGAAGTGGTTAGGGGCAATCAGGAAGGCAGGCAGGTGAGCAGTTGGGAACCTGCAGTCCTGGATTGTGAGAAGGATGTCTGACTGCCTGCTTAGGCCTGATCCCTCGAGGGGTCCCAGATTGGAGAGGGTGCAGGCTGGGCTGAGGCACACCCCCCACCCCGTGCATGAATTTCGTGCACCGGGCCTCTAGTTTTAAAATAATAATGCATATTCAAACACATTGTTTGTATTGGAATTTTATTAACTAGAGGCCTGGTGCATGAAATTTGTGCACAAAATTCATGCATGGGGGGTGTGTTTTCCCTCAGCCCAGCTGCATCCTCTCCAATCTGGAACCCCGCGAGGGATCGGGCCTAAACGGGCAGTTGGACATCCCTCTCACAATCCAGGACTGCTGGCTCTCAACTGCTCACCTTCCTGCCTGTCACCCCTAACTGCCTTCCCCTGCAGGCCTGATCACACCCAACTGCCCTCCCTTGCAGGTCCCTCCCTGCCAGCCTGATCGACACCTATTTGCTCCCTTGCTGGCCCAATTGCCACTAACTGCCCTCCCCTGCTGGCCTGGTCACTCCTAACTGCCCTCCTTTGACAGCCTAATTGCCCCTAACTGTCCTCTCCTGCTGGCCCGGTCACTCCTAACTGCCGGACCTCCTTGCCAGCCTGGTTGCCCTTAACTGCCCACCCCTGCTGGCCTGGTTGCCACCAAGTGCCCTCCCCTGCAAGCCTGGTCACCCCCAACTGTCCTCCCCTGCAGGCCTGCCCTCCCCTGCAGGCCTGGGTTCCCCCTCCCCAACTGTCCTCCCCTGTAGGCCTGGTTGCCCCCAACTTCCCTCCTCTGCTGGCCTGGTCACCCCTAACTGCCTTCCCCTGTAGGCCTGATCACCCCCAAATGCCCTCTCTTGCAGGCCTGGTCCCTCCCAACTACCCTCCCCCGCTGGCCATCTTGTGGTGGTCATCTTGTGTGTTGGAGTGATTGTCAGTTTGCATATTACCTCTTTATTTTATAGAATTATATAGGATGAGAATATTTACTGTGTGAAAATGTTTTATGTGTATTTTAATATACAAAATTCAGTTTTAAAAATATAAACATTGGTTATATTATTTTCATCTCATTGTGTCTTCTTTTTATTATTATGTAATCTATAATGTATATAATTTAATATCTACTCACATATTTTTATAACTATAATTACTTCTTTTATTTATTTCTAGAGGCCCAGTGCACAAAATTTGTGTATGGGGGTGTGTGTCCCTCAGCCCACCCTGCACCCTCTCCAATCTGGGACACCTTGAGTGATGTCCAGCTGCCCGTTTAGGCCCAATCCCAGTAGTATGAGGCCTAAACAGGCAGTCGGACATCCCTCTCACAATCCAGGATTGCTGGGTCCCAACTGCTTGCCTGCCTGCCTTCCTGATTGCCCCTAACCTCTTTTGCCTGCCAGCCTCATCATCCCCTAACCACTCCCCTGCCAGCCTTATTGATGCCTAACTGCTCCCCTGCCAGCCTGTTTGCCCCTAACTGCCCTCCCCTGCAGGCCTGGTCACCCCTAACTGCCTTCCCCTGCAGACCTGGTCCCCCCAACTATTCTCCCCTACAGGCCTGGGTCCCCCACCAACTGCCCTTCCTTGCAGACCTGTTCCCTCCCAACTGCCCTCCCCTGCTGGCCATCTTGTGGCAGCCATCTTGTGTCCACATGGGGGTAGTCATATTTGACCACATGGGGGCAGCCATCTTGTGTGTTGAGTGATAGTCAATTTGCATATTATTATCTTATTAGATAGAATTAGATAGGATAGAGGCCTGGTGCATGGGTGGGGTCCAGCTGGTTTGTCCTGAAGGGTGTCCCGGATCAAGGTGGGGTTCCCTTGGGGCATGGGGCAGCCTGGGTGAGGGGCCTGTGGTGGTTTGCAGGCTGGCCACGCCCCTCGGCGACCCAAGTGTAGGCCCTGGTATCTGGGATTTATTTAACTTCTATAATTAAAACTTTGTAACCTTGAGCGGAACCAAGCCTTCTGCTCGCTCAGTGGTCGCAGCCATTTTTGTTGGGATTTATTTATCTTCTACAATTGAAACTTTGTAGCCTTAAGCAGAGGACAAGGCAGGCCAGGGCTGCAGAAACTTGGCTCCCTCCATTGCCAGAGGCAACTCAAGCCTCTTGCTCTCTCCAGCTTGGTGGTTGCCGCCATTTTTGTTGGGATTTATTTATCTTCTATAATTGAAACTTTGTAGCTTTGAGTGGAGGCCTGGGCCCGCTAGGGCAGGCAGAAAGTTTGGCTTCCTCCATTGCCAGGGAAACCCAAGCCTCCTGCTCTCTCCATGGTCGCAGCCATCTTGGTTGGGTTAATTTGCATACTCGCTCCTGATTGGCTGGTGGCGTGGCTTGTGGGTGTAGCGGAGCTAAGGTCAATTTGCATATTACTCTTTTATTAGATAGGCTAATAATTCTTTTTACATAAGTAATATATATGCATACACAGTATAAAAGTACATGTAAGTGTAGTATGTGCTTTAAATATCACATATTAGTAATTTTAGAAATTAGTATCATTTAATATTAATAATTTGGAGAATAAAACAAATAAACAGTGAGGTGTTAATAGACTGGGGGGGGGGGGGGTCAGTTCCACAGCTTGGACCTTTCTGCTCTGAGAACCAGGAACTGAGTGGCCAAGCTGAGCTCAAACAGCCTTGCATGGACTCAGACCCAACGTCAGCCCTTCCGAGCTGAGAGCTGCCTCTTTCTGCCTTTAATTCAGAAAATGCTTTTGATTCGTACCTCTTAGCCTTTGTTAGCATGCATTAGTGTTTCCAACTATGACTAGTTTATTGCTCCCAATAATGATGCTCACATTTATATAACATTTGATAAGTCCTAAATATGATTTGAAAGGACTACACACATTAACTCACTTAATCCTCATTCAGAACATCCCAAGGTGGGGATGCAGAGATCTTATTCCTCCGTTAGAGATGAGCGACCGGCACACAGAGCTAGCTTTGTTCGGATTGTGTGCTTGTGCTAGTGCAGCCTTCTACTGGCCACGAGAGAGAAATGAGCTGGTGAAATAAGCTTGACAGATAGTTTTGCATGGACTGTCATAAGTTAGATTAGAATATAAAGTTCTTTTTTTTTTAAGCCTTACTATCATTTTCACAATCAAAGCCATATTTGCTTCATAAAAACATGTAAGCAAATTAGCTCTAAACTTTTAAATCTACTTTGAAATGGTTTATATAGTATAGGAATTATTTGGTCCTTGATAGAAAAAAAATCCAGAATAAGTTAAGGCCAGTTGGTGTATGTGTATGTGCACACGCATGTGTATTAACACACAACTAATTGACATGCTCCAAGACAAATGTATTTGATCTTGAATTATGATGGAAAAAGCATAACTACTCCCTACATGTAAGTGCCATACAACTGAGGCATGTCAGGGCAGCTTTGGTTTATTGTGTGACTGATCATTTTGATGCCCACTAGCTTTTAATAACTAGTTCTCCTCTAGCTGATGGTTTATTGAAGCATAGATACACTGGGCCAATGTTTCCAACCATCCTCTTTAGAAATAAAGCAGCAGCAGCCATGTGTTTTTAATTAGCATATACTGTGCAGCTACTTGAGTGCTCAGCACTGTGAACCCTGCTGAGGGGCTAGCAATGGGAGGAATAGAACTACGGGCAGCAATTCACAGGTGGGGAACAGCCTTGCAAGGAGGTAACGCCAGTTCACAGTTACCGGTGACATACTAGCTAGTGGTTGGGGAATATAGTTATGGATTCAAGAAGGACTCCATAAAGGGGATTTTATTTAAGTTGTATCCTCAAGGTGAAAAAGAATTTCTTCCCCATGAATTAGGCATTAAGCAGAAGGCATTGAAAGATGTTGGATTGTGAACGGACAGGGCACTCATAGGTACAGGCAGGTTAGCATGACTGGAGCTGCTTGCTGGAGATGAAGATGGATGGCCAGCTGGGATCCATTCATAAATTGTTTAGCGTATAACCTATAGAAAAGAGGACACCAATTAAGCTAGTTTCCATAATCAGATGTACTTCAGTCAACAAAAGGCCACTTGTGTCAAGGACCAGGCAAGACTAGAGATGCAGCAGTAAAGAAAACAGAAGTGCGTTCTGCCCTTTGGTTCTCACAAGGACGCTGGGTCCCATGTCCTGACAATGGAGGAGACACTGTAGAGGTAGACTCAAGAGTACTTAGCAGGTAGTTAAATGTTGCAAGTGAAAGAAAGGGAGAAATGGGGGGTTTCTGTTGGGAGGTGGACTGGATAGTAACATTGCTGAGACCTGCACAGAAAGAATCCGAGGGGAAGAGGAAGATGCCTGTCTGGCCTTTGACGTGGGTCTGAAACTTTTACTATGTCTGAATACACAATGAGACTCATTAAAAGAACACTTCTTATCAACAAATTGTCAGATAAAATGTCACCTTCTCTAAGAGGGCTTCTCTGACCACCTTAGTAAAAAAATTCTCGAATTAGACACTTTTCATTCCATTACTCTGTTAGTTTTCTTAACACTTCCCTACCTAGGATTATTTATCTATTTGTTCACTTTGTTTCCCCACCAGAATGCGAACTGCATGAGCTCAGGGCGTGGCCTCTCGATTGCTTTTCCACAGGAGCCTGTAGGTGGGAGCATTATGGGCTCTCACTGCATTTGTGTCCCGTTTTGAAAGGATGGGCATGGAGGGGGCTTAGGTTAGGGAGAGTGCTGGTAGGCTCCAGGTGAGTGAGTGCTGGTGTTAGTCTAGGAGACACATGCTCAGTCTTTTGATGTTGCTCCCCACCTCCTCCTCCTCTTCAAGGTGAAGGTGATGTGCAGAGCAAGGCGCCTGGGAGGCCTCAAGGAGGTGGTGGCACAGACCTCGGTGCCACCCCTGCATGGCATGTGCCGTTCCGGGTCCTTCTGTTCTGAAGCACATACCTGCTCCCATACCTATCCCCAGGCTCTCTAGGACACACTGTGGGAAAGGCGGCCATGACAGGTTGACCTTTCATAGCTTTATCCACCAAAAATAAAAGGAAAGCCCTATTTACTACCAGTTCTCAAATACGTGAAAAAGACTTGGGTTAGCTTGGCTTACATCTGTTTACAACTTGTGATGCAGTCCCCTGTGATCAAGGGGGCAGTGTGACTGCATCTGGTTTGCCTAGACTGATCCTACATACGTCTGCATCCTGTTCTAATGATCAATAGCACCCTCCTCACTGCCCGAAAGACTCTAGTTTGGGTAATATATGAGGGTTGCTCCAGTCATAGGAACAAAGTGGCTTCCTGGGGTTGCCATGTAGTTGGGGATCAACCCCTAGAAACATGCTTTGCTGGGGGGCGGGGGGGCATATAAGATGACCAAGAGGAGGGTGGACCATTCAGGAGGCCAACTGCCTGCATGTCTGTTCATCCATGCCATCCCCGGTCCTCTTCCAGACATGGTGTCTGAGCCCAACAGCAGGGCCCTGCCCATATCCTGATCACCCAGGGGGCGCTGGTCACTGACACCCTCGCTCTTCTCCTTGTGCCACAGCAGCTGCTGGATGGTAAATCACACTCAGTCTACACAGGCACCGGCTGCTGACCGTCTCCCTCCCTGGCCACCTTTCCATGGAGGAGCGAGTGCTGTCTCCCCTGAGCAGTGCCTGGTCAGGATCCCCTCACACCTTCTCTCAGGCATGAGGAGGGTCTTGAGAGTCTTAGAGAGAAACTGAGTAGTTGTAAGGCATCATGCAGATCACCACTCATACTTCCATCTAATCCCTTACCCGCATGGGTGGAAGCCCATGCCCTCCCTGGACACGGCAAAAAGACAGAACCATCAGGCTAGGAAGCGGCATGGGCACCACCCACCAAAGAGAGAAAACCAGAAGTCCTGAGGCATAGGCAGCTTTCCTTATCAAAAATAAAACAAAACAAAACAAAACAAAACTAAACTTCCATTCTCACCTTTTATTTCACATGCCCGTGGTTTGTATTTTTGCCCTCTTGTTTCATTCTTCGTGCCCCTTTTTAGCTGCCTCTTTGCCATCACGCCTTCACTCATCTCTCCCGCTCCCTCATTCCTCCACCTCTCTCCTCCCTCCACATTCTCTCTCTGCCTCTCTAGCTTGAGGAACAGGTACTGTGCACCTCTCAAGCAGACTTGCTGCTGGACATGACTGCTGCTAGTGGGGGACACACTCCTGGCTCACGGGACGCGGCTCTGCCTCGCTGAGGGCACGGCCCCCACGGGTTAAGCTAAACGAGTGTCTCAGAGACACGCCATCCTGGCACCCAGGAAGAAGGCCCAGGGCCCAGGCAGTGCTGTCCTGCCACACGCTGCACTTGGCTTCCGGGACGAAGGGCCGAGTGTCTGTGGGCCTGCACTCCCTGCCTTTGGGCCTTCCCTGGGTTGCCTGGACGGATAAGCTAGGGCAAGGCCCGCAGAGACCACGCGTTGCCACTCCATAATTTCAGAAAAATATGAGAAAGTGAGCGCCAAACTCATAAACGTCCGTGAGGGTGGGGGAAGGGGAGCTGTAAGAGGTTTACATTTTCCTCAGTAGTAGGAGCTATAACCCCAGACCGTATGGGTGAATTTTAAAAGTAATGCATAATATATTTTTCTTCATTTTACAGTAAAATTCTACATTTAATACTTTGAATGTGGCTTGTGCTTTAGTCCTTAGTCATGGTAAATGCCAGATTATATTTTTTAAGGTCTTCATGCTCTGAGCACTTAGAATGTGTGGCCGCAGTGGCACACCTGGGGTCCATGATCAGATGAGGCCCATTTTCTGCCAGGTAAAGGGATTATATTCTGTTGACTGAACATAAAAACAAATGAATCAATGGGGACTTCAGGGTACAGTGCTCCTGAAACTTTAAGAGGGTCAATACGGCTGAAATGACATGAATAGGGCCTTTTTTAAAATTAAATTTATTGGTATGACAGTGGTCCACATATCATAAAGGTTTCAGGTGTGGGTTTCATGTTACAAGATCTGTATATTGCACTCCATCCCACCACCTGGAGTCAAATCTTCTCCTGTCACCTTATATTAGGACCTCCATTCCCCCTCTCCTTCGCTCTGGCAACCACCACACTGCTGTTTATGTTCACGAGTTTCAGTTTATATTCCACACGAGTGAAATAACATGGTTCTGAGCTTTTTCTTACTGAATTATTTTAATTAGCATAATGTCCTCAAGGCTCGTCTATGTTGCTGCAGATGGAGCTATTTCATCCTTTCTTATGGCTGAGTAGTAGTCCATTGTGTATATGTACTGCATCTTCTTTATCCAGGACTCCACTGAGGGACACTTTGGTTGTTTCCATGTGTTGTCCACCGTGAATAATGCTGCAGTGAACACAGGGGTGCATATATCTTTGCAAATACATGATTTTGAGTTTTTTTGGGTGTATACCCAGGAGAGGAATTGCTGGGTCACATGGCATCTTTATTCCTAATTTTTTGAGTAATCTCCAGACTGCTTTCCATAGTGGCTATACCAGTCTATAATCCCATCAGCAGTGAATGAGGGTTCCCCTTTTTCCACCTCTCCAACCCTTGTTATTGTTTGTCTTGTTGATAATGGCCACTCTAACAGGTGTAAGGAGGTCTCCATTATAGTTTTGATTGGCATTTCCCTAATTACCTCTGAGTTTGAACATATTTTCATATATATATCCTATCTAATAAAAGAGTAATATGCAAACTGAATGTCACTCCAACACACAAGATGGCTGCCCCCATGTGGTCAAAGATGGCTGCCCCCATGTGGACACAGATGGCTGCCATAAGATGGCCAGCACAGGAGGGCAGTTGGGAGGGACCAGGCCTGCAAGGGAGGGCAGTTGGAGGCGATCAACCCTGCAGGGGAGGGCAGTTAGGGGCAAACAGGCTGGCAGGGGAGGGCAGTTAGGGGAAATCAGGCTGGTAAGGGAGTGGTTAGGGGTGATCAGGCTGGCAAGCAGAAGCGGTTAAGGGCAATCAGGAAGGCAGACAGGGGAGCAGTTGGGAGCCAGCAGTCCTGGATTGTGAGAGGAATGTCTGACTGCCCATTTAGGCCTGATGCTACGGGGATCGGGCCTAAATGGGCAGTCAGACATCCCTCGAGGGGTCCCAGATTGGAGAGGGTGCAGGCTGGGCTGAGGGTGTATATATATATATATATATATATATATATATGTATATGTATATATATATTTATGTATATATATGTATATGTATATATTGGCTGTTTGTATGTCTTCTTGGAAGAGGTGCATTTTCAAGTCCTTTGCCCACTTTTTCACTTTTTGATTGGGTTGTTTCTTTGTTTGGTGTTGAGTTTTATGAGTTCTTGATATAGTTTGGAAAATAAATCTTTGTCGGAGCTACTGTTTCCAAATATCATCTCCCATCTGGTTGGCTGCCTCTTCGTTTTGTTGGCAGTTTCTTTTGCTGTGCAGAATCTTTTTAGTTTGATGTAGTCCCATTCATTTATTTTTTACTTTACTTCCCTTGCCTTTGGGTTCAAGGTCATAAAATGTTCTCCACAAGCAAGATCCATAAGTTTGTTGCCTATATTTTCTTCTATGTAACTTATTGTTTCAGGTCTTATATTTAGGTCTTTGATCCATTTTGAATTAATTTTTGTACATAGGGACAGACTATAATCCAGTTTCATTCATTTGCATGTGGCTTTCCAGTTTTCCCAGCCCCATTTATTGAAGAGACTACCTTTACACCATTATGTGTTGTTGGCTCCTTTCTCAAAAATTATTTGTCCATCCACATGTGGTTTTATAGCTGGGGTCTCTATTCTATTCCATTGATCTGTGTGTCTCTTTCTCTGCCAAAACTATGCTGTTTTGATGAGCATAGCTCTGCAGTATAATTTGTAGTCAGGTAGCACTGATCTTTTTTTTTTTTTTTTTTTCCCTCAGGATTGCTTTGGCTATTCAGGTCTTTTGTAGTTCCATACAGATCTGATTTCTTGTTCTATATCTTTAAAATTGACATTGGGATTTTGATGGGAATTGCATTAAATCTGTATATTGCTTTGTGTAGTATAGCAATTTTATCTACATTGATTCTTCCAGTACATGATCACAGGATAAATTTGTCCATTTTTCTGTGTCTTTTTCAACCTCTTTTCAAAATGCTTTGTAATTTCCAGAATATAGGTCTTTCACGTTCTTAAGTTTATTCCTAGGTATTTTATTCTTTTGGTTGTAATTGCAAAAGGAATTTTTATTTTCATTTATTTTTCCGAAGTTTTGCAGGAAGGCAATGGAATTTTGCACATTGATTTTATCCTGAAACTTGACTGTACTTTTTATTGTTTCTAACAGTTTTTTGGTGGAATCTTTAGAGTTTTCTATATACAGAATCACATCGTTCACAAAAATTCTTCCTTCCTTGTTTGGATGCCTCTCATTTATTTCTCTCACCTTATTGCTCTGGCTAAGAATTCAAATATGTAAATTGACTGTCACTTTGCAACACCCCACCAGTCAATCAGGAGTGAGTATGCAAATTAGTGGGACAAAGATGGCGGCAGCTACAGAGCCAGCCAGAGTGAGTGGGAGGCTTGGGTTTCCCCTGGCAATGGAGGAAGCCAAGCATCCCACCTGCCCGAGCCAGCTGCTGAAGGAGGGGACCTGTGAGTGGAGGACATGGAGCCGGCCCGGGTGCTCAGGAGGTTTGGGTCGCTGTTGCCCAGGCTGGACGCTGAGGGAGGGGCCTGCAAATGGCCCTCAGCACCTTACCCAGGCTGGCCATGCCCCCATAGGATGAGGGTCCCCATTAGGGGGCGTGGCCAGGCTGCCAACTGCCATCAGCTCCTCACCCAGGCTGGCCAGGCACCCCAGTAGGGTCCACCACCCTGAAGGGGGTGTGGCCAGCCTGAAAACAGCCCTCAGCCCCTCACCCAGGCTGGCCATGTCCCCATGGGGTGAGGGTCGCTGCTGGGGGGCATGGCCAGCCTGAAACAGCCATCAGGCCCTTACCCAGGCTGGCCAGGCACCCCAGTGGGGACCCTCACCCCATGGGGGCTTGGCTGGCCTGCAAACTGCCCCAGCCCCTTGCCCAGGATAGCACTGTCCCCAGTGGGACTCCTACCACAGGCCCCTTGCCCAGGCCATTCCGCCCCCCCAAAGGAACCCCCACCCTGATCCGGGACACCCTTCAGGGCAAACCAGTCAGCTCCCACCCATGCACCAGGCCTCTATCTATACTAATAAAAGGGTAATATGCTAATAAGACTGAGAGACCTTCCAGGAGACCTTCCAGATGTTCTTCTGGACAAAGCCATGGTGGAGGGCTGATGTAGAGGCAATTAGAGGCCAAGAGGGGAGGGCAGTTGTGGGTGATCAGGCCAGTGGGAGGGCAGTTAGGGGTGAGCAGGGCAGCAGGGGGGACAGTTGGGGGCAAGCAGATCATCAGTGGGGGTCAGTTGTGGGTGATCAGGCCAGTGGGGAGGGCAGGTGGGGTTGAGCAGGCCAGCAGGCAGAGTGGTTAGGGGCAATCAGGCAGGCAGGCAGGTGAGTGGTTAGGAGTCAGCAGTTCCGGATTGCAAGAGAGATGTCCCAGATTAGAGAGGGTACAGGACGGGCTGAGGGACACCCCCTGCCCCCGTGCACGAATTTTGTGCACTGGGACACTAGTGTTGAATAAGAGTGGTGAGAGTTGCCTTAGCCAGTTTGGCTCAGTGGATAGAGCATTGGACTGAAGGGTCCTGGGTTCAATTCTGATCCAGGGCACATACCTTGGTTGCATGTTCCCTGGCCCTGGTTGGGGTGTGTGCAGGAGGCAACCAATCGATGTGTCTCTCTCACATCAACGTTTCTCTCTGTTTCTCCCTTTCCCTTCCATTCTCTCTAAAAATCAATGGAAACATAACCTCAGCCAAGGACTAATAGAAAACAAACAAACAAACAAAAAGAGTGGTGAGAGTGGACATCCTTGTCTTATCCCTGATCTTAGAAGAAAAGCTTTCAGTTTTTCAGCATTTATGTGTTCAGGTACTTTAGTACATTCAGGTACTTTCCTTCTATTCCTATTTTATTGAGTGTTTTAATCATAGATGGATGTTGTATCTTATCAAATGATTTTTCTGCATCTATTGATAAGATCATATGATTTTTAGCCTTTTTTATGTAGTATATTACATTGATTGATTTGTGTATGTGGAACCATTCTTGTGTCCCTGGAATGATCCTCATTGATCCTGATTTTTTTTTTTTAATGTACTGTTGTATTCAATTTGCTAGTATTTTGTTTAGGATTTTTGCATCTGTGTTCATCAGAGATATTTGTCTGTAGTTTTCTTTTTTTGTGTGTTATCTTTGCCAGGGTTTGGTATCAAGGATATATTGGTCTCATAAAATGTGTTAGGAAGTATTGCCTCTTCTTCGTTTTTTTTTTTTTTTTTTTTTTTTTTTTTGAAGAGTTTGAGAAGAGTAAGTTTTAAACTTCTTTGAACATTTGGTAGTATTCACTGGTGAAACCATCTGATTCTGCAATTTCATTTTTGGGGAGGTTTTTGATGGTTTTTTCAATTTCCTCACTGCTGATGTGTTTATTTAGATTTTCCAATTCTTCATTATATAGTATAAAAAGGTTCTATATTTCTAGGAACTTATCCATTTCTTCTAGGAATTTTCATTTGGTGGCATATACTACTCTGTCTTAATATTTTTGTGTGATCCTTTGTATATCTGTGATATCTATGGTGACTTCTCTCTCATTTCTTATTTTGTTTATATGGGTCTTTTCTCTTTTTTTCCTTAGTGAGTCTAGCCAAGAGTTTGTCAATTTTATTAATCTTTTCAAAGAACCAGCTCTTTGTTTTATTAATTTCTGTATAGTCTTTTGTTCCCTATTTCATTGGCTTCTGCTCTAATTTTTATTATTTCCTTTCTTCTGCTGACTTTGGATTGCTTTTGTCCTTTTTCTGGTACGTTAAGATGTGATGTTAGGTTGTTTAGTTGGTGTTTGTTTTGTTTCCTGAGATAGGCCTGTAATGATATAAACTTCCCCCCTTATTACTGCTTTCACTGCATCCCAGAGGTTTTTATTTTTTATTTTATTTTATTTTTTTGTTAATCCTCACCCAAGGATATTTTTTCATTGATTTTTAGAGAGCATAGAAGGGAGGGGGAGAGACACAGAGAGAGAAACATCAATGTGAGAGAGACACATCAACTGGTTACCTCATCCTCACCCCAACCAGGTCCGGGTCCGAGCCTGTATCCGAGGTATGTGACCTTGACTGGAATTGAGACCAGGACCCTTCAGACCCAGGCCAACATTCTATCCCCTGAGCCAAACCAGCTAGGGCCCAGAAGTTTTGATATATTGTATTTTCATCCTAATTTGTCTCTTCATATCTTTTGATCTCATCTTTTATTTCTTCTTTGACCTACTCATTTTTTAATAGTATGTTGTTTAATCTCCATGTATTTGTGAGTTTCTTTATGTCCTTTTTGCAGTTGATTTCTAATCTCAAGGAATCATGGTCAGAGAATATAATAGGTATAAGTTCAATCTTCTTGAGTTTATTGATGCTACTTTTGTGACCCAACATATGGTCTCTCCTTTAGAAAGTTCATGTGCATTTTGGAAGGACTTATAATCTGATGTTCTGGGATGAAAGTTTCCGTAAATGTCAATTATGTCCATTTGGCCTAGTGTTTCATTTAGGTCAATATTTTTTTATTGTTTTTTTATTTGGATAAGAGCTATCAATGGAAAATTAAGGTCCCCAACTATGATTGTGTTTTGATCTGTTTCTTCCTTTAGCTCTGTGAGTAGCTGATTTATATACTTCGGTGGTCCCTGGTTTGCATATATATTAAGAAGTGTTATGTCTCCTTGCAGTCATGTCTCCTTTATCATTATAAAGTGTCCATCTTTGTCTCTTGTTATCTTGAAATCTATTTTATTAGATGTAAGTATAGCTACACTTGCTTTTCTGTAGATATTGCACAAATTCGTGCTCCTTTAAAGGAACTGTGGGCCATGAGGCTGCAGTGGGCACAGGGGTGGGTCTCGGCTCATCCTTTGCACCCCCGCCCAGCCCCTTCTGCTGTGGCCCCCACACGCTGAGCCCCACTCGCACCCGCTGAAAGTGCCAGAGCCGCCGCTGGCACCCAGTGCAGGTCCCGATCACTCGGCGCTGTCAGTGTGTGCGAGCGGAGGCTGCTGCCCATCACCCCCCATAAACAGAGGAAGGTGGAGAAGCCCTCAGGGGTGATTGGGGCCAGTGGCTGCTGCTCGCACCTGCTGATGGTGTTGAGCGATGGGGACCAGTGCCAGGTATCAGCAGTGGGTGTGAGCGGTGGATGTGAGTGGCAGCACCGGCTGTGAGAGTGAGAGGGTTGGCACCCGCAGCGGGTGCAAATGCTGGGCAGGGACCGTGGCGTGCAGGGACAAAGAATTTTCAGTAACCACCAGAAGCTTACCCTGATGACAGCAACCAGCACCCCACCTTGGTCTGGCGCCCCTGCTCACTTGCTCCACCATCCAGCCACAGCCAATGCCTGCCATGTTCCATGCACGCCCCCTGGTGGTCAGCGCATGTCATAGCGACTAGTTGTTTGGTTGTTCCGTTGTTTCCGTTGTGCTGCCGTTCGGTCTATTTGCATATTGGCCTTTTATTATATAGGACTAGAGGCCCGGTGCACGAAATTCGTGCACTGGGGAGGGTTTCCCTCAGCCCAGCTTGCACCCTCTCTAATATGGGACCCCTCGGGGGATGTCCAACTGCAGGTTTAGGCCCGATCCCTGTGGAATCGGGCCTAAACCTGCAGTTGGACATCCCTCTCACACGGATCGCCCCAGGCACCCCCAGGGAGCGGCCACGCCCCCATGCCACGCCCCCTGGGGTGCCGATCGCCCCAGGCACCCCTGGGGAGCGGCCACGCCCCTATGCCACGCCCCCAGGGGGTGCCCATCGCCCCAGGCACCCCTGGGGAGCGGCCACGCCCCCATGCCACGCCCCCCAGGGTGCCGATTGCCCCAGGCACCCCCGGGGAGCGGCAGCATGGGCGCGGCCACGCCCTCCGGAGTGCCGATCACCCCAGGCACCCCCAGGGAGCGGGCACGGGCGCGGCCACGCCCCCCCGGGGTGCCGATCGCCCCAGGCACCCCCAGGGAGCGGCCACGCCCGCATGCCACGGCCCCCCCGGGGTGCCGATCACCCCAGGCACCCCCGGGGAGCAGCTACACGGGCGTGACCACGCCCCCCCCGGGTGCCTATCACCCCAGGCACCCCCCGGGAGCAGGCACGGGCGCGGCCACGCCACCCCGGGGTGCCAATCGCCCCAGGCACCCCCGGGGAGCGGCAGCAGGGGCGCGGCCACGCCCCCCGGGGTGCCGATCACCCCAGGCACCCCCGGGGAGCGGCAGCACGGGCGTGGCCACGCCCCCCCGGGGTGCCGATCACCCTAGGCACCCCCGGGGAGCAGCTGCACGGGCGTGGTCACGCCCCCCGGGGTGCCGATCACCCCAGGCACCCCCGGGGAGCAGCTGCACGGGCGTGGTCACGCCCCCCAGGGGTGCCTATCACCCCAGCACCCCCAGGGAGCGGGTACGGGCGCGGCCACGCCCCCCCGGGGTGCCGATCGCCCCAGGCACCCCCAGGGAGCGGCCACGCCCGCATGCCACGGCCCCCCCGGGGTGCCGATCACCCCAGGCACCCCCGGGGAGCAGCTACACGGGCGTGACCACGCCCCCCCGGGTGCCTATCACCCCAGGCACCCCCCGGGAGCAGCTGCACGGGCGTGGCCACGCCCCCCCGGGTGACTATCACCCCAGGCACCCCCGGGGAGCGGCAGCAGGGGCGTGGCCACGCCCCCCCGGGGTGCCGATCACCCCAGGCACCCCCGGGGAGCGGGCACGGGCGCGGCACGCCCCCCCGGGGTGCCTATCGCCCCAGGCACCCCCAGGGAGCGGCAGCAGGGGCGCGGCCACGCCCCCCCGGGGTGCCGATCACCCCAGGCACCCCCGGGGAGCGGGCACGGGCGCGGCCACGCCCCCCCCGGGGTGCCGATCACCCTAGGCACCCCCGGGGAGCAGCTGCACGGGCGTGGTCACGCCCCCCAGGGGTGCCTATCACCCCAGCACCCCCAGGGAGCGGTCACGGGCGCGGCCACGCCCCCCGGGGTGCCGATCACCCCAGGCACCCCAGGGGAGCAGCGGCTCAGGCGCGGCCACTGGGCACCGCCATCTTGATTTTATCAACGGTCGACAGGCCACCCGGAGTCCCGCCCTCAGCCTTCGCTGGCCCAATCATGGGCATAGCGGAGGTGCGGTCAATTTGCATGCTTCTCTATTATAAGGTAAGATTATTTGCTTGGAGAATAATTTCCTAACATTGTACTTTGAATCTATCTTTGGTTGGGTTTTGTTTTTTTAGCCACTCTCCTACTCTATGCCTTTGTATTGGTGAATTCAGACCATTTGCACTTAGGGTAACTATTGATGTATGAGGATTCTCTTTAGCCATTTTATCTTTTGTTTTCTGGTAGCTTTGTGTTGCCATTGGTTCTTTTCCTTTGTGTTTCTGTCTGTTGCTTTTGTTTGGTGGTATTCCATACTTCTTTTCTCTGTTTCCTCTGTTTAAAGCTATATGTCCTGGTTTGGGATTTTTGTGTGTAGTTACCATTAGGTTTATAAAAAATGAAGTTGCATATATACAGTAGTTCTTTTTCTTTTGAGTGCATCTGATCTTCATCCTCTTTTTCCAGTTCAGACCTTTACTCACTCCTCTTTTATGTTTTTGTTGTCACAAATTATCCCTGTTTAGGCTGTAAGTCTTTTGGTAATCTTACTCATAGTGTTGTGACCTTAAGTTCTTTGTTTCAGGTAAAATAATTCCCTTGAGTGTTTCCTCAATTGAGGTTTTCTGGTGATAAAATCCCTCAGCTTCTGTATGTCTTGGAACGTCTTTATTTCTCCTTCATATTTAAAGAATATATTTTTAGTGGCCAGTAATTTCTCTCTTTCAGATGTTTGAATATGTGATTCCACTCTCTTCTTGCTTGTAGAGTTTCTGCTGAGAAGTTGACTGAAAGGTCACTTCCTACTTTTCCTGGCTGCTTTGAGAATTTTTTATTTGTCATTAGTTCTGTGAGTTTTAATTTTTGACAGTTTTAATACAAAATGCATTGGAGAGGGCCTCTTTGGATTGAGATAATAGGTGTTCTATTTGCTTCTTAGATTTGAGGATATAGTTCTTTCCATAGGTTTTGGAAGTTCTCATCCATTATTTGTTTGAGTAGCCTTTTTGTTTTCTGCTCCCTCTCTTCCTCTTCTAGTGTGCCTATAATTCTAATATTACTTTTTCTGATGAAATTATATAATTCTCATAGAGCTATTTCATTTTTCTTTATGCTCAAGTTTCTCTCTTCTTCCTCTTCATCATTTCTAGATTCCTATCATTGATATCACTGATTTCTCCACCGGGTTGGCTGTTTTCTCTGCTCAGTAGTTCACTCTTTTTAAAAAATATATTTCTTTATTGATTTCATAGAGGAAGGGAGAGGGATAGAGAGATAGAAACATCAATGATGAGAGAGAATCATTGATTGGCTGCCTCCTGCACTCCCCCTACTGGGGATTGAGCCCACAACCCGGGCATGTGCCCTTGGCTGGAATGAAACCTGGGACCCTGCAGTCCACAGGCTGATGCTTTATCAACTGAGCCAAACCGGCTAGGGCACAGTAGTTCACTCTTAATCTCCTAAATTGCATGCTTCATTTCCAGGATTTCTGATTGGTTCTTTTTTAAAGTTTCTTTGGTAAAGTAGTCATTTTGTTTATTGCCTTGTTTTCTGAATGCATTGAATTGCCTGTCTGTATTCCCCCCCATCTCATAGAATATTTTCAGACTTCAATCTTGAAATCTCTGTTATTTATATCACATATTTCCATGTGTTCCAGCCTGCTTTCTTGGATTTTTTTTTATTTTCTTTCTGGTCATCCTCATGGTTATTCATGTTATTTGTTCTTCTCCTTTGACTAGGCATTTATATCTGTCTACATTAATGACCAATAGCAGCTTCATCTGAAAAGGTCTTTCTACTATTTTCCAGTAGATGGCTCTGAATTGCAAGATTTTTTTTTACCTCTGTGATATCCCGGTCTTGACCTCCATGGGATCTGTAAGACAGTACAGTCCCTCTGCTTGGTGGTAGGGCTTGTTTTGCCCTCATTGTAATGGCAAACCCTGACCTCCGTGATGTCCAGCTCCAAGCCTCCTGCCTGGGGATCAGTTACAGATGGGAGCAGGAGTCCTACTGCAATAGCTCTTGATTTGTGCTCCTTGGCCTGATTCCAAGGGCAATGGGAGGGGAGTTTTAAGAGTCCAAGTGGTGGCAGGGCTCTGTGGTTCTGTTTGTCTGCAACACCCTGTCAAACCCAGCCGTGGAGAGCCTCATGGCAGAACCCTGTGCTCTTCAGGCATCTGCTGACTCAGACACTCTTAGCTCTGCTCGCCACTTGCCCCCTGGACTGCCCCTTGCATCTCTCTGTCCCACCTGGTCAAAGAAAGTACCTGCTACCACTGGCTTCCTCCTCTCTAGGCTGAGCCACAAGCTCCTGGTGGCTAGGCTGCATCTGCAGGCCCTCTGAACTTTCCTCCCTTCTCAGGTCCCTGTTTATTTCCAGTTGCCCACCTTTTGATGTTTAAATGTACAGGTCTCTCAGGCATCCTATATAATAAAGAACTAATATGCTAATTAGATCAAAAAGCAGAACAACCATCCAGATGACCTTCCGGATGACATTCCAGATGAAGCAAGGGCTGAGGCAGCTGGGGCTGTGAGGGCCAAGCCCCTCCACGAATTTCGTGCATCAGGACTCTAGTACCTCTATATTGAGAATGGAATTTTTGTTCAATTATAGTTGGTTAACTTGTTGAAATTTCAGGGGGGATGCTCTCTCATGCCACTATTCCTCTGAAATCCTCTATGAATAGGGTCCTAATTGTATGAGATGAAGATGGAAAAATAGATAGATTATGAAGGGTCATGGTAATGTGGATGAAAAGGAGCTATAGGCCAACCTGACTAGCTCAAGAGAGGCCTGGGTGGTGGCCATGCAAACTCAAAGACCTAAAGTAACCACAAAGGATGGTCTAAAATTACAAGTTTTTAAAATTATAAAGCAGTTTATGTTGGGTGGTTGTATTGTCAATCAGCCAGCTAGTCAGGATGACTTAATGAGCCAATTAGTTAGGAGTCATCTTTATTGCGCACAGGTTCAGAGCAGAATACCTCTGCCAAATTCTGAACAAACACAGGAAGGAGTATTCCCTATTTATACCCTTCTAGGTCTTTGTGTAAGTTATTTTGCAGACAGCTTGTAACCTTGAGTATATATCATATCTAACAAACACCTGTCATATCTATAAGACAACTTGTAACCTTGGATACATAATGAACAAACACTTGGCATGAAAATATGGGAATTATTATCAGTATCAGCATATCAGCCCCTTTAGATGGCTAGCTTGCAAGGTCAGACAGTAAAGTTTATCTTTTATATTATTCAAGCTAAAAAACCAAATTATTTTTACAGAATAAGAGACTGTCTAAAAATAAAATAGTTGACTTACAGAGCAAGGGACTGTCTAAAAGTAACAAGGAATTTCAAACAGCAGTTTTTCCAAAGGAGGGATCATTACTGTGTTTCAGGGTAGTCATGTCCTAGGCCGGTATCTTCCTTGACAAAGGGCAATCTTTACCTTAACTAAGCCTATTGTATTTTTTGTATCTACGATAACATACTAATTAAGAGGCTCTCATTAAATAATACCTACGGCAAAAGAATATCATCAATTCAATTAAAACTACCTGAAAAGAAAAAAAGTGCATGCTAAAATATATGTGACAGCAAAATATTTACCTACTAGAGGCCTAGTGCATGAAAATTCATGCACTGGAGGGAGGAATCCCTCAGCCTGGCCTGCTCCCTGTCACAGTCCAGGAGCACTCAGGGGCAGGCAATGCCCCCATCACGCTTCTGCTGCTGCCACTGCCAGCAGCGCAAGCCTCGGCCGGCCTTGGTTTCCAGAGCCTCGGGTGGCCCTGGGCGGCTGTGCAGCTGCCATCTGAAGCTTGCCTGAGCCTCGGGTGTTGACTGGGTAGCCACCATTTGAGGCTTGCCTGCGCCTTGGGCGGGCCCTGGGTGGCTGGGAGGCTGAGGGGACTGGGGGACACTGGAGACAGGTGCATGGAGCACCTGGAACCATCTGGGGGCGGGCCCAACTGTGCCGTGTACCTGCCGCCCTGGCAGGGCTGAGAGGACTGGGTGCCGCCATCTTGTGGCTATGGGCTCTGCCATCTTTGTGAGGCAGTCAATTAGCATATTCCCTCTTTATTAGATAGGATAGGAAATTTATACTGGCATTTTTATTATTAAAGAACAGTACAAATATATTGAGTATTTGCTTACAAAATACAGTAATAGATTGCATGATGACATTTTGGCCAACAACAGATTATATATCTGATGGTGGTCCTATCTATTATGATAAAAGTGTAATATGCAAATTGACTGAACAACCAAATGGCAGAACGACTGTCCGGAAAACCTTACACACAACCATGCTATGACACGTACTGGTGCAGGGCCAGCCCAGGCAGGTGCACTGCGATTGGTTGGAGGGGGCTGCCATCACTCCATGATTGCCCCACAGAGGGAGGCCCAGGTCACCAGCTGCTGGTGCTACGATGGGGTCGGGGGCTCTGAAATCACCCCAAAGAGGGAGGCCCAGGCCACTTGGCTAATGGTGCTCCAGTGGGTGGGTGGGGCCTCCCTCTGTGGGGTGATCTGGGGGCCTCGCAATTGATCGCCCTGCAGAGGGAGGCCCAGGGTAGCCAAGTGATCACACCCCATGCCTGTCGCCTGAAGAGAGAGGTGACGGTGGGGGGGAGGAGCAGTGCTGCACAGATGGCAAACAGTGGCAGCGGCGGGGTGAGGCCAGCTGCTGGCAGCCAGGGGAAGGAAAGCTCCGATAGACCTTGATTGCTGGCCAGGCCTAGGGACCCTACCCAAGGGGTTCCAGATTGCAAGAGGACATAGGCCAGGCTGAGGGACACCACCCCCATGCATGCATTTTATGTACTGGGCCTCTAGTAAGATTGTAATGGAGCTGAACATTCCTATCACCTAGTGACATCATAGGTGTCATAATGTTGTAGAGCAATGCTATCTTAAACTTTTATAAATTTAGTGTAGCCTAAGTGTACAGTGTTTATAAAGTCTACTAGAGGCCTGGTGCATGAAATTTGTGCACAGGAGGGTGGGGGTCCCTCAGCCCCATCTGCACCCTCTTGCAGTCTGGGACCCCTTAGGGGATGTCTGACTTCTGGTTTAGACCCCATTCCACAGGGCCTAACTGGCAGTCAGAAATCCCTTTTGCAATCTGGGACCTCTGGCTCCTAACCACTCACCTGCCTGTCTGCCTGATCACTCCTAACCATTTGTCTGCCTGCCTGATTGCCCCAACTGCCTCTGCTTTGGCCTCCTCCACAGCAGTCCCAAATGACATCCAGAAGGTCGTTTGGCTGTCCGGTCTAATTAGCATATTATGTTTTTATTAATATAGACTAGTGGCCCGGTGCATGAAAATGCATGCACTGGAGTGGGGGCTCCTCAGCCTGGCCTGCCCCTTCTCACAGCCTGGGAGCCCTCAGGGGTGGGAGGTGACCCAGCTATTAGGGGAAGGTGACGCCCCCATCACACCTCTGCTGTTGCTACTGCCAGCAGGGCAAGCCTCGGCCGGCCCTGGTTACCAGAGCCTCGGGCGGTTCTGGGCGGCTGGGCAGCTGACATCCGAAGCGCAGGCACACCTTGGGCTGGCCCTGGGTGACTCTGGAGACACCTGCGCTGGTGGGGCTGAGGGGACTGGGCGCCGCCATCTTGTGGCTGTGGGGACCGCCATATTTGAGGGTGTGACAGTCAATTAGCATATTCCCTCCTTATTGGCTGTGGGCGCCGCCATCTTTGTGAGGGCGTGATGGTCAATTTGCATATTCCCTCTTTATTAGATAGGATAGTTGTGTACAGTAATGCCCTAGGCCTTCACACTCACTCACCACTTACTCAGAGCAACTTACAGTGTTTCAAGCTCCATTCTTGGTAAGTGCCTTATAGATGTGCACCATTTTTTAACTTTTATATTGTATTTTTACTGAATATTTTCTATGTTCAAATATGTTTAGATACAAAAATACTATTTGTTACTATTGCATATAGTATTCATTACAGTAAATTACTATACAATCTTGTACCCTAGAAGCAATAGATTATACTCTACCGCCTAAGTGTGTAGTAGGCTATATAATTCCGTTTGTGTAAGTGTACTCTATGATGTTCAAACAAGGATGAAATTGCTTAGCAACACATTTCTCAGAATGTATCCCTATATTAAACAACACATAGCCATATAGAACAAAAACCAATATAAGAACAACAGAAAAGAGAAGGAATTAATCAATATTAAGAAGTAAAATTGGAGGAACAGAAAACAACTAAGTGGTAAGACAGGACAATTAATAAAATCCTATTTATTCAAAGAAGAGTAAAATTCATAAATCCTAACAAACTTAATTTAGGAGAAAGAGAGAGAGATGGGAACAATACAAAACATTAGAATGGCAAGGGAGATATAATCAAATATATTAGAAGGTTTATTAAAATAATTATTAGAGTTTAACACTATCAATATAATGATTGAGTAAAAATGGATAATTTTCTAGCAAAAGAGGAATTTTTATGCTTATCACTTCCTCCAATCCCACCCCAGATAGTAAAAAATATTAAATGAAAAATCAACTCAACTAAACCAAAACAACAGTAACAGCAACACATCACAACAAAAAGTGGAAAAGAAACAAAATAAACCCCAAAAGTCACTAAAACCATAAAAGGGTTATGTTGGTAAAAAATAAACAAATGCTTGAAATTTATGAAAATACATACTTTTAGATGAAAAATATAAATAAAACCAAAGGCAAAAAATAAATAAAAAGCACAGAAGACTGCTCACACGGTGGAAGGGTGTCCAGTCTCTCCAAGCCTGAGCATGGAGGACTCTGGGAATAGGAGGGAGCCCCGTGTCCCTAAGCAGTATGGTCAGTGCAGACTCCCAGCTAGGGCAGCACGCAGACACCTGTCTCGTCATTCCTCTCTCCCACGCAGCATGTGCAACACTGAGAGTAGCCGAGCTGAGGGCAGAAGCTGCGAGTTTGGGCACTAGTGTCAACATGGTGGAGTATCCCAGAAAGCCACAGCAGAAGGTGGTGCAGCCCAGCTCGGCCCTCAGGTACACTGCATAGCCTCACAGAGTGCACACAGTCCTGACAAATAGCTCTCAGGTGGAAAATACATTCAGAAATAGTCACCAACGCTTCAGCAAAAATCTGCACCACGGTAAACAGAAGCTGCATTCAACCAGTGGGTTACCTTATATGCAGTAGAGAAAATAAAAGTGATATGCAGGGTTATTTCTATGCCTTGTGGAGTAAGGAATTGAAAGACTTTGTGGGTAGATGGTAATATAGATATGGATTAATGCTAGCAATATTCTATTGGACCAATATAACTTTAAGTACATGTGTTTACACCTTAGAGTAAACACTTGAAAAATGGATAGAATTAATAACTTACAGATCATTAGAGGAACAAAACAATGAAAACAATTCTTGAAGAAAATGTGATAAAGATATAAATACTAAAAAGTGGGGAAAAGAGGTTATTAGGACTCAAGATACATATAAAGCACTAAATAGAATAGAGAGTATACAAATCCTATATAACAAAAGCATAGTATGCAAATTGTCCCCTCAACCGGGAGGTCATCTGGGAGTTCGACCAGGGGGTGGGGCCGGCTGGGGGAAGGGAGGGAGTTCCCGGCTGGCAGCTGGCAGCCACTAGGGACCCTATCAGTGCATGAATTTTGTGCACTGGGCCTCTAGTATACTAGTATTAATAATTATCAATATAAGTAAATAAGTTTCATGCATTAAAAGCAGATTTTTAAATTGCAAACAAAACAAAGCAAGCAGGATTGAGTAGAATTCAAGATGAAAAAAAAGGCCCAGCGGTCTGCTGAGCTTTGAGCCTGACCGTGAAGGCCCAGCGGTCTGCTGAGCTTTGAGCAGGCCTCCAGCAGCGGGTCCCTCCTCCCAGCCCTGCAGGACCGCTTCCAGCCCTGGGTCTTGGGGTTCCATTTTGGCGATAGACTAACTGGTTAAAAATGCATTCTAGGAAATCGGATTCATCAGGAGAAATAACAACACTCCGTAAGTTGTAGAAATGTCTAATTGCTATGTTGTATACCTGAAACTGATATAATATTGTATGTCACCTGCAACTAAAAATATTTTAAAATGTCTGAAAAAGAACGCCCACCCAGATTCTCATCTGTGCTCTGCCTTTAGAGAGCTGGGTGACCTACACAATGCCAATTGATTTATTCAAACATATTCTGCAAAATGGACACATGGTCTCCATACTTCTCATCACGGATAGCCTACTGGACCTTTGAAGCTTAGCCCTTCTTTTCATAGCATTGATTGTCAAAATATGGAAGGCAGTATTTGTCATCCTAAAAAAGGAATGGTCCGTGTGTTGGGATTCAAACACAGAATTAAGTTTGCATGTCTCGCTGTCCCTTCCCTCCACATCTTTCCCCGAGGGCCGACAGTTTGTGTTTGCTCTGAATTTGGAAATAGAATGCTCGTGGCTCTGAGACAGAGTAGCATTCACTTCTATTTTGGACAGAGACCTTCTGTTTTGAAAGTTTTGAGGAGAGAAAGGCCCGCGTCCCTGCCAGTACAGCATATGTCAGTGTAAAGCAGATTTTTTTCTGAGAAATAAGATGTGTTTGGCTTTAACCCTTTAAGGTGTTATAGCTGAGCGTGGTGTCGGGAATGTGGGAATCAGGTCTGGGGATGAGTACTTAAGCGGCGTGGGAGAGTCCACGGTCCAGTTTCCTCGTCAGGGATCTGGGGTGAAGGGCAGTTTCTGGAGTGCTCAGTAGTGAGGCGGCTCACAAAGTGGGGGGCTCCCACATCTCAGGCAGCCGGAATGTGCCGCCTCCGGGTCCACCGTGGAGGGCTGTGTCCCTCCCTCGTAGCTCACATCACCGAGAAATAACTTCTCAAAACATATGAGAATGCATTATAGTTTAGCTCTTTGGGTTCTGGTTTCTCTCATCAGCCTTCGGCAGAGGATTCAGTAGGAAGTTCAAGGATTTTAGAATCAGACTGGGGAGTGTGGCCCAACACCTCTCTTATCTGAGCTTCATTTTCTACTTTTGTGTAATGGAAATGGTACTTCGTAATAATAATGTGATGTGCAGACTTAATATGGGGAACATGTAGCATGTACTTGGGAAGCAGAAGGTACAAAATCGATGGAGTACATGTGGCTAATTTTATTAGGAGAATAAGGTAGGCCTCCAGCCGTCCACCTGTGAACGTCATTCCTGATGCTAACTTTTGATTAAAGTAAGAAGGGTAATAACTCATAATAATTCTCTTTTTCCTCATTTATTTTATTAATCGACCAATCACAAGTCAGGATTTACAACCTATGTACCCTTTCTTCTGTGGTTTGCGTGCTGGATACAGGCCTGTGATGTGGAGTCTTCACTAGCTAGACATGTGAAGTAGTGCAAGTTTCATGTGAGGACACACATTCCTAGCTATGAAATCCGAAGCACTTGTCTGGCCTTTAATCCAACTTCTCTCACTTTGAAGATGAGGGACCTCGACACTGAGCTCAAACACCGAGTCAGAGCTGCTCAGGGTTGCAAGCGCCTGGAGGGAAGCAGCTACCTGACTGCAGGTCGCAGCCTTCCACCACGTCTCTGACCAGCCTGGTCCTCTCCTACCTCCTCTGTCCAGCTGTCTGCTGGCATCTGACCACCGCCCAGGCCGCCTAAAGGCCTCCTCCCTCTCAGTGCCCAGCGGAAACCCAGGCCCTGGGACTCACTCTCAGCGCAGCCCGGGGTCCCTCCTCCGCCTGCAGGCCTCGGTGACTCCTGGGCCGCACACGTCCTGCTGAGCGGCTCCTCTCAGGCCTTTCACTGTCACCCTCCATCCCCTGCGCTCCGAGCTGGCCCAGGGTGCGCGCAGACTTCCGATGATGAAACCGGGTTCAGAGTCACCCTCCTGAAGGCCTATGGTGAGAGCATGCAAACCCGCACACCTGGAGAAGACATGGCAACTGGTGGTTCTGGGCTTCCTCCCTCTTCTGAACGCCTAGGCCTTAGCCAGAAACGCACTGTTTAACCACCGATGGAGCCGAACCACGGGGGGAGGTTGGTGGGGATCCAGACTTAGATATTCTTCCATGGTTAAGGCTAAAGCCCCAATTAAGAATACGACAAAGAGAGATTGTTGTGCTGCATTACATATGTCTCCCTTTTCCCCCCAGTGACCTCTCCCCGGCCGCTCCCGCCCCTAGCACATGCCCTCACCCCCTAGTGTCTGTGTTCATTGGTTATGCTTATATGCATGCATACAAGTCCTTTGGTTAATCTCTTAAACCCGCCCCTCCCCACCCCCGCCTTCCCTCTGAGGTTTGACAGTCTGTTTGATTCTTTTCTGTCTCTGGATCTATTTTTGTTCCTCAGTTTATGTTGTTCATTACAGTTCACAAATGAGTGAGATCATGTGATATTTATCTTTCTCAGACTGGCTTATTTTACTTAGCATAATGCTCCCCATGTCCATCCATGCTGCTGCAAAGTGTCAAGCATGTCAAACTCAAAGGCTAACATGGGCCAAATAAACAAGGTTTAAGTTTATGTGGCCGCAAAAAAACAAAAGCTTTAATTTTCATAGAAATTTAGGTTTATTTCAATAGAGACATACTGAATATAAAGGGTGATGTAAATGAGTCATCGTTAACATAAAATAATAGACCATTTTAATAAAAATTAATATTTTTTCTTGAACATTAACTTACCAGACACTGAATACACAAATTAATAAGTGTAATGCAAATAAACCTACTTTTTTTGTTCTCCGAAAGCGAAATATTTCCTGTTGCTCACATCAAACAAGTCAGTACGAGATTAATGATGTGGCAATCGGCTACTAAAATATTTGCTGCCAGTATTAGTGGAGAGAAATGGTGCGCCTGTGTATAAGGCACGTAAGAGAAATGAATGCAGCACGATTATAGTCATCAGTCACTAGTGAACATTGTAGTTCATCATTAATAATTATGTATAACAGGATATTGTAAAAATTAAGTTAGGAAATTTTTATTAAAACGTTTCTTACATACCGTTAAATTGGCTGGGCCGCAAAAATATTTGTTGTGGGGCACATGCAGCCAGTAGGCCCCAAGTTTTACATGCTTGGGGTAGATGTACCACAGTTTTCTGATCCACTCATCTGCTGATGGGCACTTAGGCTGTTTCCAAATCTTTGCTATTGTAAATTGTGCTGCTATGAAGATAGGGGTGCATATATACTTTCTGATTGGTGTTTCTAGTTTCTTGGGATATATTCCCAGGAGTGGGATTACTGGGTCAAATGGCAGTTCCATTTTTAGTTTTTTGAGGAAACTCCATACTGTTCTCCACAGTGCCTGCACCAGTCTGCATTCCCACCAGCAGTGAAGGAGGGTTCCTTGTTCTCCACATCCTCACCAGCATTTGTCATTTGTTGATTTGTTGATGATAGCCATTCTGACGTGTGAGATGGTATCTCATTGTCATTTTGATTTCCATTTCTCATGACTTTGAGCATGATTTCATATGTCTCTTGACCTTCTGTATGTCCAATTTCAAAAAGTGTCTATGTTAGTCCTTTGCTCATTTTTTTTTATTGGATTGTTTATCTTCCTTTTGTTAAGATGCATGACTTCCTTACAAATTTTGGATATTAGGCCCTGATCAGATATAACATTGGCAAATATGTTCTCCCATACAGTGGGTTCCCTTTTCATTTTGTTGATGGTTTATTTGCTGTGCAGAAGCATTTTATTTTGATGTAGTCACATTTGTTTATTTTCTCCTTAGTTTCCATTGCCCTAGGACAGTGGTTCTCAACCTTCCTAATGCCGCGACCCTTTAATACAGTTCCTCATGTTGTGGCGACCCCCAACCATAAAATTATTTTCGTTGCTACTTCATAACTGTAATTTTGCTACTGTTATGAATCATAATGTAAATATCTGTGTTTTCCGATGGTCTTAGGCGACCCCTGTGAAAGGGTCGTTCGACCCCCAAAGGGGTCGCGACCCACAGGTTGAGAACCGCTGCCCTAGGAGCTATGTTGATGAAGATATTGCTTTGGCATATGTCTGAGATTTTGCTGCCTGTGGATTCCTCTAGTATTTTTATGGTTTCCCATCTTATGTTTAAGTCCTTCAGCTATTTTGAGTTTATTTTTGTGTATGGTGTAAGTTGGTGGTCTAGTTTCATTTTTTTGCATGTATCTGTCCAATTTTCCCAACACCATTTATTGAAGAGACTGTCTTTGTGTGTTTTTTTTTTGTTTTTTTTTTTAATTCTACCTTTTAGATGTTTTTTATTTTATTTTATTGAGGTATTATATGTGTGCATATCTTACCATTCCCCCCACCCCACACCCATACATGCCCTCACCCCCCAGAGTTTTGCATCCATTGTTTATGCTTATATGCATGCATACAAGTCCTTCATTTGATTTCTTATCTCCCCCACCTCTCCCTAACTTTCCCCCTGTAATTTGAAAGTCTGTTTGTTGCTTTACTGGAAGAGACCATCTTTGACTCCATTGTATGCTCTTGCCTCCTTTGTCAAATATTAATTGAGCATAGTGGTTTGGGTCGATTTCTGGGTTCTCTATTCTATTCCATTGATCTATATGTCTGTTCTTGTGCCAGTACAGGCATTTTTGAGAACAGTGGCCTTATAATATAACTTGATATCTGATATTGTGATCCCTCCAACTTTGTTCTTCTTTCTCAAGATTGCTGTAGCTATTCGGGGTCATTTTTTGTTCCATATGAATTTTGGTACAGTTATTTTGAGGTCTGTGAAATATGCCATTGGTATTGTAATGGGGATTGCATTAAATCTATAGATTGCTTTGTTTAATATGGAACATTTTAATGATCTTGATTTTACTACGGTGTATTCTTCCATTTTTTCATGTCTTCCGCTATCTCTTTTTTCAACGTCCTGTAGTTTTCCGAGTACAGGTTTTTTACCTCCTTAGTTAAGTTTATTCCTAGGTATCTTAATTTTTTTTGTGCAATGATAAATGGGATTGTTTATTTAGTTTCTCTTTCTGTGAGTTCAGTATTGGTGTATAAAAAAGCCATAGATTTCTGGGTATTAATTTTGTATCCTACTACATTACCGAATTCATTTATTAAATCTAGTAGTTTTTTGAAGGTGTCTTTAGGATTTTCTATGTACAATATCATGTCTTCTGCAAATAATGACAGTTTTACTTCTTCTTTTAAAATTTGGATGCTTTTTATTTCTTCTTATTGTCTGATCACTATGGCTAGCACTTCCAGTATTATGTAGAACAGGAGTGGTGAAAATGGGCATCCCTGCTTGTTCCTATTCTTAGGGGAAATGGTTTTAGTTTTTGCCCATTGACTATGATGTTGGCTGTAGGTTTGTTTAATAAGGCTTTTATTAAGTTTAGGTATGACCCCTCTATTTCCTCTTTGTTGGGAGTTTTTATCATGAAAGGGTGTTGGATTTTGTCAAATGCTTTTTCTGAATCAATTGATATGATCATGTGATTTTTTATCTCTCAATTTGTTTATGTGATGTATCACATTTATTGATTTGTGAATGTTGTACCATCTTTACATCCCTGAAATAAATCCCACTTTGTCATGGTACATGATCTTTCTAATGTCATGCTGGATCTGATTTTCTAGAATTTTGTTGAGAATTTTAGCATCTATGTTCATCAGGTATATTGGTCTGTAATTATTTTTTTTTTTTTGTAGTGTCTGTATATGGCAGGTGTCCTCAAACTACGGCCCGCGGGCCACATGTGGGTGTTTTTGCCGTTTTGTTTTTTTACTTCAAAATAAGATATGTGCAGTGTGCATAGGAATTTGTTCATAGTCTTTTTTAAACTATAGTCCGACCCTCCAACGGTCTGAGGAACAGTGAACTGGCCCCCTATTTAAAAAGTTTGAGGACCCCTGGTATATGGCTTTGGTATTAGGGTGATGCTGTTTTCAAAAAAGAGCTTGGAAATGTTCCTTCCTCTTGAATATTTTGGTATAGTCTGAGGAGGATAGGTTTTCTTCTTTGAATGTTTGGTAAAACTCCCCTGTGAAGCCGTCTGGCCCAGGGCCTTTGTTTGCTGTAAGTATTTTGATTACTGCTTCAATTTCCTCCATAGTTATCAGCCTATTCAGATTTCTTCCTGATTGAGTTTTGGAAGGTCGTATTTTTCTAGGAATATATTGATTTCTTCTAGGTTAACCAGTTTGTTGGAATAGAGTTGTTCATAATATATATTTTTTCACAACCCTTTGTATTTCTGTGGGGTCTGTTGTTATTTCATCTCTTTCATTTCTGATTTTGTTTATTTGAGTCATCTCTCTTTGCTTCTTGGTGAGCCTGGCTAGAGGTTCATCAATCTTGTTTATCTTTTCAAAGAACCAGCTCTTGGTTTTATTGATATTTTGTATTTTTTGTTTTGTTTTGTTTTGTTTTTGGTCTCTATGTCATTTATTTCTGCTCTGAACTTTATTATTTTGCTAGAGGCCCGGTGCACAAAATTCGTGCACTGCGGGGGGTGCGGGGGGCTGTCCCTCAGCCCAGCCTGCACCCTCTCCAATCTGGGACCCCTTGAGGGATGTCCAACTGCCCATTTAGGCCTGGTCCTATCTAAACGGACAGTTGGATATCCCTCTCACAGTCCAGGACTGCTGGTTTCCAACTGCTTGCCTGCCTGCCTTCCAGATAGCCCCTAACCGCTTCTGCCTGCCAGCCTGATCACCCCCTAACCACTCCCCTGCCAGCCTGATTGCCCCTATCTGCCTTCCCCTGCCAGCCTGGTCACCCCTAACTGCCCTCCCCTGCAGGCCTGGTACCCCCCCAACTGCCTTGCCCTGCAGGTCTGGTCCCCCCCAATTGCCCTCCACTGCAGGCCTGGGTCCCTCCCAACTGCCCTTCCCTGCAGGCCCGGTGGCCCCCAACTTCCCTCTTCTGCCAGCCTGGTCACCCCTAACTGCCCTCCCCTGCTGGCCTGATCGCCCCCAACTGCCCTCCCTTGCAGGCCTGGTCCCTCCCAACTGCCCTCCCCTGCTGGCCATCTTGTGGTGGCCATCTTGTGTCCACATGGGGACAGCCATCTTGTGTGTTGGAGTGACAGTCAATTTGCATATTACTCTTTTATTAGATAGGATTCTGTCTGTGCACACTGGGCTTTTCTTGTTGCTGCCTTTCTAATTCTTTAAGTTGTAGAGTTAGATAAATTATTACCAGGTTTTCCTTTTTTTTTTTTTTTTTTGAGGTAAACCTATAATGCTATGAATTTCTCTCTTAGGACTGCTTTCATTGTGTACCATAGATTTTGGATTGCTGTGTTTTCATTGTCATTTGTTTCCAGAATATTTTTATTTCTTCTTTGATCTCTTTTGTAACCCAATCATTGTTTAATAACATGCTATTTAGCCTCCAAGTATTTGTATTTTTTATTGTTTTTATTGTAGTTTATTTCTGATGTTATGCCATTGTGATCTGAGAAGATGCTTGATATGATTTCAATCTTCTTTAATTTGGAGAGACTTTTCCTGTGTCCCTATATGTGGTCTATCTTTGAAAATGTCCCATGTGCACTTGAGAAGAATGCATATTCTGTAGCTTTGGGGTGAAATGTTCTGAAGATGTCGATTAAGTCCATATGGTCTATGAGATGTTTAAGATTGCTGTTTCTTTGCTGATTTTTTGTTTAGAGAATTTATCGAGTGATGTCAATGGGGTGTTAAAGTCCCCTACTATGATTGTATTATTGTTGATCTGTCCCTTGATATCTTCCAGATTTTTTTATGTATTTGGGTACTCCTGTATTGGGTGCATATATGTTTACCAGAGTTATATCCTCTTTTTGTATCAATTCCTTTAGTATTATGAAGTGGCCTTTATTGTCTCTTGTTATGGTCTTTACTTTGACATCTATTTTGTCTAATATAAGTATTGTTTCCCCAGCTTTTTTTTTCCATTTCCATTTGCCTGTAAGATATTTTTCCATCTCTTCACTTTCAGTCTGTGTGAGTCCCTTTTTCTGAGGTGGGTCTCCTGTAGACAGCATATATATGGGTCATGTTTTCTTATCTTTTCAGCCACTTGGTGTCTTTTGATTGGAGCATTTGGTCCATTTACATTTAAGGTCATTATTGATAGGTTCTTGTTTGTAGCCATTTTTTTTTTCTTTGTGCCTGTGATCCTTCTTCCCTTTCTATTTCTTCTTTTTTACAACAGTTCCTTTAGCATTGCTTGCATTGCTGGCTTGGCAGTAATAAACTCCCTTAGCCTCTTTTTGTCAGGGAATCTCCTGAATTCCCCTTCAATTTTGAATGATAGCCTTCCTGGATAGAGTATTATTGGATTCAGTCCCTTGTTTTGAATCACTTTGTATGTTTCATTCCATTCCCTTCTGGCCTGATGTGTTTCTGTTGAGAAATCATTTGATAATCTAATGGGAGATCCTTTGTAGGTAACTCTCAGTCTCTCTCTTGAAGCCTTTAAGATTCTCTCTTTGTTATTAACTCTGCCATTTTAATTACAACGTGTCTTGGTGTGGGTCTTTTGGGGTTCATCTTGTATGGGACTCTGTGTTTGTGTGACATTTTCTTCCCCAAATCAGGGAAGTTTTCTGTCATTATTTCTTTATATAGGTTTTCTGATCCTTGTTCCTCTTCTTGTCCATCTTGGACCACTCTTATATGTGTGTTATTTTATTTCATATTGTCCCAAAACTCCCTTAGGCTCTCCTCCTGTTTTCTATTTTTTTTCTCAAATTGCTGTTCAGATTGAGTGTGTTTCTCTAACCTGTCTTATAACTCACTAATTTGGTCCTCCACTTCTTCTGGTCTACTGTTGAAACCTTTTATTGTGTGTGTGTGTGTGTGTGTGTGTGTGTGTATGTGTGTGTGTGTGTGTGTGTGTGTGTGTTTATATCATTAGCTATATCATTTTTGATTTCTGATTGATTCTTACATAAGTTGTTGATTTTCTCATTCACTTGGTTTATGAACTGTATGACTCTTACTCTGATATCTTTTTTGACATATTGCGTGCCTCCATTTCATTTAATTCATTTTCTGGCAATTCCTTCTTTACTTTCCTAATGGGGTTGTTTCTTTGTCTCCCCATTTTTGCTTCACCTAAGGGTCCAGGAGTTGAGTTACACAGGGCTTGTGGCTGAAATGGAGGACTTGGCAGTAGGGTTGTTCACCCCGTCACTGGAGGACCTAGGCGCCAGGATTTGCAGGGCCTGTGGTCACAGAAGTGGGTTGGCTAGAGAATCACACACCCTGTGAGTCACCAGAGTGCCCAGGTGCCAGGGTGTGTGGGGCCTGTGGCTGCAACAGTGGTTCGGGGGGAAGATCATGCACTCTGGGACTCACAGGAGTCTGAAGCCAGGGAGTCTGGAGTCCTGGTGTCTGTGGGTCTGCAGCTGAGGTAGCAGGTCTTTGGCTGGATTGGCTGTAGGGTCCCGGGTGGTGTCTGAGGCCAGTCTAAGTGGTGTTGAGGCTGGACTGCTAGTCACAGGAGCTCTGTGCTTCAATATGGCCTGGTTTCTGTGCCCAAGCTGGACGTCCTGTGAGTGCTAGCAGCAGTGGCAGGGGCTCCCTACCTAAGATAGCCCAGTCTTCCAGCCCCCAAAAGTCCTGCAGGATCTAACTGTCACACACACACACACACACACACACACACACACACACACACACACCATACATATCCATATCCACACACTCCCCTTTCACTCCCTCACTCACTCACACTCTCTCCCTCACTGCTGTCCTGCCAGCCTCCATGTTCTGTCCAGGTGGGTCCTTTTTGGATTCATAAATTTTGTTTTTAAAACTACTGCATAATTACATTGCTTTTCTTTAAAGCTATATAATTAGAACTAATCATTCCTACCCCATTATAGAAACTTTGAGCTTTAACAAATTTTAAATTTAACCAATATTTTTATGGCCTACTATGTTTATAAATCTAAGGGAAAAATAAAATATAACAAGGGTCCAATTTAATCAATGCTATTTTTATTGACCATCTCCCTCTCCCCACTCCTGGCTGCATGATAAAGGCAAGATCTCAGAGTCCTAGATACTTGTCATTGCTTGGTTATTAGTTTCCTTTATTTCCCCCTGAAAATCAGAAAAAATAATGCCTCAGCAAATAATTTGAAATTCAATTTTTTAAACATATTTTATTGAGGGTCCATCAAGTACCAAATACAATGATTGCACTGGTTCTCTCTCCCTCTCTCTCTCTCTCTCTCTCTCTCTCTCTCTCTCTCTCTCTCTCTTTCTCTCTTCTTCATTTTTTCTTTCATCAGACTAATGTGGTTTCAGTATCTGAGAACAAAGGGGCCCCTGAAGCTGGAGGGAATTATAAGGTGTGAAAGGCATGGAGACAGGCCTGCTTTCCTTTCACCTGCACCGAGTCTTGGTCTGAGCCAACACTCCTGCCTTAGCTGGCATAGTCCACAATGGAGGCCTGCTGGGCTTCCAGCTGGAGAAAGAACCTACTAGGAAGGCACTAGAAGAGGCAGCAGAAGAATGGGTCCTCCAGGTGGCCAGTACCCGTGCTCAGGAGGCTGTAGCAGCAAACCTGACTCCCTGTAGACTGAGCTTGTGTCTGTTTAAGGTTCTGATTTAAAGAGCAGGAACTGTGAGGCCATAGTATTTGAAGACAAAGAAATTTCTGGTACCTGGGAAAGGTGAGAGGCGCATGTCTATATGAGAAGTTCTGAGTTGATAGAAGAGAGGCCAGGAATTGAATCCAACCACAGGAAAAAGGAAAGAACCAGATGAGTAAACATCAATCCAAGAAGTGGACAGAAAACCCATAGTAGACCACAGGCTCACCTGCTGATTGCTCCTCACTCCAGCGTGGCCTGGGTAGCTCCTTCAGGTCCACCTTGGCTTCATTCCCTGCATGATCAGGCATTCTAGATACCCAGCCAGTGGGGTGGCACATACAGGCTCAAGGACGTGGTTGAAGCCTTCTCCCGGGTGACAGATGGTCCCTGGGGTCCCAGGTCTTGAAGCCAAGAAATGGGTGTGTGGGGCAGCTTCTGCTTTAACGATAAGGGGTGGCCTTTGCATCTCACCCTGGCCTTCTGCTCCCCTCCAACCTCATGTCACTTCCTTTGCTCAGATAAGATGCTGAAGATTAATTATTTAGTGTTGGCAGAGGGTGGTATTTCTGATGATGAAGAGTTTCATGGAACTGCTAAGTATTATGATAATTAGGGAGCTAAGCAGATACATTTATCCTGCATCTATTAATTAGGTAGGGAAGTAAATTAATTTTCCCCTATCCATGCTCATTTTGCTTGTTGGTTATTTTTATTTCAAGTGCAAGGAGAAAGTCTTATCTCTTTCAATATGGATTATATATGCTGTATTCCTCTGTCCAACCAATTTAGATAAAACTGGATCCACCCTGGAGAAATTCCATTTGGGGAGTGGTGGTGGGGATGGAGATAAGACCTTCTTTCTGGAGTTAGTTATAAATAGTGGACAAATAAATAGAAAGTTCCAGCTGCTATTGGGGGAAATATGTTTTTTCTTCTGTGGCTGTATAATTAGACTGGGTCACTGTCCTCGGGGCTCCAGGGCTGAGGGGGGCAGGAGGAGGGTGGAACGGGGAAGGCGCTGTTCTCTCCTGAGTGTCAGGAGCAATGCCCAGCACAAATGTGCACCAACAGCCTCTGTCCCAGGGGCGAGTCAGGAGGATCGCAGCATGCTGCTCAATGGGATGCATAAAGGAGACACAGGATGTGTGCACAGGCGTGTAAGACCTCAGCCTTCCATTTCCTCTCCCAGGCCTCATTCTTCAGGAGGTTTAATTGCTGCCCATCTGTGATCTTCCCATCGCTTTTCCCTGCTGTTACATGTACCTTCCCTGGGATGCTCCTCTGGGTCATGGTGGTGTCCCTGCTGGGAGTAAAACCTGCTCCAGTGTTCCTAGACTGGGTGTTACTCATGATCATGGGACATTATCTTATGGCTGTATATCTTTCTCCCTGTCTGTTACTCTAGGCCCTGCCACACACACACACACACACACACACACACACACACACACACATACAGGCAAAGGCAGTCCAGCTCTTGGGCCCTGCTCTGCAATGTGGAGCACAAGGCACTCACTGCAGGACCAGGACCAGAACTAGGTGAGGGGGTGCCTGCACACAACACAAGGAAGCCTGAGCTTATTCCTCACTCGGGATGACCTGACAGCAAGGGCCTCCTTACCTCACAGGCCCTCAGCTCTCCGGACCTCACCTGCGCGGCTCTGTTCCAGCACTCCTGGCGTTACCAGGGAGTCCTGGTTGGCTGAATAACAGCCCCCAAAGATGGGCAGGTCTGAATCCCTGGAATTAGTTACCATACCCTGCTAAAAAGGCTTTGCAGATGTTGATTAATGGAAGGATCTTGAGATGGAATGTTTACTTGGACTCTAAATGCCATCACTCTGTCCTAGAAGAGGGGCACAGAGAGGCCCCCATGATTGCAGACAGGGGAGAGGAGGCGGTGCACGTGTAGCAGCGTGAGATTGAGGTTGTTCTGAGTGCTCTTTAAAGGTGGAAGAAGAGGACATTGGCCAGGAGTGTCGACACCTGCGGAACCTGGCATGGCAAGGATACGTCTCTGAGAGCCTCCTCAGGGGCCATGGCCCTCAGATTTTCCCCACAAAGAATTGTGGGAGACTAGATGTGTATTATTTTAAGCCACCAACTTGGTGGTAATGTATTTCAGCAGCTACAGGAAATGAATCTGGAGCTCAGCTCCTCTGTCCTTGACTTCCCCCAAACTATCGGGATGGTTGTCTCATGCCCGGAAGCCTGGGATAGAGCAGAAGGACAGAAAACTGTCAGACACACACTGGAGCCGACTCTTCCTTTCCTCCCAGACTGGGACAATTACTAGCAATTTGGATTTTGCAACCCTAAAGCCCAGGGTTGTCAACAGGCGGAGAAAGTAGAATGCGGGGGCACCGGGCAGGCTGGGGGAGTCCTGGTTAATATCACAACGTGCTTTGTCTCCATGAAGGCAGCGAGCAAGGCATTTTATACAGTAAGATATTTCCCTGAGAGAGCCGCTCAGTTCACCCCAATATGCAGATAAGTAAATAGAGTATGACAAAGTTAACTTGTCCTAGTGTCATGGTTAATAAAGAGCAAGACATGGATTCACTATTCTCACTTATTTTCTCCTTCAAACCAAGAGCTTGGAGCCCCTCCTAGAGCTTGCAAGGTCTGGGATTTAACATCCTCCACCCACAATGCGCCCAGACCAGGGAGGTGCAGACTGAAGCCACCAGTGAGGTGCTGCGCACGTTGCCCCGCCTTGTGGGCTCCCTGGGTGGTAAAGTCACAGCTCTCAGCACTGCACAGGAGGGCCTCCAGGGCAAGGCCCAGCCACGCCCATTGGGCACGCTTGGTCTCCAGGATCATTGTGCTGCCCCGGACCTCGGACCAGGCTCTGCCAGTAAAGAATCATGTGATCTCTGTGCCCCTGGGTTCTCGTACACACCCTCTTAATGATTCTGCAAGTGCTAAATCAGAAGTGCTCTCTCTGGCCAAAGCTCCTCAGACACCCCTTGGGCAGAGTGAGGGTGCCCTTCTTCAGGACCTGGGGTTTGCACCCAAAGCCCTAGCTCACTGCCCTATGATTCTTTCCTTTCCTTCTTCTTACAACAGACAGAATCGGTATCTTACAAATTCTGTATCTTTTATTTTAAGTGACTTGCTCAGTGCCCAGTACATAAAGGCCACTCAATAAATGTTTGTTTAATGAGTGGATGAATTATATATAAATATAACAAAGCATGTTATTATTATCATTTATATACATTTTATTGGTTTCAGAGAGGGAGAGAGAGATAGAAACATCAATGATGAGAGAAAATCATTGATTGGCTGCCTCCTGCATTACCCACTGGGGATTGAGCCCGCAACCCAGGCATGTGCCCTGACCGGGAATTGAACCGTGACCTCCTGGTTCATAGATCAGTGCTCAAACACTGAGCCACACTGGCTGGGCCATAATGTTATTATTGATAAAAAATTAGTTCTGGCATCTCTGAACAGTAGCATCTAAGACTTACCCAGGATACGATAAAGCCTAAGAGGACACTTTGGAAGATAAAGTCCAGCCTGACCCTTGGAAATGCGGTGAGTGGTGCTGCAGTGATTTTTATCTTGGTTTTTACATTGCATTTCAGTAACTTTGTCTCATCTCCCCCACAGTGGAGCTGTGTGTCCTGCAGAGCACACAACATTGAAGGGGTGGCCCGGGAAACTATGCGGAGGGTTGAAGATGAACATCAATTTACTTGGGCCTGAAAGTAAAAGTTTCATGGTAGGAAAAATCAATGATATGAATCTTCCCTTAAACTCAGACAAAGATGAATTGATGAGTCTAAGTACTGACACTTAAAAGCTTCCCACAGAATGGGGGTGATGGAGGAAGACACATTCTGACCAGCCATGGTAGAGGGCGCAGGAAGGAGAAGCCTGAACAAGGAGACAATTCAAAAGGCTCCCTCACCTTGCCCCTGCTCCTATATTGCTCTTACTTCTCCATGAGGGGGCTCTAGGTGCACAGGGTTCAAGGACGTTGCCAGAGCACGCTGTTCTCTGCACTCACAGGGGAGTGGGTCCAGTGGAGCACAACCAAAGCGCAACAAGAAGGTGTGTTTTGTTGTTGTTTTCTGGAATGGGCATGGCAAGCAGGGGCTGGGCTGTTTGATCTCCGTGAAATACACGCTTCACTTCCTGTGGTCAGTCTTAGTGCCTGCAAAACTCAGAGCTGACTGACTCCCTGTGGCCCCACCCCCTTTTCCCTGGATCAAGGTGTGTGCTTGTGTGCTCACTTTGGGGCTTAGGGGAGGGAGGGAGTGCAATGCACTGTCTCTGTCAATGGCTGTCAGTAAGAACCCAGGATGCAGTGAGGTATGGGCAGATTACACTCAGCTCAGGAGCCCGGGATGGACGCTCCCACGGGCTGGCAGGGCAGGAGGAGGAAGCTGCCCTTCCTGGGAGCTGAGGCTGTGGTGTTGCCACAGCATCGGGAACACTTCACTGTTCTTTACCTTTAACTGAATCCTCTTTCCATTTCCTCTTTTGATTCAAACATGAAGGGTTGTATCATACTGTTAATTTTTTTAAATGTCAAAATGTATACACTTTTTAAGTAAAAAGGGATAAGTTTTTTTCCTGTTTGTTTGTTAAACAGTGTTGGTAAATCACTGTAGAAGCTAGGTTCAAATTGTCAAAAATTTCCAAAACTTGATTTGATTCCCCAAATTTTTAAAATAATAATAATTATTTTTATAAATTAGCATCTTAATTATGGGAATGATTATCTATTGGCTCCTGTTGCCTTTATTATATTTCCTTTTAAAATGTGAATGTGTGTCTGAGAGGCCTCAGACATCTAGAAAGAGCAAGGCTGTAACAGGCTAACATTTGATGCTCTGAATTTGGTGGATCACAAAGTAACTCAGCTTGTTTTGCTGAAGGAATTCAGACGTGGGCGCTGGAAACGTGGAGCTCCCGTTAAAGGTTACATGGGATAGAGACTGCACTTGGGAAAACAGCAATTCCTGAGAGTGGATTTTTACAAGCAGAAAAGCTTCTCTTTCAATTAAGTGATTATTTTGTTTCAAATCCCATGGTCAAACAAAAATAGTCTTTAGTATCAGAGGTAATCTCTTGAGCAATGAAAGCAATAAGTTGGATGTTATATTTGTGAGAAATAAACTATTTATTTGAGTTTCTTAGCATGCACTTTTTACTTGATTGGACAAATATGCTTTTTTAAATATATAACTTTAAGACTACAAAGGCCTATACCAGTACTCTATTCTAAACTATAATGTGCAATTTATGTTGTCATTCAGAAACTAACTATTAAGTGTTATGGACTGAAAATTTGTATCCCTCCTCCCCCAATTCATATGCTGAAATTCTAGCATGCAGTGTGCTGGCATAGGTGTGGGGCCTTTGGGAGTCAGTGTTCTCCAGAGAAACAAAGCCAATACAATAGATGATAGATGATAGATGATAGATAGAGATAGATAATAGGTAGGTAGATAAATAGAGATACAAGAGATTTATTGTAGGAATTAAGTCAGACGATTAAGGAGGCTAAGGTATGTCATGATATACCATCTGAAGCCTTTTGGCACAAAATCATTCAGAACTTTTTCTTTATGCATGATATCTACTTTCATTTTTTGGTGCGTTGACTCTCTTTTGTGGTGTTTTGCAGGAAAGAAACTTAGTTTTTGATGTTGTGCTCTTGCAAAAGTTATTTCCTTCCTCATTTAAAAAATGGCTGCTGGAAATCTTTCCTCCTTCCCCATTATTCACTCAATAGCAGAGTCTATGGTCAAACTTCTTGGCTAATGTTAATATCTACTTCCCTATGCATTAGCAGTGCACAGGCAATCTTATTTTAGTACTTGATATTTCCAGGGTATGCTATTTCTTCTTTATATTTTTAATATTCTGGATTTATTGCCCTCATCATTTGTGCTATACTAAAATATAGCTGATATTCATTTCAGATGTCAGCTTCACATAACTCTTCTCAGTATCACTGATGATTATATTTTTGGTAATAAAAGTTTTCATAACTGTGTTTTAAAATTTCCATATAAATGTCATAGTTGATCGTGAGAAACTTGAAGCTTTTCCACTAAGATCAGGAGCAAGGCAAGAATGTCCTCTCTCACCACTCCTTTTCAACATTGTACTGCAAGTTATGGCAAATTCAATAAGACAAGAAAAGGAAATTAAAAATATCAAGATTGAAAAGGAAGAAATAAAACTGTCTTTGTTCCCAGGTGACATGATTATCTATGTATAAAATCCAAAAGAATCAACAACAACAAAAAACCCTCCTGGAACTAAGAAATGATTATGGAATGATTGCAGGACTCAAAGTTAGTATACAAAAGTCAATTGTATTCCTATGTACTAGCAATGAACAAGTGGAATTTGAAATTAAACACACAATAACATTTAAATGATCACTTCCCATAATGAAAAAAAATTAGGTGTAAACCTAACAAAATATATACAAGATCTATATGAAGAAAACTATAAAACCCCGATGAATAAAATCAAAGAATCCTATATAATAAAAGCCTAGGTGGTGGCATGCTCTTGCATGATGCCCTCACATCACCACAAGATGGCTGCCCCCATGTTGTCACAAGATGGCCACCCACACGTCATCATAAGATGTCTGCCACAAGATGGCTACCATAAGATGGCTGGCAGGGCAGGGCAGTTGTGGGCGATCAGGCCAGCAGGGGAGGGCCGTTGGGGGCAACCAGGCAGGCAGGGGAGGGCAGTTGGGGGTGACCAGACTGGCAGGGGAGGGCAGTTGGGCATGATCGGGCTGGCATGGGAGGGCAGTTGGGAGCAATCATACCAGCAGGGGTGCATTTAGGGGGCAATCAGGCTGGCAGGCAGAAGTAGTCAGGGGCAATCAGGCAGGCAGGCAAGCAGGCGAGTGGTTAGGAGCTAGCAGTCCCTGATTGTGAGAGGGATGTCCGACTGCTGAGATCAGGCCTAAATCGGCAGTTAGACATCTCCCAAGGGGTCCCAGATTGGAGAGGGTGCAGGCTGGGCTGAGGGACACCCCCCTCCAGTGCATAAATTTCATGCACCAGGCCACTAGTAACTAAATAAATGAGGTATTCCAAGTTCATGAATAGGAAGCTTCAATATTGCCCAGATGACTATACTTTCTAATATGATCTATAGATTCAATGCAATCCCATTCATGATACCAGCAAGTTATAGTGTGGATACCAATAAAGTGATGCTAAAGTTTATAGGGTGAGGAAAATTATCTAGAATAGCCAACACAATATTGAAGGAGAAGAACAAAGTTGGAGAACTGACACTACCCAACCTAAAGACTTACTAAACCATTATTGTGTTCTAGAGAATGTGGTAGTGGCAAAATAATAAACAAGTAGATCAGTGGAATAGAATGAAGAGCTCAGAAGTATTCTTCCATAAATATAGTCAACTGATCTTTGACATTGAAACAAAGGAAATACAATGGAGCAAAGATATTCCCCAATAAATGGTGTTAGAAAATTAGATATCCACATGTAAAAAAGTAAATCTAGAGACAGACCTTACAGCCTTTACAAAAATAAAAGTTAATCAAGTCTAAATGGATCACAGACCTAAATGTAAAACATAAAACTATAAAACTAGATGATAACATAGGAGAAAACTTTGATGATCTTGAATATGGTGATAACATTTTTGGATATAACACCAAAGATGACACACTTCAGAAGAAAAATATTTCATAAATTGGTCTTCATTAAAATTATTATTATTATTTGCTGTGAAGACAATGTCAAGAGAATGAGAAGACAAGCCACAGACTGGGAGGAAGTATTTTCAAAAGATACATCTGATAAAGGACTATTACCCAAAATATACTAAGAACTGTTTAAACTTTCAACCATAAGGAAACAGATGATCCAATTAAAAATAAGCCAAAGACTCTAACAAACACCTCACCAAAGATGATAAGCAGATGGTAAACAGGCATGAGAAAAGGTGTTCAACATCATATATAATCAGGTAAATTCAAATTACATACTCCTACACATCTGTTAGAATGGTCAAAATTCAAAACATTACATCAAATGCTGGTGAAGACAATGAACAACAGAAACTCTCCTTCATTTCTGGTGGGAATACAAGAGGGTGCAGCCACTTTGGAAGATCATTTGATAGTTTCTTACACAACTTAGCAAACTCTTACTATAATGTGCAGCTATCGTGCTCCATGATATTTACCCAAAGAAGCTGAAAATTTATGTCCACACAAAACACTTCACATGCATGTTTATTGCAGCTTTATTCATCATTATGAAAACTTAGAAGCAACCAAGAAGTTATTCAATAGGTGAATGAATAAATAAATGTGGCATATCCACAAAATGAAATATTATTTAGTGCTAAAAATAAATAAAGTACCAATACAGGAAGAGTATGGATGAATCTTAAATGCACATTGCTAAGTGAAAGAAGCCAATCTGAAAAGACCACTTACTGTATGATTCCACCTATATGACATTCTGGAAAAGGCAAACATATTTAGGTAAAAGTAAAAAGATCAGTGTTTGCCAGGGGTTGGGACAGGGAGGAATAACTATAAAGAACACTGAGGAGTTTCAGGGCAGTGAGACTCTTCTGTATAATCTATATATATAAAAGGCTAATACGCAAAGTGTCCCCATGGGAGTTTGACCAGAGGACAGGGAGTTCTATCGCTCACTATGACGTGTGCTGACCATCAGGGGGCAGCATGGAATGAAGGGAGGCCCCAGCCAGAGGCCCCGATTGGCCCTGATTGCCGGCCATGCCTGGGGACCCTACCCATGTATGAATTTTATACACTGGGCCTCTAGTAAAATAATATAGATTCATCTCATACATTTGTCTAAAACCATAAACCGTACACCAATAGACTTTGGGTGACAATGAAGTGTCATTATAGGCTCAAAAATTGCAATAGACAACCCTGGTAGGAGATGTTGGTATAGGGGAGGCTATGCATGTGTGGGGTAGGAGGTGTATAGGAAATCTCTGTACCTTTTTCTTAAATGTTCTGTGAACCTAATGACTCTAAAGAGTGTTATTAAAAAACAACACCATCTCTGTATTCTTGTCTTTTGGTGTTATTTTTGGAAGGGAGAATTGCCACTCTCCCCACATTCCTAATCATGTTTGCAGTCAATGGATACACTGAACCATGGTAGAAAGGCAAGTTCAATATAAGCTGTTTATCTCCTTCACTCATAGTTTCTTTTCTTTGGCCATATGTATTTCATTGAGAAAATGAAACTTCTTTGAGAAAACTCAATTTTAAAAAGAGAACAGAATCAGTATACTTCGAAGTTATGGTTTGGCTCAGTAGATAGGGTATCGGCCCAAGGACTGAAGGGTCCCGGGTTCAATTCTGGTCAAAAACATTCATCTTGGATGCAGGTTTGATCCCTGGCCCTGGTTGGAGTATGAGCAGGAGGCAACCAATTGATGTGTCTCTCTCAGATGGATGTCTCTCTCTCTTTGACTCTCCCCCTCCCTTCCATTTCCTCTAAAAATAAATGGGAAAATATCCTCAGGTAATGATTTTTAAAAAATATATATTCTCATTATTTCAGTCATTTAACAAACTTACATTGTGTAGCTACTATGTGCCAAGCTCTTGCTATGATTTTAGGAGGTTACTGTATAGAATAAGCAATCACCACCCTCCTCAAAGAGGGTAGAAAAAGATGACTATTACATGAGGTAAATTTGGAAATAAAATGCAAAAGTAATAAAGAAGATTTACAAAGACCAATATTTCTTCTTTTAAAAAATTAATAAGATAGAACACACTCAAAATGAAATAAGAAAAATTAGAAAATACAAATGAAATGATATGGGCTGATAATTTAGGCACATTGGAGATTTAAGCATTAAAACAACAATTAGAGGAGGAAACCAGATAGCCTGCATGACAAGTTGTTGAAACTCAATATCAAAAATGCAGATTAAAACAACATGAGATATTTCTTTAAAACTTATAGATTGGCAAAATTAGAAAGCTGGATGATGCTAAGTGTTAGCAGGCATTAAGACCCTGGGAATGCCCTGGACAGTTTGGCTCAGTGGATAGAGCATTGGCCCTCGGACTCAGGTTCCATTCTGGCCAAGGGCAGGTATCTCAGTTGCAGGCTGGTTGGGCGTGTGCAGGAAGCAACCAATCAACATGTCTCTCTCACATCAATGTTTCTCTCTGTCTCTCCCCATCCCTTCCACTCTAAAAATCAATGGGAAAAAATATCCTTGGGTGAGGATTTAAAAAAAAAAGAATCCTGGGAGTAAGAAACTTGATTCACTGAGAGTGGACCTGGACTAGGTTTACCAACCCGGAGAGCAAGCCTGATCAAATTAAGTGTACACATGCACAATTCAATACTCACACTCCAGGTTTACATGCTATAAGAATTTTGTGTGTCAACTAGACTGGGCTATGGGATGCCCACATATTTGCTCATACATTCTGGGTATGTTTGTAAGAGTGTTTTTGGATAGGATTAACATTTAAATTGGTAAAATGAGTAGAGCAAATTACTCTCAATAATGTGGGTAGGCTCATACAATTAGGTAAAGGCCTGAATATGTCACATGATCTCACTCATATGTGGCATTAATGAACAAAATATACTGATGAGAAAAATAGATCCAGAGACATAGAATCTTAGAACAGAATGTGGAATCTCAGAGGGAAGTGGGGTTGGGGGGCAGGAACAGAGTAACTAAAGAATTTATATGCATACTAGAGGCCCGATGCATGAAGTTCATGCAAGGGGCTCAGCCCTTGCAGCCATGGTGGCTTGCCTCTGCCCTTGTAGCATGGGCTTCATCCAGAAGGTCGTCTGGAAGGATGTACAGAAGGTCATTCGGCTGTTCGGTCTAATTAGCATATTACGCTTTTATTATTATAGATGAGATGCAGGCCTGGGGTGGGGTGGGAGCCACCCCAGGTGAAGAAGGGCAAAGTGGGAGAAATAGGGGACATTTATAATACTCTCAACAATAAAAATAAAAATGTATAAAGTCCTGAAGAGAACCAAGAGCCTAACCCTTCCCCTGAGTAAGAGAATGTTTTTGCGTGGGCTGTGGGCCTGCTGCTTTTTCCTTCTAGGTCCCCCCCCCCCCGCCCCCGGTTAACTCCCTTGAGTCTAATTTGTTATTCACCTACAGATCTTGGGACTTACCAGTCTCCATAATCATGTGAGCCAATTTTTTATAATACATTTCTTGGTACACACATCTATACGTGTACTATTGGTTCTGTTTTTTAGGGGAAACTAGGCTAATATGCAGGCCAAAGTCTCTATTTACCAACCTGTAAGAGGATATTGATAAGGCTGTTTATTTCATTTGTGGAGAGTGGCTAGGTAAAATATGGTACAATTGTTATGGAGATCTAGTTATACCATAGTTGGAAGCAATGGGCCAAATATAGCAAAATGGATGGATAGTGAAGACAGAGTGCTTAATGAGAAAAAGAAAAGCAGGATAAGATACATTACACAATGTCATTAGTGTAAATTGAAAATGCATGCGTGTAAAAGAACAGTATACATTTTGCAAAATGAATGCCTATTTTGCAAGAATACAGTTTTTCATAGAAGCAGAAAGATAAATATTAAATATATTCAAATCTTGCCTAATGTGGGAGATGGAAGCAGATTGTGTGGAAATAAGAGGAAATGAATCAAAAATTGAATTTTAAAATAATAAGAGGAGAGCTTTGCATAGACCAGCTGAATTAATGTATAAAGAACTAAGTAGTTAGATCAATGTTTCCTTTGTTTACCTGTTGATTCAACTTGGAAACATTTTCCCAATGGAACAGTCCAGAACAATGCACAAGAGCAACCAAGAACATAAGAGAGAGAATTCTTTTGGCAGGGCTGGGGAACGCCGGGCCCTTGGGCCATGTAAGGCCCACAAAATCACTTGGTCTGGCCCTGTCAAGCCTCTAGGGATGAGTTAATTAAATGTTTGACCAAATATAGCAGGCTAATTTTTAAGTTGATAATTTTGTAAGTCAGCAAATCTATATATATAAAAGCCAAGTGACCGGAAAGACTGGAACAACCAATTGATATCATGTGCACTGTGGCCAGTCAACCGGCCCTATCAGGGGTGGGGTTCGGCCCTATCAGGGGTGGGACGGCGGGCCAACCTCCCACATCCCCTCCCCCTGGCCAGCCCGGCCCCGATCAGGGTGGGCTGGCTGGACCCCACTTGTGCACGATTTCATGCACTGGGCCTCTAGTGATGTTATAAATGTCCAAATGGCCCTTGCCAGAAAAAAGTCCTGCACTAGTGGTTTAAGGGATTATATATACCAAATTTCCACGTGCTTTCCATGGCCATGCCCATTCTGGCCAACCATCTCTGTCCCCAGGTGTGATTCATAGCCAAGTATCTTACCTATGTGGTCCCCTCCCCAGTGTTTGCAGGGAACCTGCTCCTTTCCTGTTCTTGATAACTAGCTCCTTACAATGGCATCCACAGGAGGGTGGATCTTGTTGCTCTACACATCAGAAAGGCTGCATGGACTTTGCTCAACCATCTTAGGACTTCACTGTTTCCACAGGCCTCCAGGGCTTTTCTGTGACATCTTGCCTCATGATGATCTAAAAGTTATTAAAATGTGTGCACATATGTGTGTTGGTGGGAGGAAGGGATCATAACAGGTATAATAGCTACACCCCTAAGAGTGATATTTATTTAATTTTGAATTTCAAATAATAAGAGGAAAGTGTATCAAATATTTTTTAAAAACTAATTTGTGCCCTAGCTGGGTGGCTCAGTTAATTACAGCATTGCCCCTACACCAAAAGATTGTGGGTTTGATTCGTGGTCAGTGCCATACCTTGGTGGTAAGTTCTATCCCAGGTTGGGGAGTGTATGGGAAGAAACCAATCAATGTTTCTCTCTCACATATATATTCTCTATCTATCTATCTATCTATCTATCTATCTATCTATCTATCTATCATCTATCTATCTATCATCTCTATCTCTTCCTTCCTCTCTCTAAAAAATCAATAAAAACATATCTCAGGTGAGGATTAAAACATATTTTAAAAAGCTAATTTGTGTAGTTTGCTACCACTTCCCTAAGAAAAGTGAGAATGTTAACTGTGATGAGTGTGACCTTCACTAGAGTGCAGGAATGAAATACGAATATGATAGGAGGGACAGGGTTAGAAACCATACATCTTTAAATATTTTGTTCTATAAAGTTGATTTGGAATCATATCCTTGAAAAGTTGAAAGTGAATTGGAATGAGTGAACCTAAAAGTTTGTCTGTATAGTGGCTGATTATTGAGTGCGGAACTGACTCTAAAACCACAATCATTTGTCTGTGCATAGCCTGCTGGGATATATTCTGAGGGAAACACGGCAACAAGAATCTCAGACTTCCTGCAGATGCCACTGGGGTGTTAAAGTCCCCACTCTGACTAGATTGCTGTCAATCTCTCCTTCCATCAAGAGTTTTCTAATGGACTTGGTAATCCTATATTGGATGCATATATGTTTACAAGGGTTATATTTTCTTGTTGAACCATTCCCTTCAGAATTACGAAATGGCCTTCTTTGTCTCTTGTTATGGCCTTTGTTTAGAAGTTTATTTTGTCTGATATTGCTACTCCAGCTTTTTTTCCCTTTCCATTTGTATGGAATATATTTTTCCATCACTTCACTCTCAATCTGTGTATATCTTTTGTTCTTAAGTGGGTCTCTTGCAGACAGCATATGTATGGGTCATGTTTTCTTACCCATTCAGCCACCCTATGACTTTTAACTATAGCATTTAATCCATTTATATTTAAGATTATTATTGACTAGGGACTCAGTGCACAAATTCATGCACCTTAAAAGGAACTGTGGTCTGCGAGGCTGCGGTAGGCACAGGGGTGGGTCTCAGCCCATCCTCCGTGCCCGCGCCCAGCCCCTCCCGCCATGGCCCCTGGTCCTTGTCTGCCAGGTAGCCCCACTCCCACCACTGCCACTCCCATGTGCTGATGGCGCCGGCCGCGCTCACACCTGCTGATGGCACAGAGCAGTTGGAGCCAGTGCCAGCAGCAGGTGCCAGCAGTGGCTGTTGCCCCAATCACCCTTCAGGAGCAGGGGGAGGTGGCAAAGCCCTCAGGGGCGATCGGGGCCGGCAGCTGCCACTCACACCTGCTGACAGCGCCAAGCAATCGTGGCCAGCTCCAGGGCTGGCAGCAGGTGCGAGTGCTGGGAGGGACCACAGTGAGTGGGAGCAGAGAATTTTCAGTAACCACCAGAGGCTCACCCCGATGACAAATCTTAGGACTCAGTGAGGTTACAGTGTGTCAGGAGACTTGTGTCAATGCTATGGGTGTGTACTGGGTCATGATGTAAAACTGTTCCTTGTGTTTCCCATCCTAAAAGTGTGGGCACCACAGAAACAGAGTCCAAACGCCTTTGTCAGTTACAGGCAACCGAACCCTCACTGGGCCTGACCACCACCCACAGCCCTCCCTGTTCACCCCTCCTGTAAGGTTCTTCCTAGCGTTACTTCACTATTTGCAGGTTTTAGAACGCACAGTACCATTTCAAGTCCTGTGTGTTTGCAAATGTGATTCCTGCTCTAATCAGTGAAGTCCGATGCACAGGTCTAGGCCCTCCCCGACAGAGCGGATGACCGCGCACCTTTGCCCCACCTCCACGGCAGTGTTTCACTCGTGTGTTTTAGTGATTCGCTACAGGCTTCTTTACCTCAGCGCAGGTGCTTTGTGAAGGCAGTTTCCCCTCCACTCTCTATTTAATCGGGAAAATAGATACTTGAGAAAAACGGGGAAGAAGGAGGGGGAAGAAGGAACAGAGCCCACTGAGCAGAGGAGCTTCAGTCATGTCTTTTTCAGGCTTGAGCAGGTGTGGGGCAGGAGGGAGCCTGTGCATGGGGAATTGTCCCAACACCTCCTGACCATCCTGCCCACCAAGCCCGGCAGCAAATGTGCTTTCCCACATGGACCCCGTCTCCCAGCACAGTGACCCGACCCACAGGGCTCCTTTCCCAGTGAGGAGTGAGCAGCAATGAGCTGTCAAACGACTCTCCGCTACAGCGCAGCAGGGGACGCCTGCCCACCGCTACTTCCTTCTCCTGCTCTCTGGCTCTGAGCACAGGGCTGCACTGCGCCGATCCTGGGCAGCACACAGAGCTGAGAGGATGCCAGTATCCCAGCGAGGCCCCAGAGCGGCTCCAGACGGATTGAGAAAGGAGCTATGGGGCACTGCCGAAACGCTCTTTCTCTAAGACCCTCAACGTACTTCCCGAGGAGCTGTGGGCTCGGAGCTGCACCTGTGAGGGTGCGGGGCAATAAGACTCATCCGTCCTCCAGGAGCTCACTAGTCAGGGATATGTAAACAGGAAGGGGAAACCGTGACAGCATAAGTCTCAATTCAAGGCCCACACTGCTTGCACACCTCAGCACACCCTCAGCCCACACCTCAGAACACACCTCAGCACACACCTCAGCACACACCTCAGCCCACACCTCAGAACACACCTCAGCACACACCTCAGCACACACCTCAGCCCACACCTCAGCACACCCTCAGCCCACACCTCAGCACACACCCCAGTCCACACCCCAGCCCACACCTCAGCCCACACCTCAGCCCACACCTCAGTCCACACCCCAGCCCACACCTCAGCCCACACCTCAGCACACACCTCAGCCCACACCTCAGTGCACACCTCACTGTGCAGGCACATCAGGGCTTGTCACGGGGATGCCTCGGTGAAGGGATTCTGCACTTGTTAGAAGCCCTCACGTGATGCTGATGCTGCTGGCCCAGACGCCAGTTTTTGAATGACCACGGGCTAGAAAGAGGGAAGTGCATGCTTGTCCTCTCTGACGATGTGTTGATAGAATAGAGCAGTCTTCCCCAAGGAACCGAGGCCTGAACCAAATCTGACAAATGAGTGACCATTTCCCTGCTGGCCAATAGGCTGCAGGCATGGAGAGCAGAGATGGGGCATGCGCACCTCCATTAGTTCAGGGAACTACAGCGAGTGAGTGGCTGGACCATGAAGGAATCGATGGTCAGGGACAGTAGGGATGGCAGCGAAGGTTTTAAGGACAGAATAAAAAGCATAAACTGTTTGTAAACATGGAGAAACCATAGAAAATGAAGATATATGAAAATATCTGTAGCTTTTTAAAGCTGCATATAATGAGTGTTCAATGTCTCCTGCTGCACCTGTAAAGAAGTGTTTGGATAGGATGGAGGGAATGCTATCAACCCACTAAAGATTCATGGACACATACATGTGTACATATTTAAATGTTTATATACAGTCCTATACATGTGGTTGTATAGAGTGTGTAGAGTAGTTTATGCTTTTCAAAATGTTTTAGTCCAAGTACAAGCAGAAATAAATCAGTTTGGAATTAAGAGTTATAGACTTTAGGAGTGCAAAGCTGTTGTTTTTTTTAAGTGAAGTAAAGTTCATGTAGCATAAATGTGACCATTTTAATATACAAAGGTCAGTGCATCTCTCTGATGATCAGAGACTGGGCACTTTTTCATATGCCATTTAGAAATCTGTATGTCTGCTTTAGAGAGTGTCTATTTAGGTCCTTCCCCCATTTTCTAATGGGGTTGTTTGTCTTCATTTTGATAAGTTGTGTGAGTTCCTTATATATTTTGGAGATTAACCTTTTATCAGATGTATCATTGAGAAATATGTTCGCCCATTCAGTGGGCTCCCTTTTCATTTTGCTGATGGTTTGTTTTGCTATGCAGAAGATTTTTATTTTGATGTAGTTCAATTTGTTTATGTTCTCTTGTTTCCTTTGCCCTAGGACAGTGGTCGGCAAACCGCGGCTCGAGAGCCACATGCGGCTCTTTGGCCCCTTGAGTGTGGCTCTTCCACAAAATACCACTTGTGGGCACGCACATACAGTGCGATTGAAACTTCGTGGCCCATGCGCAGAAGTCGGTTTTCGGCCTGGGCGAGTCTATTTTGAAGAAGTGGTTCTAACGCCTAGGCAAACTCAAGGGGCCAAAGAGCCACATGTGGCTCGTGAACCGTGGTTTGCCGACCGCTGCCCTAGGAGATGTATCCATAAACATATTGCTACAAGAGATGTCTGATATGTTGCTACCTATGGTTTCTTCTAGGATTTTTATGTTTGACAACTTACCAGTGCATTTAAGTCTTTTATCCATTTTGAGTTTATTCTTGTGTATGGTGTAAGTTGGTGGTCTAGTTCCTTCCTCCCTCCCTTCCTCCCTCCTTCCTTCCTTTCTTTCTTTCTTTCTTTCTTTCTTTCTTTCTTTCTTTCTTTCTTTCTTTCTTTCTTTCTTTCTTTCTTCCTTCCTTCCTTCCTTCCTTCCTTCCTTCCTTCCTTCCTTCCTTCCTTCCTTTCTTTCTTTCTTTCTTTCTTTCTTTCTTTCTTTCTTCCTTTCTTCCTTTCTTCCTTTCTTTCTTTCCTTTCTTCTTTCTTTCTCTTTCTTTCTCTTTCTTTCTTCTTTCTTTCTCTTTCTCCTTCTTTCTCTTTCTTTTTTCCTTTCTTTCTTTCTTTCTTTCTTTCTTTCTTTCTTTCTTTCTTTCTTCCTTCCTTCCTTCCTTCCTTCCTTCCTTCCTTCCTTCCTTCCTTCCTTCCTTCCTTCCTTTCTTTCTTTCTTCTTTCTTTCTCTTTCTTTCTTTCTTTTCTTTCTTTCTCTTTCTCTTTCTTTTCTTTCTTTCTTTCTTTCTTTCTTTCTTTCTTTCTTTCTTTCTTTCTTTCTTTTTCTTTCTCTTTCTTTCTTTCTTCTTTCTTTTTTCTCTTTCTTTCTTTCTTTCTTTCTTTCTTTCTTTCTCTTTCTTTCTTTTTTCTTTCTCTTTCTCTTTTTCTTTCTTTCTTTCTTTCTTTCTTTCTTTCTTTCTTCCTTCCTTCCTTCCTTCCTTCCTTCCTTCCTTCCTTTCTTTCTTTCTTTCTTTCTTTCTTTCTTTCTTTCTTTCTTCCTTTCTTCCTTTCTTCCTTTCTTTCTTTCCTTTCTTTCTCTTTCTTTCTTCTTTCTTTCTCTTTCTCCTTCTTTCTCTTTCTTTTTTCCTTTCTTTCTTTCTTTCTTTCTTTCTTTCTTTCTTTCTTTCTTTCTTTCTTTCTTTCTTTCTTTCTTTCTTCCTTCCTTCCTTCCTTCCTTCCTTCCTTCCTTCCTTCCTTCCTTCCTTTTCTTTCTTTCTTCTTTCTTTCTCTTTCTCTTTCTTTCTTTTCTTTCTTTCTCTTTCTCTTTCTTTCTTTCTCTTTCTCTTTCTTTCTTTTCTTTCTTCTTTCTTTCTCTTTCTTTTTTCTTTTCTTTCTTTCTCTTTCTTTCTTTCTTCCTTGCTTGCTTTCTTTCTTTCTTTCTTTTCTTTCTTTCTTTCTTTCTTTCTTTCTTCCTTCCTTCCTTCCTTCCTTCTTCCTTCTTCCTTCCTTCCTTCCTTTTCTTTCTTTCTCTTTCTCTTTCTTTCTTTTCTTTCTTTCTCTTTCTCTTTCTTTCTTTCTCTTTCTC